>NC_134708.1:57794276-58105109 GCF_043290135.1 Rhipicephalus microplus
GAGCTTAGGCTTTCTTTTTTTTTTCATAGTGCAGGGCTCGAGTTTAGTAATTATCGAGTATAGGGACAATTGGTGTCAGAAAGACATGGTTGAAAAGACTGTAAAGTGTTCAGGATGTGGAGTGGGTTTGAAAGTGAACCGAAGCGTGGAAGCGAATGGAGAAGAGGCTGACGCGAAGTGTAGGCAATGTGAGGTCGAGGAAAAAATGGAGAAAATGTTGGTTGCCCAGAGTGAACTGCTGATGAGAATCGCCGAGCTCGAGACTGCGTTGGCGACAGAGCAAGAAAAAACGAGGGCAATAGGAGAAAGACTGAAGTTCGCCGAGGAAGCACTAGCGAAGCTGAACAAAGAAGCTGCCTGCGGAGAGAACAGTAGGGAACCGGCAACCAGAACAATGGAGAAGTAACAGCACGCAAGTTTGGAAAAAACAGGTTCAACCGGTTCAGTTGTCGCAAGGCCCAGCTTCAGCGAGGTAGTGGTGGGGCTGGGAGGGGACAAAGCAGCCGGCGTCACAGGTGCAAGTAGCCCCCAGGTGCAGGACGCTCCAGCTGAAAACTCACAGCATGTGATAATCGCCGGGGACTCGAATTTAAATCGATGCACAGAAGCCATCAAAGAGAACGTAAAAGGTGACAAAAGGGTTGCGGTAGGGGCGTTCCCAGGACGCAAGCTTGAAGCAGTCATGAGGCAAGCGAGTGGAAAACTGAAAAATACAGCTGATAGACGAAACCTCGTGATAATTTCAGACGGTTTAAACGATGTCTTAAATGAAGATACAGCAGGACTAGCAACCACACTGGCGACAGACGTCGATGACATGCGCGCCACTTCTCCTAAGGTACAGGTAGTGATATGCACAATACCGGAGGTACTGGTGCGTGAAAGCAACCTGCAAAGAGCGGTTGTCAACGCGAACCAAGAGATATGGCGGATGAGTCGAGAGAAAGACTTTGAAGTGGTGGAAATAAACAGAGAGGTGCATAAGTGGGGTGGTTTTCAACAAGACAGAATTCACTTCGATGGGCGGCTAGATCATGAGTGGGTTGGCGACTTGCTGGACGCGCAGTAGCGTTTTTGTAGGGCAAACGAGCCCTTCGGGGTGCAGGATAGCTAGTAACGAGGAAAACAGCCAGGGAGACTCTTCGACAGGTGGTATGGAACGATACGATTCTAAAGTGGCACCAATATTTAAAATAGGTAGAGTCCGGGGCATAAATAGACGTAGCCACGAGCGCCGAGCCAATTCAGACATAGGGTATATTAACATGCAGGGTGATAGGAACAGGCTTAAGTGGGAAGAGATTGAAGATCAGCTAAAGGAATAGAGGCTGATGGTATAGAGTTTTGTAGAAACACATCTCAGGGACATGGAACAACCTCCGAACAATCCGGACTACGCGAGGGAATATTATAATAGAACAGAAGGCAGCAGAAAGGGGCGTGGTATTGGGGCATTCATTCATAAAAATACAGACTGGCAAAGGGTCAAGCAGGAGTGCAAGGAACATTTATGGCTAAAAGGAAAAGTGGCAGGTCAAATGACACTTCTTGGTTTCGTGTGTTGTGGACGGGAGCAAAGGCCAGAGAGGAAAACCAGGCAATGGTAGAGTGCATATCAAAGGACATTCTGGAGTTAGGAAGAGAGTGCGAGATAATTATACTAGGAGACATGAATGCGCGCATAGAAGATATAGATGGGTATACCGACCCGACAGGCAAAATGATCATATATATGTGTGAGAGGCTTGATTTAATAATTTGCAACAGTACCGAGAAGTGTGAAGGGCAAATAACATAAGAGGTAGGAAGGCTGCAGTGGACGATAGATTATGCAATGATGTCACATAGGATGTATGATAAGCTCAGGGGAATGCACATAGATGAAGGTGGCTCCAGAAGTCTGGGTAGTGATCACAAACGTATCAAGCTAAGTTTTGGAAGAGCAGTGAAAGTGAGAAGGAGACAAGATGAGCAACTACAGAAAAATTTTTATATGGCAAGACCGGCGCCTGGCTTAGCCACGCCAGCGCGCACACGGGCCCTGTCACGTCGAAATGTACTGGCGCCTTGACTGTCGCATGTGGTCATGTTGTCACATGACACGCATTTCATGATTATCATGTTCGCACCTGCTACATACCTTCGTCATTCATTGACGTCACGTAATACCAAATTTGGCATATGCGAAGCTAGCGAAACGGCCGCGAGCGCATCACGAGCGCTGCGTGTAGTCATGTTGTTGCATGATGTGTTGCATGTAGTCATGTTGCAGATGCGTGTCGCATAGTCATGTGACACGCATCTCATGATTATCATGTTCGCACCAATGTCATACCTTCGTCATCCATTCACGTCCCATACTACCAAATATGTTATAAGGGAAGCTAGTGAAACGGCCGCCAATGCATTATGAGCGTGGCATGTAGTCATGACACGCATCTCATGATTATCATGTTTGCACCAGTCACATACTTTCGTCATTCATTCACGTACCATAATACCAAATTTTGTACATGTGACGCAAACGAAATGGCCGCGAGCGCATCATGAACGTGGCATATAGTCATGTTGTTACATGACACGCATGTCATAATTTCCATGTTAGGGTCTGTCGCTTGTGTTCACCATGCAATCATGTCATACCATACCAGTTTTTCAACATGTCATATGAACGAAATGACCACAAGAGCAGCAAGACCATGAAATGTAAGTCATGACATTCATGACCCATATTTCACGATTTTCATGTTATGACTATTTAAATATGCTCCTCATAGAGTCATGTTATTCCATACCAAGTTTGGTATCGATACCATTATCCAAACGGCCAGGACAGCTAAATGTCGTAGGCGGCTAGATAGATAGATAGATAGATAGATAGATAGATAGATAGATAGATAGATAGATAGATAGATAGATAGATAGATAGATAGATAGATAGATAGATAGATAGATAGATAGATAGATAGATAGATAGACAGACAGACAGACAGACAGACAGACAGACAGACAGACAGACAGACAGATAGATAGATAGATAGATAGATAGATAGATAGATAGATAGATAGATAGATAGATAGATAGACAGATAGACAGATAGATAGATAGACAGACAGACAGACAGACAGACAGACAGACAGACAGACAGACAGACAGACAGACAGACAGACAGACAGACAGACAGACAGACAGACAGACAGATAGATAGATAGATAGATAGATAGATAGATAGATAGATAGATAGATAGATAGATAGATAGATAGATAGATAGATAGATAGATAGATAGATAGATAGATAGATAGATAGATAGATAGATAGATAGATAGATAGACAGACAGACAGACAGACAGACAGACAGACAGACAGACAGACAGACAGACAGACAGACAGACAGATAGATAGATAGATAGATAGATAGATAGATAGATAGATAGATAGATAGATAGATAGATAGATAGATAGATAGATAGATAGATAGACAGACAGACAGACAGACAGACAGACAGACAGACAGACAGACAGACAGACAGACAGACAGACAGACAGATAGACAGATAGATAGATAGATAGATAGATAGATAGATAGATAGATAGATAGATAGATAGATAGATAGATAGATAGATAGATAGATAGATAGATAGATAGATAGATAGATAGATAGATAGATAGATAGATAGATAGATAGATAGATAGATAGATAGATAGATAGATACGCGCAAGATCGCCGAAGTTCGCTAAGAAATGCTTCGCGTTTAAAAGTGTTTAACGATTTAGAGTATTTGTTGCTCTTTTACAGTAGAGCAGAAGCCACCCCAGTACAATAGGTTTAGAAAAAGTGGCTAACGATTTAGAGTACTTGGCACTCTACCATGGGAGAGCATTACCCGTCCCGTGGGCCTTATTCTACGAGGCGCTGTCGAGAAAAATTTCCCTAGAATCGATTACCTTTTCGTCACATTAAAACCCAAACCATTCAAAGCAATGGCATACTGAAAGCTTGTTCACCTATACCTCCGTGATTTCACAACACAATCACACCGATTCCCTTTAACTACACTGCTGTGAAATGCCTAAAACGCGATACCGTTAAAGGTGAAATAGAATTTCCAGCAAAACATTGGCACTTTTAGCAAAGCACCGTACTAGATCTTCTGAAAGCTCCCCGCCCCGTTCTTTCATGCTCAGAACTTTGGACTCAGGGGGAAGCGGAGCTCTGCCGCACAGTGTACAGCAATATCCGCTACTGCTGGTTGATCATGAAGGAACACACACTGAGGAATGGACCTGGCGTCAATCTGTGTGAATAATAGCTGAATACGGAGGTCGCACATATACTAGAGAGTTTTAGTACTGCGTACGCTGCGTACGTGGCGGCGTTGCGTACGTAAGGACGCCACGTTCTGCGTAGTGCGCATGCGCAGACCGCTACGCGCACGTATCGCGTTACGTACGCAGCCGCTACGCACGCACGCATGAGATGCGTGCGTGCGTACGTATGAGCTGATCGCACCACTCTCGAAAAAGTTCGCGACAGCGCGAGACTTCGTTTTGCAGTATGGCGGCATCGAAGGCAAGCACCGACCGGCTCTGTGGCTTAAAATATGGCCATAATCTGGCTACAACACTTGGATTGGCTCACATTGGCTGTCAACAACACGTGCTTCTATTTTGATCTACCAGATGGCGCAACACGCTTCACGCTCGGTACGCGGGTACTACGGCGTACTAAAAGCCGATTAGTGGCAAACGACGCCACGTAACGCAAGGCGCTTGCGTGATGCGTACGTAGCACCATTCCGCAGTACTAAAGCTCTCTACTGACTTCACAAGCTCTGTGCTCTGATTGACCCATGCAACAGCACAGTATAGGGCACGTTCCTCTCTTCAGCTCAAAACCCGCGCGGGCTGCGCGGCGCAGTGGCCAGAGAAAGCAACGGAAGGGGCCTCAATACGCTAATTCATCGCGATACAGTTGAGGCGAAGCTATTATGTCTGGGTATTCCGTTCATGAGCTAACATAAGATGATACGAGCATTGTAAGTTTCTCTGTAAATTTATGATTTTACTAGCTTACAGGAAAATCATGTTACTTCATTACTGAACCATCAAATTTACTGCTCCAATGACCAAGCGCCTGCACTTTTTATAGTTCTTTTCAAAAACTTAATTTTATGCAGCCACTTTATTTTCATGTATTTGGTTTTTCACTCAAGTTGGAAGCTGCAGACGCACTCATGCGAAACGATCCACGCAATCTTACCACGCTATAGAATGATTGGCAATGACTGGACTTGGACTTGACGTGTAGTGCGAATGGAAAGAAACGCGAGAAGAGCAGCAAGTACATTTTATGCTATTTTGTACGCCTTATGAAGCGATTCTGGGACGGTAATGTAAACTTTGACGACGCTAGAGCTTCGCCTGGCAGTGCAGAACGTGACAGCGTGATCGGAACCTGCATTGCCTTCAAACAGGCCGAAAGGAAAGAAACGATTGCGAACGTAACATCCGCAGTTTCAAAACATACTATAGTATGCCTACTGTATGTGTAAGCGAACACTTCACCATAAATCTTCTTTTTGCCGATTGGCCGAGTAACACCTATTAGTCCAACGCACACCTGCGCACATGCACACTTTCGCAGGCGAAAGCTGTCTACTAGAAAAATAAAAAACTGTTCGGCAGCGGTGTCAGGAGCTGTCGTTATTGGCTGTACTATCAGTTACGTCATTCTAAGCGTCATACCCAAACGTGCGCGCCTTTGCCTATATTATGAGTGACGTCGTCCATGCCGTCGCAGTTGGGGCTCTGAGTTCGCGTGCATGAGTTCCTACTGATATCTTCCGCATGGGTAAGCCGCGGACAACTCTGGAAGAGCGCCGACTGTGGGAACGTGAGAGAGCTCTCATTGGAGTTGCTCGGAAGATTTCAAGCTGAATGGTTGTGCCACCCGTGATCTCCGATGCCAGTGTAGCTCTCGCCCACTGGTTCACCCTCCGCGACCTTTTGACGCCGTGCAGCTCTCGCCGTGTGGTGCCCCGTCCTTGCACTTCTTCGAGCATCTCCCAACTTTCATATTTCTTTCTTTTTCTGTCGCTTGTCTGTCTTATTTCATTATCTAACTGTATCTTTTCTATTATTTTATATTTCCCTCCTCCCATCCCGTTCAAGGTGCTGAGCCATGCTCCCGCAAAGGCTGCAAGAAATGGTGCCTTCTTCCTTTTCCAAGCAACCGCGAATTCTATTCTCACTAGGCGGGCCGATAGTGAAGTCTGAGCACAAAAAAAAAGCCGCCTGCATCTTCCCACGGGGGTAACTCGAGTGAATGCGTCGCAGAGTGGGGGGGGGGGGGTATTTTTGCATCTATCTGTGAGGACAGTTTGCTCTCGTGGTCAAGAACAATATTTCACAATAAGCACCGTGTGTTTAGAAAAAGTGGTTAACGATTTCGAGTACTTAGCACTCGACTATGGGAGAGCCTAAAGCCGTCCCGTGGGCCTCAAATTTGATGACGCTGACAGCTAGGAGCCACTTGGCCGGTGTGCTGATTCGTAACACTAGCGTAAGACTGTTCTGCTTGGAGCCACTCATGAAACAGCGGGGTACTCAGTTCTCATCGTGATTTACCGCTGCAGTTGCTCAACCCAATCATGTGGCCTCCGGCTAAATAAGCTGTTAATATTTGTCCACACCAGGACACCGATAACAAGTACGCAACCTTTGCGGAAATATAGTGCTTCCTTTAACAGAGTGCCTTACCATAGCGTCTTTGGAACGATAACATTTATTTTTGTAAGGAGAAGTATCTTTAGCTAAATTATGTGAGTTTGTGGGTATCCATCCGTTTATATAGATAGCCGCCTACGACTGTGTGCTAATAGGATCTGTACCACGATAGACCTCTACCGGGGCACGTCACAGCGTGACGTCACCGGCGCACATGAAGGCGGTGGTTGGCGAAACAGCCACGCTGGTGGCTGACCGTGGTACAGTATAGCGCGGTGTTTGGGGCTAGTTTTATTTTCTTTTTCAAAGCAAACTTCATGCCACAGCTGTAGTATGTGTATGGCTGCCATCTACAACGCACAAATTCCCACATGTTAACCTAACGGAGCATATGCAGCAATGCTTCTTTTTAATTGCTGTGACTTTAGAGAATAGCAAACCACAGAAATATCTGTCGAAAGAATGCATACACACGCAGCGCTGCCATGCAGAAGGATCCCGCCGATGGAACTTTCTTGCCAACCAGCACCTGCTCCGAGGGAGGGGATGGTGGATGGGGCAGTGACGTCACGCTGTTTGCAAACAGGGAGAGGTCTATTGCTGGGGTACGATGTCACTGTACCAATAACATACGCGGGTGCCGACAAGGGTACCAGTGCACAGTCCACCACCATAGAGAAATACACTATATAACAAGTCACCACTCGGGCCTTTACACGGCCGAGCAAGAAAGTGTCTGACCACCTACACCTTGGGTCGATCTGACCAACCGCTAGATGGCGTGCCCATGCTCGTTTTTACTAATTTGTTAAAACATGTAGTACCGCGTCAGGAGGACAATGAATACCAAACTTTAGCGTCAATTTTTTGTAAAGAAGAAATTTTATTAACTTGTGCAATTTTCTATATCTGCTCTACATCATGTTCCGCTTAGGACGTTTAATGCCTTACAACAGAAAACAGCAATGTATGACTAGAAAGTGTTGTCTTTCAGCATTTGTTTTGCACAGACGCACAATCATGTAAAATTAGATGTACTGTACGTGTTCTCGTGCAGTTGACGCATGGGCGTGTAGCCTAGTGGTAAAGACACTCACTGTCAAAGCATGAAGGTACGGGTTCAAATCCCAGCACCGGAAAGAAAGAACTTTTGTTGCCTCATTTATGCTTAAGACATTACCGGGTCTGCCACCACTGCGACAAAGACCCTATTCGATCATATTAAAGACTATAGGCGGCACAACGATACGGTCGACATGGCGATGTCACAAGCGTGCACGTCAGCGTCGCAAATCGTGAAGACGCGTTCATTGGTTCATGACTACTGAGAGACCGAACTGCATCGGAGATCATCCCCATGTGACAGCTTCGGAGCCCGGCTGCATGACGCCGCCTGCATCGCTGGAATAACCGAATAGTATGTCCGCGACAGAGCACCGTGCACGCTATCGACGACCATCCTCAAGCGTGGCATCATCTAGCCTTCGAATATCCCCTATCTGCAGTCGGTGTCGTTAGGTAGAAGGACGGGTCGATTTGCTTGTGTATACCATCGTCTTCACAAAATAACTAGAAAAGGCGTCTACCCTTACCAAAATCGCCAATGCCTTTGACTACGTCGAAGCGTACTTCTCTTCTAGCGACCTACGGAGTGGCTGTTCGCAAGTCCCAATGGCACCTGAAGACCAACCTAAGACGGCCTTCATGACGCCTGATGGCCTTTACGGATTCCTTTCGATAGCATTTGTCTTCTCTTTTTCTCTCTTTGTAACATCTATTTCCTAACATCTTTTATCCCTCCTACCCACTTCCCCAGCACAGGGTAGCCAGCTGGTCTAAGAACTGGCTAACCTCCCTGTCCTTCCTTTCCTCCTCATCATGTCTTTTGGTCTTAGCGATGCGCCGGCAGCATTCGAGTGGATGAAGAACTATCTTTTGCGTAGAATTAAGTGGAAAAGCATGCCTGTGGTTATATTTTCATCAGATTTTTCCACGCATCTCTGTAGACTAGATGAAATACTACAGCTATTTACCGGCACCGTCCTTCAGCTCAACTTGAAGGAATGCCTCTTCGGTGCAAGTCAGATCACCATCCTCGGCCATGTCGTCTCTAGAGACTACCTTTCTCTACACCGTAAAGCTTCGGGTAGTTGCAGATTTTATTAGACCTGCGTCTCTGAAAGAGCTTCGTATAGCTCCTTTGCCATCTGTTCGTATTGCCGTCGCTTTTCGAATGAACTACAGAGCGACTCGAAAAGTTGCGCTCGGTTACCCGCCTGTGACGATGCCTTCAAAAAGTTGCGCCACCTGCCCACCTCACTGCCAATTCAGCATCACTTGGACCTGACATCTCCAACTGAGGCACACACCAACGCCAAAAGTGTCGGGCTCGGCACCGTGCTCGCGCTGTGTTAAGGGTGATATTAAGAGTACGCTGTCGCATACATTAGCCCAGCCCTCACTCAAGCAGAGAAAAATTATTAGAGGAAGTGTCTGGCGAAAATTTTGGCCCTTGGAATATTTAGACTTCAACTATATGGCGTCCTGTTCGAAGTAGTCTCAGATCACCATGTCCTTTGCTGGCTATCTACGTTGTAGGGCCCCTCAGTGGTGGTGGTGAAATATTTATTAATCATTAAATGGTTACAGAGAGGTGATTGGGTTTGGACCTTATTGGCCTCCTACCCTCACAGCACTAGATGGAACCCCTATTCCGGAGCTCCATTGGCAAGCAACGCCACCCGCGTCCATCGAACCAGGGCCTTTTGGCTCTTCAGGTCTTGAAAGCCGAGCAGGGCCACCTCCCAGTCCTCTCTCGTAGGGTTGGGGTTGGGAGGGGGGATAATGAATTTTGCTGGCACGCCCAGACGATGTGGAAGGTGTCAGCCACCTCACCGAAGAACTGGCACGTGCCATCAAAGGATGAATTGAAATGTTTTAGCACCGCCGGGCACAGTACAGTATTGGTAAACAGCTTTAAAAGGAGGCGCTCGTCAGCACGATGCAGTTCCTTACAAGGGTCCGGATAGCGCTGGTGCTCCTCCTTGTAGCAATTGGTAATGTCTTTAAATGAAACGGTGGAATTGTCTGATTGCGAGTAGGCTTCCAAAGACAGGGAGATAGCCCGGGAAGAGAGTGCGCGGGCAGCCTTATCAGCCTGTTCCTAACCCCTGACTCCTCGGTGATCGGGTGCCCAAACCAGATTACGCGGCGTTGGAATAAGGTATCGGCCGCTAGGTTCCAGTATGTGCTGAGCAAGCGGGGAAGCCCACCCTAGCTGATAGTTCCAACAAGCCCTTCATGAGTCGGTGATGATATGTTTAGAAGAGGGATAGGTGAGAGCCAGAGCGATGGCAATCTCTTCCGCGTGTGTTGTGCTGTAGGTTTTGAAAGATAGCCCGTTTACAGTGTTTGTGTTGTGTATGACTGTAGCCGTATACCACCCACCATGGTGCAGGCCGGCAACGTCCACGTAGCACACGTGTTGTTCTTGACCTTAGCGTCGCTGCAACGCTTCCGCGCACGCCTGGCGGCAACCACTGTGGTTTTCTCTCGACATGTTGTGGGGAAAGGGTCGGACCCGGAGGGCCCGTCTCCAAGGTTCTAGCACTCACACCCTTTCCTCAATATTGTCGCGTAGCTATAGGTGTAGCTATTTTCGTTCAACTTTTGGCTCGTTTCAATGTCGCGGGTCTGCCTAGGAGCAGGGTTTGCGGTGGTGTCCTTGAGTGGCTCACCGGCTTTGTTGTACGAGCGCGTTCTCTGCCTTTCTGCGAGGGTCTGCTTCCCATTTAGGGGACCGCAGACGGCTTTGTATCAGTGGCGCCGGAAGGTATGCGGGGTGAGCGGTACGGTATAAGCCTAATGGATGTCGCGGTAGCTTGTTGTAGGTTTTTACTTTAGGTCATTTGTGTTTAGGCGGACGGCGGTCATCGAGTGCAAACTCGGTGGAGACCGCCCGCTATTGGGTGTACCGGTTTGAATTCGTCACACTCGATTGGGTATGGTGAACGAATATTGCTAAGTGGCCCTTTTTGTGTGTCTCGGGGGTCGCTTGGACACGCTTCCAGGGGAGCCGAGGGAGAGTCGCAGCGGAGACGCCACGAAAGCAGGTTGCAGCGGGTGCTGCTCAGAGTTATTACAGTTATGCCGCGTACAAGTGTGTACGACGTCTATGGTGAACACCAAGCCAAATAAATCGGTTTAGGAGCAACTCTATGGATCTGCTGTGTGTACGTGTCATCTCTCCGGCGGCGACCAAGTAGCGACCAGAACACTACGCTACAAAGTGGTGGAGGCTGCGCGGTAGCGAAAACCCCCCGTACGGTAATGCCCACCCTTAGGAGCCAGAACGGCGTGGACGACGTTGCGAGAATGGCCCACCTTCCAACTGGTGCAACCTTGAGACCCTTCATCGGGACCCCGACCTTCAAAGGTACACCTGAGGAATCCGTATCGGAGTGGGTGGCCTGCTACGAACATGTATCTTCACTCAACTCATGGGACGACGATACAAAGGTGAAATTTCTTTATTTGGCTTTGGAGGGCGACGCAAAAAAATGGTATACAACGAAAGTCATGACCGGCGCTCCTATTACGTGGGAAGAGTGGGCCACGTTGCTTAAGTCTAGCTTCACTGGCCGCCACGCAGCAGAGATAACCCGCCTGAGACTAGAGAATCGAGTTCAACTGCCGTCTGAGAGCCAGGAGCAGTATTATTACGACGTACTGCAGCTGTGCGCCCGCGTAGACCCAGCTATGAAAGAGGAAGACCGCGTACGTCATCTTTTGCGTGGACTCCGCGCCGATGCTCTAGAGAAAATGATCCTCGCCAACCCGACAAGTTCAGGAGAATTTTTACAAATTCTGCAACGAATAAACCATGCCACGTTCATGGCCCGTGCCCATTTGAGTCCTCTGAACAGCTACCTCCCAGCCTACCTACGCAGCTACCTACGCAGCCGGGGTCAGCGGCCATTCCTGGGGAATCAATCGCGACACAGCCCCCTCTGGTGAGCGCTCCCGTTCGCGAGCACCAGGACGCTGTGCCGAGATGCATTTCGGACGCCCAACATCACCGACGCGACGCTGCGGGCAATCTGGAATCGAAGGCCCTCGCCGAGTCGATTAAGTCACTTGCCAACAGGGTGAAAGCTGTAGTGCACGAGCTTTGCCGGCCGCCTGACCAGTGGCCTCCTAGAACATCCCGCGGCGGCGATGGGCGCCCCCGGTGCTACTACTGCCATCGCCTCGGCCACATCGCGCGACAATGTCACAGGCAGTACGAGGACCAGCAGCGACAGAGAAGGGACGAACAAAGCAGCAACGGTGAGCGGCATTTTGACTCGGGAAACCGGAATGGCCAGGCATAGGGGGCCAGCCTGGCCGTTCAGTCTGCACATTGGCGGTAAACCAATTAATCTATCTACCTGTCAAGGCAAACGGTAGAAGTGACAGACTAATCGTCGACACCGGCTCTTCTGTAAATGTTGTCTCCCTTGATTTCGCGCAGAAGATCACTTCAGTTCAAGAGTTTAGAGAGATTGGAATTTTGATTAGAGGCATTGGAGGAAATATCCTATCGCCCATGGGGGAAGCGGAAATACTTCTTGAATTCGGCACCGTGAAAATAAGTCAGAAACTTCTAATTGTCAAGGAATGCCCTTACGAGCTGCTGGGTGGGCTCCCATTTTGCCGAGCAGCTCGGTTAGTCATCGATTTTTCTGCGGAGAAATTGCACATTGGGGGAGAGGCGTTTGATCTTCAAGTAGGGCCGAAGAATGTAACTCACGGCGATGTCCCAGTGAGGTGCCAGGAGCAGATCCGCATAGAGCCACGCACCGAGGCGATTGTGCCTGTACAGGCTCCCATAGACGGTGTCCACATTATTGAGCCAAATGTTAATTTGAGAAACGGGTTGTGTGTGGCACGAAGCGTAACGAATGTGTTGAGTGGTGTCGGCATTGCCCGTGTGGCTAACCCTACCATGTCGCCATTAACTTTGCATTGCGGCACGAAGCTTGGCTGGGCTGCGTCTATTTATGATGCACAGCTCGGCGTCGCCGCGCCGCACTGCCCAGCGGGTAGCGGCGACTTCGAAGTGGACACTGGGGACCATTTGCAACCTTCCGAAAGAGCGGAGCTACTCTCACTTGTGAATAAGTTCCGCCATTTGTTTACGGGAGAACATAACCCAATTCAGAGAACTGACGTCGCGGAGCATGTCATAGACACAGGTGACGCGGCTCCCATTCATCAACATCCCTACCCACATTCCACCTTCGAAAGGGAAGTCATTGGCCAGCAGATTGATGAGATGCTTCATGACGGAGTGGTCAGAGAGTCCAACAGCCCATGGTCGTCCCCTGTGGTTCTGGTAAAGAAGCCGAACGGCGGCTGGCGCATCTGCGTAGATTTCAGAAGTGTCAATGCTGTCACGAAGAGAGACGTGCACCCTTTGCCGAGAATCGACGACATTCTTGATGTGCTGCAGGGATCCCGTTACTTCACGACATTGGATTTGACATCAGGCTACTGGCAAATTGGAATTCGAGAAGAGGATAAGCCTAAGACAGCATTTTCATGTGGGCGGGGACTCTACGAATTCAACGTTGTCCCATTCGGTCTGTGTAACGCACCCACCACATTTCAGAGAATGATCAACAAAGTTCTCAGTGATCTGCTCTGGAGGGTGTGTTTGGCCTACTTGGACGACACCGTGATTTTCTCTAAGACCATGGCAGCTCATTTGAGAGACTTGCAGAGTGTACTTACGGCTTTGAAAGCAGCGAACCTACGACTGAGGCCCGAGAAGTGCAGTTTCGCCCGAAAGAAGATCAAGTATCTCGGACACATTCTTACGGGCGAAAACATCCGGCCGGATCCCGACAAAGTGGCAGCGATCGAAAAATTCCCAAAGCCACGAAACAAGAAAAGTGTGCAGAGCTTTCTTGGTATCTGCAACTACTATCGGCGATTCATCAAAGATTTCTCTCGTATTTCTCGACCTCTGACTAACTTAACCAAAAAGGATGTTCCTTTCATCTGGGATGCGGCATGCGAAGTGGCCATGCAATCCCTCAAAGAGAAGCTGATCACGGCCCCAATTCTGCGTCAGTTTGAGCCGGGAAAGCCGATAGAGGTGCACACGGATGCCTGTGATTACGGCATTGGCGCCGTGCTTGTACAGAAAATTGGAACTGAAGAGAAAGTCGTCGCCTATGCCAGCCGCCACCTTAACAAGGCTGAGATTAATTACAGCACCACTGAGAAGGATTGTCTCGCCGTCGTGTACGCCTGTGCACAGTTTCGGCCGTACGTTTTCGGGGCTAAATTCGCAGTCGTGACCGACCAAGCTAGCCTTGCTTGGCTTATGAAGGTCCGGAATCCGAATCGTCGTCTTATGCGGTGGTCTTTGTTGCTGCAGGAATTCGACATAGCGCTGAGACACCGCCCAGGCCGGAAGAATGAAAATGCCGATGCGCTTTCTCGCCTTCCTCATGACCCCGCGCCAGCAAGCGAAGAAAATCAATTACCGTTGCTGGCTCTCGATCGAGTGGATGTTGGGGAACGACAGAGGGCAGATCCATGGATGGGAGAAATTATCCAGCACTTCGAGCGGCCGAACGCGCCCGTTGTCAGGAAAACTAAGAGAACGGCCCGGAGCTTTCGGTTAATTGATGGTGTTCTGTATCGGAGAGCAAAAGGGTTTCAGGACGACCGCGCGGCACTTGTTGTCCCCAGGTGTCTGAGACCGGACATCCTAAAGCACTGCCATGACGACACCACGGCAGGCCACCTTGGTGTCAAGCGCACATGGGAAAAAGTACGCTGCCGGTATTTCTGGCCAAAGATGTTCGCATACGTGAGCAAGTATGTCCTCACCTGCCCAGACTGCCAGACGAGAAAGCCACCACCCGGCAAACCTGTCGGTTTTCTCCAACCTATACCCCCCGTGGGGCGGCCATTTGAGCAAATCGGCATGGATTTTCTTGGACCCTTCGTGAAGAGTAAACGCGGCCATCGCTACGTGCTTGTGATGACTGACTATCAGTCAAAGTGGGTAGAAGCGGTCGCCTGCCCTGCTGCCACGGCCGCTGAGGCAGCCCAAGCTTTTGTAGAGCAAGTGGTTCTACGACATGGAGCCCCGGCGAAGATAATCACTGACCGGGGAAAGCATTTTATTAGTACCTTCATTGAAGAGGTATTCCAAGCCATGGGGAGCAACCACGTCACAACCACCGCCTACCACCCGCAGACGAATGGCCTGTGCGAGAGGTTCAACCGTACGCTTGCGGACATGCTCAGTATGTATGTTTCGACAGACCACCGCGATTGGGACGAATTCCTCCCTTATGTCGTTTTCGGTTACAACTCTTCGCAGCATGAGACAACCGGCTTCACGCCATTTTTCTTGTTGCATGGCCGTGAGCCGACCTTGCCCATTGATGCGAGCTCAACCTGCAACGTGACAATGAGGGTGCCTTCGATGCATATGCAGTGGCGCGCAGGCTTCGCCAAGCTCGGGAGCTCGTGGCTCAGCGCGAGAGGGACCAGCAAACGAAAAACAAGAGAGCGTACGATGCCCGACGACGGGGTGCTGTGTTTCGACCGGGGCAATTAGTCTACGTGTGGACGCCCTCACGAGCGAGGGGCAAAACAACAAAGCTCCTCCACCGCTACCATGGACCATTTCGCCTCCTTCGACAAGTAGCGGAGAACAACTGGGAGGTCGTGAATTGCAGCGGAAGGAAGAGGGACATTGTGAATGTAGCGCGTTTGAAACTGTGTCGCCCCCGTTCATGTCTCGACGACGACGCGGATGACGAGAGTGAGAGCGAACGCGAGTGTTCGGTCCGTGTTGACACCACAATGCCGCAGCGTGGTGCCGCAGTTCCGCCCGCGAGTGATCACGGTCAAAGTGAACATTCTACTAGTGACACCGAGGTCTACTTTGATCCGCGGACACAATATAGGGACCAGTCATCCGACACCGAACCGAAAAGACTCGGGGCTTATGACAGTGACACCGAGATTTATTACACAGCCAGTGACGTTGAGTGAGGGAGTTAAAGGACTCCCTTTGTAACTCTGTGTGCCTCCGTGTGTGCTTTCGTACTGAGATGTGTGCGCCAGAACTGTAGTTAGCAATTTGTATTTTCTTTGTTTCACTGTTTTAAAACAAGCTTTATGTTGAGCATGTGTGTTTCGCCATCATGTATTAGTGTTTCAGTGTCTTGCAGATGTAAAATGTTTTGTACATTCATTCGGTCGCGGGTCGCCTTTTTCGCATGTTACAGTTATGTGTCATTTTCTTTTAAATGTACGTGAAATGTTCTTTCTTTTTTGGAGGGCGCGAAGCAAATTGTGTCCTTGGTTGTGAATTTTTAGTTTACTTGCAGCTCATCCAGAGTGGGGACACTCTTAGTTCGTATAGGGGAGGTGTCGCGTAGCTATAGGTGTAGCTATTTTCGTTCAACTTTTGGCTCGTTTCAATGTCGCGGGTCTGCCTAGGAGCAGGGTTTGCGGTGGTGTCCTTGAGTGGCTCACCGGCTTTGTTGTACGAGCGCGTTCTCTGCCTTTCTGCGAGGGTCTGCTTCCCATTTAGGGGACCGCAGACGGCTTTGTATCAGTGGCGCCGGAAGGTATGCGGGGTGAGCGGTACGGTATAAACCTAACGGATGTCGCGGTAGCTTGTTGTATGTTTTACTTTAGTTTAGGTCATTTGTGTTTAGGCGGACGGCGGTCATCGAGTGCAAACTCGGTGGAGACCGCCCGCTATTGGGTGTACCGGTTTGAATTCGTCACACTCGATTGGGTATGGTGAACGAATATTGCTAAGTGGCCCTTTTTGTGTGTCTCGGGGGTCGCTTGGACACGCTTCCAGGGGAGCCGAGGGAGAGTCGCAGCGGAGACGCCACGAGAGCAGGTTGCAGCGGGTGCTGCTCCGAGTTATTAGAGTTATGCCGCGTACAAGTGTGTACGACGTCTATGATGAACACCAAGCCAAATAAATCGGTTTAAGAGCAACTCTATGGATTTGCTGTGTGTACGTGTCATCTCTCCGGCGGCGACCAAGTAGCGACCAGAACACTACGCTACAATATGGTAATCGTGCTTGATGTGTAGCCGGTCCAAGAGGCGACGACCGGAATGGGTCTGTGCAAGGCGCGTGTATTGGTTGACAAGGTGGGCTTTTCAAAGTCTCCGGTAGGTATTCACCACGCCTAGGGCCGGAAGTCTCTGGTTGGACGTGGTGATAGGGAGGTCGAGAGCTCGCTTGACAAATTTACGGTGGATGACCTCGAGTTGTTCATCCTCGTGTTTGCGTAGGTGCAAGTAGGGAGTCGAGCAGAGTATTCTACTCGTTACGAAAGCATGGGCAAGCCGCATTGCATCCCTGCTTAGTAATCCGCCCCGCTTGTTGGAGACCCGGCGAACCATACAGCCCACCTTGTCTCCTACCGTGCGAAAGTTGGCTATTGTGGTGTCGGCCTTGTGTTGATTATGTATGAAGAGGCCAAGGATGCGGATCTCCTTGGCCTCACGGATCGGTCCTACGGAGAGACTGATGTGGAGCAGAGTTGTGTCTCGAGGGGAGGGACGTGCGTGCACAAATTCTGACTTAGCCAAGGCACACTGGAGTCCGCAGTAGGTTGCGTAGTCGTCGACTACAGTCGCTGCTGCTTGCAGGCATGACTCTATGCGATCCAGGTTACCTTGCTTGGCCCAGATCGTGATATCGTCCGCGTAAAGAGCGTGATGTATCCCTGGTAGAGAAGCCAATTTGCGGGGGGGGGGGATGAAGCATGGCTATATTAAATAGGAGGGGAGAGAGGACCACGCCTTGAGGGGTTCCCCTGGAGCCGATGACGTAAGGCCCATGTTCCTCATCTTGGATGTAAATGTAGGCTTGACGTTTTGTAAGAAACTGTCTCACATAATTGAATGTTCTGTAACCACATTTAGTCTGACAGAGCTGGTCAATGATTACCGCATGCTTCACGTTGTCTAATGCCCAGTTGAGATCCAAGGCCAGGACTACCTTGTCATTGTGGGGACGATCAACAGGATCTAATATGTCATGGTGGAGCTGGAGAAGTATATCCTGGGCTGACTTCCGAGGGTGGAAACCAGACATGGTGTCCGCAAAAGACCTGTTTCTAGAAACTCGGACAGTCTGTCGCGCACTATCATCTTTATCAGCTTGTCGACACAAGACCTGAGGGAGATTGGGCAAAGGTTCTCCAAGTCAATATACCGGCCTTCGGGATGAAGGTCACGAGAGCTAATTTCCAGTCCAGAGGGGGAAGAGTTTCTCCGTTCGAAATGCTATTGATGTATTTGAGGAGCATGGCGTAGGCTGCGTCAGGAAGATTGGCCAACAGTTCGACCGTAACGTAGTCACGCCCGGGTGCAGTGCCACGCTTCATCTTGCGTAAAGCCACCTGGAGGTCGCGGAGCTGGAACCAGGTGTCCAACTGCGTGTTCTCTTTGCCTGCGTACAAGTATGCAGCCGTCTGGGGGACCGTAGTGGTGCACAGGTATCGGTCCGTGAGCGTGTGTGCCATCTGTGTTGTTTCTGTAATGTTGTGCATGACCTTATGTAAGTGACGTTGAGTTTCCGCGCGTGTTTGTGTTGGATAGACGAGAGCGCAAAACACAGGCGCCACGTGTTGCGACCAGACATCTGGCGTGCAGCCGTGTTGCACCTGTCCACCCAATAGTATTGGCTAACAGAGCAGCAAATTCCGCAGCTTGCTCCTTGAGTTCTAGGATGCGTTTCTTAAGGCATCTGTTATGTTTCTGTTTTTTTTACATAGTTCGGCGGGGCTGCGGCGGGCCTCCCAAAGATGGAGGAAGTGGTTGTCTACGTCCGATTGAGTTTCCGTGAGCTGTATCAGCCGTTCGTATTGTTTTAGTGTAGACGTCAGTGATTTAGACCAGGTGTCGTATCCCGACTGGAGGGGGTCTACGACAGGTAGAGAGGTGCGGAAAGTCGTCCAGTCTGGAACATGGGCTTGTGTTAGTGGGCGTTTTAAGGTGCGCGTGTACACGGTTGTGTTTATTGCATAATGATCGCTACCTAGAGTGTCCTATGTGTTCAATTAGTCAGCATGGCGTATGTTGCGTGTAATTGTGAGGTACGGGCAAGTATCTCGTTAACAAAGTTGCCTACACGCGTTGTGCTGGCGGGATCAGTGTGAATGGCGAGTCCAAATGTCCCCTTGCCCCCCGGCTTATACGCCTGTGTTCAATGGCTGTTGTTGCTGCTGTGGCTCACGCTACTTTCGCTCTGCTGCTAGTAGCGTCAACGGCCGTGCAGTAAAGCCGAGTAACGATGTGCACGGCAACAGTGACGTGAACGTGTCCGCTTTGGGGCGGGTATTTTGAAGTACGCTAATGCAATGCGGACCACTAACACATGATTTAGTTCAAAATATACCCTTCTGTGGCACAAACACAGCACTATCGGGTATCTGTACCGCTATTTCAGCAATCAACATCGACTTAATATTTGCCTTAGTGTCCCTTTAATGTATCATAGAAAAAATCAGGGCCCCAGCACAGATCCCTAAGGCACTCCTGAAGATATGTGTCTTTCGGATGAATGTAATGTCTTCAAATATACTTGTTGACGACGATTTGAAAGAAAACTACCAATCCAGTCAACAAGCAAGGGGTTGTTTAGAAACAGACTGAGCTTATATAGTAGTTTTGAAGGATTTACAGTCGAATGCTTTCGAAAAGCCAATGAATAACAAGTATAATTAGAGCGGATCGGGCAGCCGACGTTGGTTGGACTGACTAACCGTGTATTCTACACATAGCAGGAACAAAAACCACAAGCATCGGATTGCCTGGCTCGTCATTCTGCGACAACGCGGAATCATGAAGTGGACTACGCGCAGGCGCACCTGTGCCTCTGTTCCTGCAAGTGCCGACTGCTTCGGATCACGAGGCGTCGACAGTAACACTGCAGGCCGTTGGGCACGCCCCCATCGACTATATAAAGAGGCAACCCCGGATAGACATCATTCAGAGCGGATCGGGCAGCCGACGTTGGTTGGACTGACTAACCGTGTATTCTACACATCGCAGGTAGGAGTCTGATCATTTGTGTAACTTAGCATAAATCCTATGCACTCACGGCTACCGATCCGCCCTGAACTTGCATTTGTTTTATGACCCTGTCATTTTGTTGTTGCTATTTGTAAACAAAGTGTGAGCCGAAAAAAAGAAAAATGGATGCCCTGACGGATTTCGCCAATGCCTTAGGTGAAAAACCACCAAGTACTGTAAAGGAAATAGGGAAGGCAATGTTGGAGATGAACACGAAGCTTCTTGACATTCTGTCTGCTATCAAAACAGTCGTGAACACAACTGATTCATTGTACAATGCTATCAAGGCAGAATTGATATCCATCAGGGCATCTGTAAGCTTCGCTAGTGACAGCTTTGACGAACTAAAGACTGAAATAAGGTCGCTGCGTAAGGAACTGAATGAGGCGAGAAATCGAAGCATCGAGTGTCGGAAAGAAAACATGGAAATCAAAAGAGAATTAAGAGATACAAGAAAACAGTTGATAGATTCACAGCAATACTCGAGACGGAACAACATTGAATTGAAAGGCATTCCCTATGTTGAAAAGGAAAACCTAATGGAGATAGTGGAAAAAATTGCCGACTGTTTGCGTGTTGAGGTCAGCGCCAAAGATATTGATGTTGTTCACAGAGTGCCGACGAAGGCAAAGAATGTGCCAAATATTGTCGTTAAGTTCTTGTCTCGCTTCAGACGTGATCTAATAGTAAAATCAACAAGAAGGAACAGGCTTAACACGTCAACTCTTGGTTTCAGTACAAATCCACCTGTGTTCGTGAACGAACATCTGTGTCTTGAAAATAAGGTTCTATTAGGTAAGGCTACACAGAGAAAGAAAGATAAGAACTGGAGATTCGTCTGGATTTCCGAAGGAAAAATCCTTGCTAGGAAGTCTGAGAACTCGAAGGTAGTTCACGTTACATGCGAGGATGATCTCGCGAAACTAGTGTAGCTGCTCTTCTTGATCACTTGCCACAAGAATTTTCAGAGAAATGGCTGTCACGATAACTCAAGATCAGCTCATAGATAAGACATACTAAGATATTCCACTGCAATATCCGCAGTATAAGGAAAAACCTAAATTTGCTTATTGCTTTCTTATCTAAACATACAAACCACTTTGATGTGCTAGCAACTACAGAAACATGGTTAAAAAAAGGAGAGAATGTCAACATTCCCGAATAAGAAACCATATCACATCAGCGAGACTCATGTTCACGTGGGGGTGGAGTGGCGCTTTTTGTAAAAAAAGGCTGTGCATATACAGCTATCTCCTTCCTGAACCACAGCTCTCCCGATCTAGAAGCACTTTTTATCAGACTCCACTGTTTCGGCATAATTGGCGTGGTTTACCGTCCACCAAATTCCTGAACCAAATTCCAGAAGTACCAGAACCGAGCAGTCATCGTTGGGGATATGAACATAGACACGGCAAACACTAGTTACACTCATTACACACAATTGGTTAGTTCATTCAGTTTTCGTAATCTCATGCATACCCCTACGAGAGTAACCAGTACGTCGGCAACAACGATTGATCACATCTTAACTAACGTATCATCGAAAGTGAATGCTGGTGTTTATAATGAACCAATAGCAGATCACCTTTATACCTTCGTTTCCATAAGGAAAACTTGAAACAAGTATGCACGATTTTTCAGCAATACAAGCAAAATCAATTACAACTTATTACGGAATCGCATTCTCTCCATCGAACTTGAAACATTGTAGGACGATGACGCCAACATTGAATTAGAGAACATAACAAAAACTCTTCGCTATGCCATTAAATGCAGTCGTTCAAACGTGTCCGCACGCTCATATAACACCCCGCTAACTCCTTGGATGACAACAGAGATCTTTGTATTGCTGACGAAGAAAGACTTCTGGTACCACAAGTGGAGACAGCACAAAGAAAATAAATATTATTTAGGTCAATTCAAACTTTTAAGAAACCAATCCGCGAGTCTAATGAGGCAACAAAAAAAAAAGGTCTATTATTCTCGACTCATTTTTCAAGCACAAGGCGATTCAAAGAAAACACGGCAAATTGTAAAAAAAGTTGTCGGTAAAGAACCAACACAGCGTGTATCACCTGATGTAGTCGATGCGCGTATACTTGATAAATTTAATCTATTCTTTACTGAAATCGGTTCTACCTTAGCCGCGAAATTACCTAGTAGAGAAATTAAATGTTTTTCAACCTCCTTAACAAATACGTTTGCTCTTCACTACATCAGTGAGCATGAAATTCATGACACTGTTGCCAATATAAGCACGAAAAAAGGCAGTGGAATAGATGGTATTACTGCTCGCTTAGTGAACATTGATATTTTGAGTTCCATCTCGTGCCACGTATTTAACCATTGCTTGCGTACGTGGATGTACCCATCTTGTTTAAAAAAACGCCAAAGTTGTGCCAGTATATAAAGAGGGCGATCGCTCTGATCCTTCAAGCTATCGGCCCATATCTGTGTTAAGCATTATAAACACCATATTCGAAAAGATTCTTGGGAAACGAATGCACCTATTCTTAGAAAAATATAAAGCTTTTTACCCGGAGCAGCATGGATTTAGATCACACCGTCCCTCATCAACAGCTGTGTTATCGTTATCACAGAAGATTAACAAAGCACTGCACAACAACCTTCTTGTGGCAGTTGCCTTCATTGATTTAAAACAGGCATTCGATACCGTCGACCATAATATTCTGCTTATGAAATGGAAACTCTATGGGTTCCGCGGCAAAGTTTTTAGCCTCTTTTCTAACTATATTGATGGACGTCATCAAATGGTCAACATGCAAGATCTTACGTCGTCATTATCGAACATAAAGACAGGGGCACCTCAGAGGTCCGTCCTGGGGTCACTGTTATTCTCACTATACGTAAATGATTTGCCATGCATACTCATATCGGCCGAGTTGCTAATGTACGCTGATGACACAGCTTTAATAGTTACCACCGATAACATAGCCGATCTAGAATGTAGAGCTAATGAAGAACTAGATAATATTTTTAAGTGGTTTACAGTGAACAAATTAACACTCAATGCAAAGAAAACCAAATACACCGTTTTTCACTCCCGTTACCGAAATGTAAACTGCGAGTCATTTCGACTTACATTGAACAACTGCCAACTTGAGGATGGACCTTTAAAACTTACCTTGATCCTATCCGAATATTACAAAAGCGTGCACTTAGAATTATAGATTATGCGGCATATAATAAACCCAGTGAGTCTTTGTTTCACAAGTTGGATATTCTACCTTTTGATTACATATGGCAGCATGAAACCGCAGTCACCATCAATAATGTTATTGCACACAGTGTACCTTTCGATGCATCTATCTTTTCTTCCTCGTTCCGCGTCACTAGATGCATGACATTGCGGAATTTTAATCTTCCACCTACTAAAAACGTGTATGATAAACGCTTACTACAGTTCGTAGAAGCTAAAGTGTGGAATAACATACCACTTCAGATTAAAGATTCTAAGGCTTTCTCGAGCGCTCTCAAAAAATATTTGCTACATGTATATCAATAGTAATGACCATGTACTAAGCCTTACACAGAGTGTGATGTTTTGCCTGTACTTGATTATTTCATTATTTATGAACAAAGTGCAACAATGTCTATCTTCTTGTATTTTTTATCGTTCTTTTTTTTTGAAAAATCAACGGTTTTTGATGTTCTGATTTTTTTAAATACATATTGTACTTTGCTTGTATACTTTCTCCTGTTAGACCCCCTACTAGCCTATGGCTATGGGTCTAATCAGTGTTGTGCATTTCTTGAAATGTAGTCATAACAACCACAATAAAATGAAAAATGAAATGAAATGTTCGACGATTTATAGTACGTTGTACTCTACTATACACAAGGACACTAGGCTGTCAAAGTGTGTTTAGAAAAAGTGGGTAACGATTTACAGTACTAGGTACTCTACTATGGGAGAGCATAGAGCCGTCCCTGCGCCGAACTTCCTGACACATAGGAATTTACAGGATCACTTCACAAGACACTTTATATACTTAACCATTATCCTGTTCTACCACCACAGTTTCTCAACTCAATAATGAAGTTTCACGTTAAATACGCCGACATTTGTCTTACACGCGATACCAAGGACGGTTGAGTAAACACTCCGGCAAAACATTGCCTCCTTTAGCAAAGTGCTTAACTAGGTACATACGAAAATGATTTTTTTTTCCTCTCTACCTGCACAGATGTACGAACTATAGCACGAGGCGAGCTTCGCTCGCATTGAGATTCACGTTGCCTGCAGCAGGTGATAATTAAATGTACACACAAGAGCATAGTGAACTTCAATGGCTAGCAAGACACAAAGCGCAAGAGTCTGCGACAACGAAAATTCCCTCTCAATGTTAAATCGGTCAAAGATAACTTAAACGAGCACCGACCTTTGCTTTTTTGTTGCAATAAGTAGGTTATCACCCGATTTTCACGGCTGGACACCTCATTTTTCCGAGTGCGCGACGGTTTTTCATTTACAGACGTTTTCAAAGCGTAGCAGTTTCGGTTTTCAAAGAGCACCGAACTATAGGCAGCAACAGCCCCAGCGTTGAGGCAGAAACCGATGCCCACGTGACCATGCAAGACTGTGACGTGACCGTTCCGCAAGAGCGGGCGCCGCACTGACAGCCACCACAAAAACATGCAAAGGCGCAGGCCACAGGAACAAGGAAAAAATTGGCAGATTTCACGTACAGTGGGAATTCAGACATGCAAAGCACGAATGAGGAAGGTTGATTTGTCACTTTAAAAGTAGCACAACCTAACGAGGCGGAAGTAAATTATGTCGTACATGACTTCTACGTGATGATTATCATGTTTGGACGTGTTATTTACCTTCATCATTTATTCACGTCACCTGATACCGAATTTGGTGGATCTGGAGCTAGCGAAACGGCCGTGAGTGCATCATGGTGTGGCATGTAGTCAAGTTACAAGACACGCATGTCATGATTATCATGTTTGGACGTGTCATTTACCTATGTCGTCCGTTCGCGTCACGTAATACCAAATTTGATACATGTGAAGCTAGTAAAACGACCGCGAGCGTATAATGTAGTCATGTTGTACGCATCTCATGATTATCATGTTTGCACCAGTCACGTACCTACGTCATCCATTCACGTCCCGTAATACCAAGTTTGGTATATGCGAAGCTAGCGAAACGGCCGCGAGCGCATCATGAGCGTGGCATGTAGTCATGTTACATTACATGCATGTCACGACTTTCATGTTAGGGTCCATCGCTTGTGTTTGCCATGCAGTCATGCCACACCATGCGAGTTTTGCAACATGTCATGTGAGCGAAACCACTGCAAGACCATGAAATGTCAGTCCATGACAACCATGTCACGATTTCCATGTTATGACTACTCACGTATGCTCGAAATACAATCATGTTCTGCCATGCCAATATTGATATCGATACCATTATCCAAACGACCAGGAGAGCTGAAAGTCATGAGCGGCTAGATAGATAGACACGCTCAAAGTCGCCGAAGCTCGCTAAGAAACGCTTCGCATTTAAAAATTGCCAGTAGTCCAAGAGCAAGGTGCGTGCAAAGCTAACAGCCAGTGCGAACTCGTGACGTGGGCTAGTTCACACTCCCACCACGTTCATATCTGCGTCGTGAGGTGCTTTGCATTTTGCTCAGACACACGGCGTGCACTTCGAAATCGATTTAAAATGTTCTAGGCTACATTTGCCTTTGATATTTCATAGATGTGTATCACAGTGTCTCCGCATAAATTTACCTCTCGGCTTCACACTTTTATGTCAATGGTCCTTAACTCGCAGGCGCGCATACTTCCGTGACGCACGCGTCAACGCATAACCCACGCTTCCTAGAAAAACTATGCCTGGAACATCGTTTTATTTTCAATTGGGAGCCTCCTGCCAGCACGCAATCTCAGAGGCCATGCCTCCTGCCGTGTGTTGCGACCAGCCACGGCGCGAGACCACTCGCCTCCGTACCGCTCAGTCACGTGACATAACTGTACTACTCTGTCACGTGACATCACGGCTGTTCGGAGGCAAGTGTTAGAGCATGGCTGTGTTCGCAGGGGGCGACCGTCGGAGATGCTCGCCTTCGTACCGGAGGAGGAGGAAAAAATCAGAGAGTAGGGCAGCGCGTTCGCGGCTCACGTTCCAGGCATAATTTCTTTAGGAGGCGTTAGCATAACACTACAACCTGTCATGCATTCAATCAGCGGCGTAGGCAGAATTTTTTTTTTTTTAGGGGCGAAGCTCCTTAGGATTGAGCAATGTCTCCTGTCCGTCGGCGTAACATGTGCCACAGAGGATGCGAGATGGCGGTACTGCTGTGTTCACTAGATGGACGCACAGACGGACAGACATATTACGAACAGAAGCAAGAACGAACGGACAGGCTGAAGGCCGCTTCGCCCCCACTCATCATTTACTCTGTGAGTATGCTGTGATTTTTTTTTTCCAGGGAGGGGGCACCACTTTTTTAAGGTCGTCATTTGTCCTGTATGTCTGGGAAAAATTAAGGGGGGAGAGGTAAAGTGTGCCAACCTCTGGCAACGCCACATACTGCATTGCACACAACACACTCAGTATAAAGAAAACGAAAAGAACAATAGAACTTGATTTTACGCCTCCTTAAACTTATGCAAGGAAATTTATTGAAAAGGCGGACATTGATTACAGCTTCTTGCGCATGCGGAGTTTTTCGGTGCATGTATCATTGGCAATGCATGACGCCGGCACTCTTGCACCGACATAACTTCCCACAGCAACTACTAACCCCAGATACTTCAAAAGTAGTGTTAGACCTGAAATTTACGGGAAAGCAAGCTCAGCCTATTACTATGCATATACATATATCTCAAAGTTAGTCTGGACCGTAAAGCAAATAACAGGGTAATTAGTAATTTTGCACAAAAAACATTCTATAGAAACACGAAGTCACTCCGCCCATATATACTTATCTATTGAAACGCCGACCGCTTTACGGTCATGTTGAACAAAATCCTTGTGCGCTTCCTCGCAGCAGGACACGCTGTTGAAAGCAAAGCCGCATCAAACCCGAGAAATGATTGTCATCGATACGAGTGATTTTTCGAAAAACAAGGTTGATTCCTTCGTAATAGGAATCCGTAAAACACGAAAGTAAAGCGTGTGCTTACAGAAGCAGTTTAATGTTTCCTCTACATTATGAGAGCTTGCATAATGTATATTGGTGTTGTTTACCATCCCTTTATCTGAAAGAAAACTCTTTATTACACTTTAGTCTACTCGAAGATTGCCTGTTGTTCACTAGTATGGGCTACTACCACCAACGTAACTAGACTAACAATACTGCAAAAATGAGTGCTGCATATTTTTAAAAATTACATAGGGGATACGCGAGATTAGCGTACCCAAAAATTATTTTTGAGACATGACATGCTTACGGCCGATCAAGTTTGCCTTTATAAACTTATACAGCACATACACATCACCGGCATGTATAAAGATATTGGCATGGTAACTGAACCTCGGTACGCGTCTAGGCAGCAGATAAGAAAGCTTCCGAAGATTAGGCCGAATTGCAGGAAACAATTACCCTATCAAGCTATACAAGTTTTGAACAAACACAAAGGCATAAAATTGGACATAGACTTCGTAAGATCAAAAAAATGCACAAAACATTTCTCGTGATGACAGCATGCATTTTGTAGGCTGACGTGATACTTTGTTGTGCTACTAGCATTTCCGTTTTCTGTTCATGTAAATGCGTTGGACTGACGCATGGATGTTCTAAGCATACTCTTAATGCGATACAAAGCCTTTTCAGTTTACCTGGCGCGTGTATACTGTGTGAGCAAGTGATCTGAGTGAACCACTTGTTTATATTATATGCATGTATAATGTACATTCTGTGTTAATTATGTTCCAATATGTATTATGTGTTGATTGCATAATGATGTACATATGCAATATTTGTAACCCGAAGAAGTCGATGTGAGCTTTTGAGTTTTCTCAGTTGTATATTAAAAGCTCAACCCGTTTTCCCGGACATTCTTGAACGCAACTCAAGAACATCCAGATAAGATAGCGCGATGAGCGTGCATCACCACATCGTCATGACACGGCGGCACGCGCTTTCCTCTTTTACGCGTATTACTTTGGACGCTCACTTGCGTGCCCTTATCTCACGGTGGGGAGGATTGTAAGTATTGGCTGGCTTTGTACTTTTACTGGAACAATTCTGTGAAAATGAAAGAACATACAATAAAAATAAAAAAACATACACGAAAGACACTGTTTTGGTGGTTACCAATGTTTATTTATGAGCTTCCATCAGTAGTCCCTGCAGAAGGAAAAAAAGGAGCAAATATTATGTAAGACTTGTACTGCAACAACCTGAAAATGTCATGCTTACTTTGGAATATAGCCATCTTTCTGTGCCAACCGCGTTATGCAGTCGTCAGACTCCCCCTGTGAAAAAACGAAAATGCATTGTTGTGTTGATGCAACGCTAGCAATACAGCTGGCAAAGAGCACTTATCAAAAGGACCAACCAGCAACAAGGCGGCCTTATATCTTGCAATACATGGGGATCTTAAGATGGCGGCAATCATTACTTTTTATCTCCTTAGAGAAAGTCAGTGCAGAGGAGGAGACTAAGTTGTTCGTTCCTAAGTTCTTTTGTGCTCTCCCCTCTTTCTACTCTTGATGAACCACTCAAGGGAGAACATAAAGGGTTTTGAAGGGTACTAGCTCTAATCTTATGTCATTCGTCCAGCTCGCGCATTTCAACCAGCTGGGGGCCCGGCAACGGTGACGTCAATGCGAACTACGTGTAGACTTATTCTTCTTGACCACCTTCAAAGTAGATATCACTGTCACCCTCACAAGGCTAATATTACTGTTATTTATTTCACGAGTCTAATAAACACACATTTAAAAAAATAAACCTGTGACAATTTAGATCAATTCTTATCTAAATTCGATGCGTTAGTTTTGGAAAAAAATAAGTACCAGCGCAGACACTCACTAAAGGTACGACACACGCAAGCGCCTCCCTTATTTTTGGAAAAAAAAAAAAGTTTTGATCATCATCATCATGTACGCATCACTCTCTAATGGCTGCCCTCTCGGATAACTTGGTACAGTTCACAGGGTTGAAACTTGAAGTGTCGTAGGTATAGGCATGTTGGTAATTCATCGCTGTTGTTCATCCTCTAGTGCCTGTGTTCGTCCCCACTGTTCTTGCTTTGTTTTATTCGTCTAATGAACACACTAACTACGGCAATCTTCATGAGAAAATAGAGGTTAGAAATGGCCAAAGAAGCTTTTGTTCTTGAAGGTACCATTTTAATAACAAATCCATTGTGATCACAATAGCAAATACAATGGCTGTTGCCTTGACAAAGTTTATACTGAAAATGTTGCCTCCACCAACACTTTTTCACCACTGTTATCCACTAGCAATGCATGGTCACACAATCAGCAACTCTTGCACACAACCACTTTCTTAGCATAAAGTAGGCCACCCTGCAAGAATGTTAACGAGAATATGCACAAGGCTTGCGTGAGTAGCAGAGAGAGCAATGCTACCATGGACTGGAGAGTGAAGCGAATTCTGATGGTATGCTTCATTGGCATCATATCAAAGCCAAGACAACAGTGCTCTGCGTCTCTTTGTATTGCATTAACATGTGAAATACAGAAAAAGCTCGTTAATTTGAACATGCGGATATTTCGGATGAGTTCCGGATAGAACATGCTTTGTTTAACTACATCCAACTCTCTAAACTTGAGTCATTACTGCCAGCGACCCGGTCATTTTGGACACTCCTCTATTGTGCCGAGCGCGATGTGCCGCAAAGGTGTGATAAGACATTCTCCGACAGCCAAAAATGGCCGTGGGGTTTAAGAAAGCTGTGGTCACCACCCCTAATGGCATTGTTGGTATGTAGTGAGAGATTGGCTCAGAGCAAGCTTCGGATTAAGACATGGGAATATTGAGCAGCAACCACATAGTGAACGAAATCATACAAATGGCAAATGACTGAAATTGCGGTTTTTACCACACTTGCAGATTTCCCAAGAAAATGAAAGAGCATTGATGAAATATGCATTTATTGTTGTCTTGACACTTTTAGCATTTGGTTAACTTTGACAGTTTTTCCAGTCTCTTGGAATTTAAATTACTGCACAGATTTTACTGTACACCCAAACCTCAAAATAAAATTGCATCGTACATGAAAATAGGTTTGTTTTATCCGAAAATTTGTTATGAAGGGTTATTTTTAACACTATATTACAAGGCTATTTTTAATTTACTTCATTATATCTGGGTTCATTATATCGGGCTTTGAGTGTAATTGAAAGACTAAGTGGTAACCCACACCAAGCTGAAAAGTTAGATATAAGAACTCCCTTCAAACAGCTAATGCACACACAAAAGCTGTGGCCCCTAAGGTCCTGAGAAACTGCTGTACAGACAAGATGTTTTTGTTCTTTTCAAAACATTGGCAAAATACTGCGATGCCGGAGCAGCGAAGCACCAAAACCAACCACCACCATGCTAACACTTTGTGGTTGTGAGTGAAAAAACATTGCCCGTAAGCAAAAAATTTGACGTAGGTGCCATAACGCTAAAAGCTGGAGGGCAAATGCACATTGGTTTCCTAGCAGCCCACTTAAGACTCCACTGACAATCAAGGGCCGGCTAGCAATCGAGAAGGTGATAGTGTGCGAGTGCAGATATCGTGATCGCTTTGAACTTTCAAAAGCTTACCGGTGCCCCAATTCTTTTCTGCACGGTACGAAGTGCCTTCAGAATAGATTCTCTCAATTAGGCACAAATAGTCCGACAAAATTTGCCTGTTGAGCTAACGCAAACCTTACTATAACAAAGTCACATCTGCCACAAAAATGCTTTGTTATATAGGAAAATTCGTTCTGAGCATACATTCTTAGCACCACTGCAAAATATTGAACACCCCCCCCCCCCCCCCCACCTCCCGCGTAAGCCAGCCCTAATGTGAAGCCTCCTGGCTGCCTCAACCCAGCAGCACAGTTCTTCCGACTCATAAGAAAGCTGTCGAAACCGAAACCCGTGCCAAAACCACACAAGTGTTCACTGAGGAAGTGGACGACGCACTTTTTGAGTATCTCAAGCTGCACGGGCTGTCAGTAACAGATTCCTCTCTGAAGAAGCTATCAAAATAGTTCACAGCTTGCAGTTAGGAAATTTTACTGTGCCAAAAGGCGGAAACAGCAATTTGGTGTGACAGTGCAGCAAGCAACAAACGAGTCAGAAGACACGTGAGGACTTCTTGAAGTCAGCAAAGGTATTTCCCTCTGCGGTGAATGCCCTACAAGCACGCCACGACTATGCTCTGTGCAACATGTGCAATATGAACCAGATGATGCTTTGAACGGACTTTCTAACGAACAGAACAAACAACGTGGCCGACACTGCCTGCCTCCATAGAGGCTTTACAGTTTACACTGGCAGCATGTGCAAGTGGACACAATCTTGCAACCTTTGACATTTTGAAAAAAAAAAAAAAATACAAGCAGAAGGATACCCACCAAGGCGTTTATGAGCCTTTAAATACTAGATGAGTAGCGAAGTTTGTGCATCAGGTTCTTTTTTGTTAGCTTTTACGACGGACAATGACAATTGGAAATGTGCTCAACATTACAGTGCGCTCAGTTGACTGAATCTTTACAGCCAGCCGACGTTACATTGAAACAGACCATTTGAAGCCAACCATCAGAGTGCTTGGGAGATATTTGAGAAAAAACACTGAAAGGCAACGTGCGAGGGCAGTTGCGGCAGGACGCCCTCAACTTTATGTCCGAGACTTGGGCTGCTGTCACCACCGAGACAGCCGTGCATTCTTTCCAAGGAGTGCTCCGAGGATGGCAAGCTACATGACTGCCTGTGAGATGTCGGCTGTGGCATCTAAGCTTCCCGAGAACTTGCAAAACGAGTGTCTGAGCCCGCAGATTTCTTTGATGGCTTCGAAAGCGATTAATTAGATTGAATGCCACTGAATAAATCTTTTTTGGTTTCAGTGCATTGCGTTTCCTACCCAGGGGAAGGGGGGGGAACATTTGGCCACAACTTTGAATTTCGAGGCAGTTCGGAGCAAGAACCCCCCCCTCGACATTACCCAATTATCCTCACGCCGAGAGGGGGTGCTTGATCGTGATTTTACATTGTATATGTGACTAAGCTACTCTTTAATTACTTCGTTATATCGAGGTTTGAGTGTATATCTGCCAGCCACATTGTTCAGCACTTGCTTAGAGTTGCACAGGCACAAAAGTGCTACACTAAGCACGGAACTACAGCACTGAGACACCAGGCACACCTTTCGCTTTGATTGTGTTAACTAGCATACAACACAACGCTCTCTGCATACATTTGGGCGCTCACACCCCTCCAACAAACACTTGTTCACAATGGTGACTAACAGCAGTTACAAAACTAAGCTGATAACAGGTACTGCAAACTGTTGCTTTTGTGAAGAGCAACCACTTTGAGGTATCAGCTCACTACACAATCTTTCAGTTGCATGTTGCAACTGTATGACCAAATTGCCAACACTGCAACTGTAAGAAGGCCACCAAAAATAACACTGTTCGGCAATGCAAGGGTGACCCACAACAGCAGTCTGCACTCAAGTGCTGACCAGCAGGTCGCGGGATTGTATCCTAACCGTGGCGGCTGCATTTTTGATGGAGACTGAAATGCTCAAGACCCGTGTGCTAAGATTGAGGTGCACTTTCGGTGCACCTAAATTTAAATTTACGTGCACTTTCGAAGCCCTCCACTAAGACGTCTCTCATAATCATATGGTGGTTCTGGTACGTTAAAGCCCAACAATTATAATATATAATGCAAGGGTGACCTTCCTAGACAATGCTGCTAGCTTCCCTCCAGAATGCATCTGTCACTCCTATTAGTAAGTGACGTTGATCAAACAGAGGAAACTGATTAACCAGACTCCCAAAACGGCCGTGGCAAGAAGCCGACCAGCACCCTTCAAACCACCAGCAAGCAACTCTCACCGATTTTGTCGTGCCGCTAATAAAGTTATTTATATCTCTGCAGTCAAAAAGTTTGTGTTATGAGCCAATGGTGGTGTGAGTTGATGCAAATCACACTGATCACAGGGCACGTCAGTGTGATCGTAAGTCGGTCTTGCTAGGCTGAGCAAATTCCCCATCACACCAACCCAGCGAATCACCAGTGTGAGGGCCAAGAGCGAAGCACACATTAGTGATGCAACTCACCATGCGGCGGATGGCACCACAGATGGCGTAGGCCGTCGTTTCCCCGGTCGCCCGGCCGGACTGTTCATCTACCTGAAATACAAATGGTGATTCAGTGCCATGGTTAAACAAAATGCAGTTATAATTCCCGGTCAGTAATGCATAACATTACCTTTTATACAAATGTAATAACCCCTCTCACACATGCAGTCGGCGCCCCAACTTCATAGACCACTACTTCTTGGAAAACTTCGAAATAATGACTCAAGTCGGTTGAACTGCACGGGTACACGTTAGCTCGTTCTCAAGACTTCGCGCCTATCGCGGTATTCGAACTTTCGACGCTAAATGTGCGACGTAACGCTAAACGGCGTGTTGAGTGCCAAATGCTAGCCGTTTTTAATAAAGTAGGTGAAAGGAAGCGGTAAACATCTCGCGTATTACGGGTCCAAGTCATGTCTACGAAGCATGCAGTATTGGGGGATTTCTTTCTAGCACATTTGACCACATGTGGTTCTTTCAGGCGGGTGCACGAAGCCAATCACGGCTGTTCGTTCATTCAGCCCCCGTCGAAACGCTGCGCCGTGTTAGGTATTCGAACCCGTGACATCACGCTTCGCAGCGCAAACACCGTGGCCACCATGTTACCGTAACTGGTGCGCACACGACTAACCAAGACACATATGGGCGCAATCCCTACAGTTTCATAATCAACATACACGCGGAACACGTAATCGCGGATTCAAAGCGAGTCGCAGGAAAAACGCTGTAGGCGACTTACAATTGCCAAGTTGATCTGGATGGAAGCATGGTCCTTGGCGTGGATGATGCGGTTGCTCGTAGAGCTGCAAAATGGTTTTATCGAAAATCAACTTTAGGTTCTCGAATCCCCGGCAGAAAATTCCGCGGCCAACGCAACATGAGCGGCCGGCCTCGGGAAGAGAGAGGCAAAACACGTGCACTCACCACTTGCGGGGAATGTACAGATCAACGTATTCTCCGGCCTCGTTCTGCATGGTTGGCTAACCTGAAGTTGCTCGCGAACACTGTCACGGAAAGAAAAGCGCGGTTAAGCACCGTTTTTACGGCAAATATGGCACAAAGGCGCCGGCCGAAATTTGACGATACCTTTAGCAATGGCGTCAGTGATGAAAAAGGGCTGGGACTGGCAATAATCACATTTGTCGTTTGTGGCCGCTAATAACTTATGGCGCTATCAACCGCTTAACTAAAACGTTCATATTTTTACGTTTTGTTTTTAAGTTGTATTATGAAACAATAAACATAACTTTAACTTCAGTTTTTTGTATTTATATTTAATAATTTTTATGTTTATTAGGCACAAGGCATTAGTTTTGTATTGATATCTGGTAAGTCTAGTAGGCGATTCTTAGATGGCTTCAGGGCTTGCATTGCATACATATGTCTTTACGTTTACTAGGAGCACGTGTGATTGCTGGCTGCTGCAATTTCGTCGCAGCCGGCGACGTGCGGCTGTAAATAACTGATTTGGTTACCAACATCCAAGATTCAATTAACATAAGCGTCTGATTTTGCACGCACCAACTCGTTCCACAGCTGCGACCTGTTCAGTCCGGCCGCTCGTCGTTTTTCTGTGTGTATCGTCGATTCGAAGTCGTCAACATGGCTAAAGCAAAGCGGATCGGAGCTAAGAAAACAAGCTCTTTCAACAAGGGAACTCACAGTTTGAACCCAGGTAACCGCTTGACCGTTCCTTTATCACTAAGTGCTTATGTACCGAGGTGCGTTTATGGAGGTGGTTTCGCTTTGATCTGTGCCATGAAGGGTTGAAGAAATGATCAGACCCGTCTGTGAGTGGATCGCGACTGTGAAGATGACAGCTTTGACGTGTTCGGTGTCCTTGCAGATCGGCCCAAGAAAAGCAATGACTCCACGATGCGAGACAAGTCGACCATCAAGCGTCTCCTCATGTACAAGAACTCGAGACCGTACAGGTATTATGACTGTCATTCGCTGGTCAGCGCGTGTGCGAAACTCGCCGCGTACCTAGTGCGTTCTTGGTTGCGATGACAGCGGTCGATTATGGGCACTGAACGACGCGACAAGTTACTGCGATTGCAATGAACAGCAGTCGTAAGCTGAGATGTAACTTGCTGTCAAACAGGCATGTTGCTATAAGTCGTTTTTAGCAACCAAACAAGGTTGTTCAGACGATGGCAATCACTGTTGATTATACGTATGGCCAAAATAGCAGGTTGATGTCCCAGAGATTCCCACAGCGACACACAATCGTCGCACAACGCAAGTGCATGAAATGTTAGGTTTTAAGCAATCTATTTTGTGATGATTGAGCGGCGTTACACTTCGACACCCATTTCATAACTTTTCGCGCAACCTTTTACGCGAAACCCGTCGCGGGTGAAGTTAGCACCATAAAAAAAACAGTCAACTTTGATGTTGTGGTGCAGGACAGTGTCACAGTAGCTCATTTCTCACTGAGGCTGTACACTTCAGAACTGACTACTGATTCAGAAATCCGCTTAATTCTTTATCTGTTCCCTGACCAGTTATAGCGGCTTCCCTATGGTATTCCACTACTGAGCACGAGGTCACGGTTTCAATTCCGAGCCAAGACGGCTATATTTTGATCGGGGCATAATGCAAAAAAAAAAAAATACCTGTGGACGAATTTTTTCTTGACTTAGAGCCTCTTGTTCCGAGAAATCACTTCACTAGGCTCGTGCTGTGACTGGATAAATGGCAAAAGAAAAGGCTAACGGCCTGTTAGCCTGACTGTTGGAGGGGGGACCTATTTCTTTGTAGGGACCAGCCAAATGTATGCAACAGCCCAAGAAAAGTACAGGGTACATTAATTGTTCTTTTTACTGCAGTATAATTATTATGGCAAGTGGACAAGGAAGCAGCATTTCGATCAGTGCGCCCCGAACCAACAACTTTTGAATAGGGAGGCTGTGAAATTGGATTCCATTTACTGAAATGGTGCTTTCTAGTCTATTTTGATTCCTTTCAATTTTGGTAATAGTCATAGTACAAGTCAAGACCCTCGTGTAAACAACGGGGAATCGGGAGGGTGGGGCGTCTTTCCTTGAGATTTATCTTTAGAAAATAACCGCTGAAGCCCTCCCAAAGAGCAGAAACAATGTACAAAGGGGAATTCTGTTTTTTGTTTGACAAGTCGTTGTTGAGAAGTGACTGTTGAGCACAAGCTTTCTTCTATGATATAACTCACGTCTGGTAGGCCATTTAGTTTGATCATCTAAAGTAAATTTAGTATTGCTGATCATCTACCACAATTTATTTATGAAGATGTTTTGGTGGAAGCCATTGAAAATGAAGTATGAATCCAATCGCTCAACTATGTTTGTGTTATTTACTGATTTGGTGCCCTGATATGGCTGAGGACAAATGAAACAAAATGGGGAACCGTGGCAAGATCTGTGTCCCTCTCTCGTAATTTTTCTAGATTTACGCCACCGCTACAAAACAACAAATAACGCCCCCTATGCTTTTCTTGGTTTGATTAAACGGGTGAATTTTTATACCTGTGTTACACCCTTACCGTCTGTAACTAACGCTGTATGTTGTGGTGTTGTTCCACAGAGACCGCAAGGGCAAGATTGTCAAGGCCGCACCATACCAGTCGTGGGTGACGTCTGGCACCGTGGCCCGAGTGGCACCAAACCCCAAGTGGTTTGGCAACACCCGCACCGTCAGCCAGGGGGCGCTGCAGCAGTTTCAGCAGGAGCTGGGGCAGGCCATGCGCGACCCTTACCAAGTGGTGATGCGGCAGAGCAAGCTGCCTGTTAGCCTGCTGAACGAGAAGGCCAAGGTATCCAGCCAAGTCATCTCACTTTTTCTAGTCTAGTCTTTTTTTTTTTTTCCAGCGTTCACTGTTTTGGGAGCGTAAGACATTGGAACTGTTAGTGACATAGCGTACTGCACAGTAGAAACCGTTGACCAATTTCCAAAATACCAGTCGAGCCATGTTGTGACAAACATGGGTCATTGTCCTTCATCCAACACAGTATTGTTAATATGTCACTGTGGTCATGTTACCATGTCACGGCGTGTGTAGGCAATCAAGAAAAGGTCTACGTGCCTCTTGGACGATGGCCCTACAAATAGCTCAACCATAAATAGTATGTGACTGATGTACACAGTAGTGTGCTGGTACAAGCACTTTAGATTGCTTATCAGTAAAAGGTATTGCGCTTGGCAGTTGTGTGGCAATTGAACTACCCTTTGCAGAATGCCAGAGTGCACATCCTGGACACGGCAAGTTACGAGGCAACGTTTGGCCCCAAAGCACAGCGCAAGAAGCCACGTATCTCAGCTGGAGACTTGAACGTGAGTATATTTAAGAAGTCTGTGTGCACGCTACAGTAGGCGAGTGGTGCTGCTTGTCCATTTGTTGAACAAGCAGCACAACAGATGTCGTGGCTGCACTTTAATGGAGGCAGAAAATCACTTGAGTTTATGGACGCCAGCAGTTGCGGTGGTAAACAACTATGGTGCCAGAATCGACCCTTGCTGTGATCTCATATGAGCTTTCGCTGTAAAAACTACAGTTGAACCCCTTTATGAGGAACATGCATCAGCGACCAACCTTTGCATCTTATATAAAGAGTTCCTTTCAAGCAGGGTACCACATATGCGCTTTCTTGTCAAAAGCTATTTCAGTGCAGGCCCACCGGTGTCTCTTACTTCAGTGTCTCTTGTAAACAGGTTCGACTGTACAAATAATTTTGCCTATGCTCTCCATGGCTACGTTATTTACTGGCATTGTACAGCTTTGTTTAGTTCGGCTCTGCTGGGGCAAAGAGACAATTGAAGTTGTGTTTGCAGGAGCTGGTCCAAGCTGCTGACACCTCTCAAGCCCAACACGAGGAGACCAAGAAGGATGCTCCAGAAGAGGAGGCAAGGGCTACCGTTCGTCAGGAAATCATGGCCAAGGGCCAGTCTAAGCGCATCTGGAATGAACTGTACAAGGTAAGCAGGTGTGGCTTATTCAGCGAACAGCACCATCTATTAAGTAGATTGTACAGAGTGAACAAATAAACTTTACTAGGGATGGGCAAATCTTCGGTTGCTAAGCTTGAGGCTAAAGCTAATTAATTCATGCTTATAATAGGAAAAAAACCAGTCTGTACTAGGGATGGGCAAATCTTCGGTTGCTAAGGTTGAGGTTAAGGCTAATTGGTTCATGCTTATAACAGCGAAAAAAAAAAAACTGCACAAAATTCTGACAGAACACAAAATGAAGAAAGCACAACAACAATGCTGACTAACAGCTGATGTTTTTGTTGTTTTTTTTTTTCGACTTGTTGGCGCATGTATACCGCAACAGTTTAAAAAAACAGGAAGAAAAAATGTTTTAAGAACCCACTGTATTTACTCGAATCTAGGCCGACTTTTGAAGAGTCCAAAGCCCAGAGAAAAAAAAAGTACCTCGAATGTAGGCCGAACGAGAGAGCGCTCACAAAGAGAAAACATTTTTATACGGTAACATGAAAATGGTATAATGCAGTTGGTTCATGATGCAAATGACTTGAGAAACATACAGCAACTAGTCCTGTTGTGCGTGTTTCTTGGTCGTCATTTTCAGTAAACTTATGCACTATTTTTTTCACGTGGTTGCAGACATGCTCTTTCGCTCTGTAGCTTCCACAGTGCTGTCAAGAAAAATTGTCCCCCCAGTGTAGTACTACAAAGATGCTGAGAAGCACCAAAAAAAGCATGCCGGACACATTGAAGCAACTGAAGGTTTTTTTTTTGAGATGTTCATGTTTGTTCTTTCTGCTGTTCTCTCTATAAGATGAATTGGGATATAATTCACTGAACGATCTTATTGACTTGTCAAGAAGTTCTTCTATGCATATCATACTGGCCACAGCCTTCCTGGTCACAGTGGTTGCATTTCAATTAAGGCAAAATGCAAAAATTTTAGGCCACTCCACTTCGTGAAAGCTATCAAAACAGTGAAGCTGGTGCTCCTTTTCTCAGGCTCTCTTCACTGTTTTTCTTTTGGCAAGTTCTTCTAAGTACTACTATTTTAATGTTTTGCAAGTGTTTTTTAGGTATTCCTCTGTTGTATAATTGCTCTTTATTTTGTACTCTGTGTTAAGCTATTGGGCAACACCATGCTCTTCAGCGCTGATGCTGTGCATGACATGCCCCCCTTGTCACTCCTCTAAGCCTGCTCCTCGCAGGCAACTACACTCTAACACGATATACAGCGGCCTTCACCCTTGCCACTCCAGGCATGCCTCCTGTTTGTTCACCCTCTCCACCAAGCCTCACCGTCATTTCAAGACCACATGAGCAGACCTATTGCACATATGGCAGAGGGCCAACTACGAACATCTTTGATGTTTAAAGGGACCCTAGAACCGTTGTGGCAATCTTGTACAAACACATTGAGCCCATAGACCAAGTCCCAAGGGTTATTTAGAGACCGATTTGAGCTCTCTGTAGCAACTGTGTAATTTGTTACAATGCTTTAAAGCTTCCAATTACTGCAGATCGTGGCAGATTGTTGCGACACAGTCAAACACATTTTCAACCGCCCATTCACAGAGCGACATGCTCTAGGCGCTTGACGAAGCCAGAGCACATCGGCAGCCACGTCACCATGGCCACCGTGGCTGCTGATTGGCTCTCATGCGCTGTAGAATGTGTTGAAGTAAGATCGGCTGTTAGGGTGGCGGCACTTGTTTCATTTCATTTTATTACCTTAAAGACCCCATTGAAGGGGTATTACATAAGGGGTGGATACATATATGAAAACGTGAAAGCCATTTTTTTTTTTCTTTACAATGAAAGGTAATTTGTTACGGTGTTCAAAAAGGTGGTAGGACAGATTATGGCGGTGATTTCGTTAGAAAGGCCGTTCCAGTCCGTAGCTGCACAAAAAAAGAATGAGGACGAAAAAGTGACGGTGCGCGTACGCGGCCGCTCAACTTGTTGCGGGTGACCAGTGCGATGGGAGATGCGTGCCGGAGGAAGAATGTATGGTGGCCTGCCGAGCGAGCTGTAAAAAAACTTGTGAAAAAGGGAAAGACTAGAAATGTGGCGACGACTTGTTGGAGCAGATATGAACCACTCCGCGAATATCGTTTCTCTTGCCAGAAGGTGTGCATGCTGCCAGGCACACTATGTGATGGCCTCCGAGACTACCGTATAAACCGAACTATAGGTCGAGTGGGAATATAGGTCAACCCCCCCAAGTTCAGGTTACCGAAAAAGAAAAAAAGGAAAACAAACCAAAACTGCCGAACCACATTTATTTGCGAATTGGGCGCACCGCATCCCGATCGTCGGAGCTCCCCTCTACCACCATCGCAACTGCTCCTATTCGTTCGACGAAGCACCGCTGTCTTCTGAAGACGAGAGTTTGTCGCTGGCCGTCTCCCACAGTGCGTCGTCTTAAGTGCCATCCAGCGAGTTGCTGATGCAACATTTCTTGAAAGAATTTTCCACCATGGAATCCGGCAAGGAGCGCCAGGCAGAAAGCACCCAGCCACAAACAGTCGCAAGCGGAGGCCTCTGTAGGGGTCCCGTCGGTGTCTTGCGGTTGTCGCCGGACATCCACTCTTGGTATTCCAGCCTCACTCGGTCCTTGAACGGCTTGTTTAGTACAACGTCGAGCGGCTGGAGGGTGGACGTCATACCACCTGGTATCGCGGCGAGGTCCGTTTTCTCGTCGCCGAGTGCGCGTTTCACTGCGTCGGTCAAGTGGCCTCGAAACGCATCCAACACCAGCATGCTGTGAAGACGCAGCAGTGCACCTGGCCGACGATTCCACACCACTCGTATTCATTCGAGCATCATGGCCTCGTCCATGTATCCTTTTTTGTTGACGCGAATGACAACACCGGGCGGGAACACTTCCTTCGGCATTGTCTTGCTTTTGAAAATGACGAAGGGCGGAAGCTTTCTACCATCTGCCGTGCATGCCAGCATGACGGTGAAGCGCGAGTGCTCGTTGCCAGTGGACAGCGGCTTCACATCCTTGGCGCCGCGCTGCGTGATCGTGGTCGACGAAGGCATGTCAAACCACACGGGGGTCTCATCGGCGTTGCCAATCTGCCCCATCATGTAGCTGTTCTGCTCCTAAAGCCGGTTTACGAAGCGCTGAAAGTTTATGAGCTTGTCCTCGAACTCCTCCGGCAACTTTTGACAGATGGATGTGAGCCCCCGGAGAGAAAATCCTTTGCGTCGCATAAATCGACGCACCCAAGAGTTCGGTGCACGAAGCTCTTCTCTCGTGAGCCCAGCTGGCCGAGCGAGTTCCACGGCTTTCTTGCGAATGGTATCCACGGTCACTGGCAGCGAGCGCGCACGAACTTCCCGTACAAAGTCCACTAGCTTATCCTCCAGCTGCGGATGAACGGCACTTCGTCCACGAAACGACATTTTTTTGTGGATTGCACCTCTGCAGCTTCCCTTTCTGCGCCCTCCAATAGCGCACGCTTTTTTCCGATACACCTAAGCGGCGCTGAACAGCCATATTCCCGTTCGCTTCTGCGAACGTAACAACATCTAGTTTAAACGCAGCTGAGTACTGCCTTCTCGCACCGCTGGACATATTCAGTGAACGAAAAAAAAAAGGCCACTAAAAATGCAGCGCAATGTCAAGCGGAGCGTAAACTCAGAACAGATCGGAAGGAAATCACAAGCACAAAAAAAACAGACTGTGATTGGATTTGGATGCGGATATGGCCGCGTCTGGCTTCACAAGCACATGCAAGTCATATGTTGCCAGACAGCGTCGCACTTTCGGCTAGACACCGCTATATAAGACGAGGGGTGACTTTAGCTTATCATTTTATTGAAAAAATCTCGACTTATATTCCGGTTTATACGGTATACGCAATTTGTCGGCGTGCGGTCTCGGAGGTCTAGACTGGTAAAAGCTCAAATCGTTGAGTGCGCTCATGAGAGCTCTGTGATCGTCAGTGATGCCAACGTGCCTCATGAGTTGAGCAGGCCAGGCAGAGGTGAGGAGGGGGGTATAATATAATTGTTCATAGCGTTCTTTGTACACAGCGTGCGACTCAATTTTTGGTGTGAACCGTTTGATGATGCTCCAGCCTAAACGCTGACAAAACCAAAAAAAACGTGTCAGGGTCCCTTTAATACATTTGCCAATCGTCTGTTCAGATGCTGAAAATTTGGGCATGCTCGTTTATTTGAACACCTTCTTGCCGCTGCCACTCGTCACATTGAAGTAACGTAAACTCACAAACGAAAATTCGGTTACAGCACAGTGCGCCATTCAATTTTTTGAACTCCAGCTTGCTGAATGATTGCAATGATAAATGCCATGACAAGCTGTCTACAGTATTTACTAGGTTGCCTGCACTGTCTATAGTTGAAGATAGCACCAGCACAAAAATTCACACAGCAATTACAATTGCTAATTTGAAAGGCCGTGTTTGTTGGCTACACAAAGTAAAGGCCGCCTTTCTTCAGCCAGTCGAGCATTCATTGAATGACTACCACAGCCATACTGAGTGTAGGTTCTTTTTTTTTTGGGGGGGGGGGGCATCCCAATTCCAAAAGGCAACGAAAGCGCTGCTGGGTTTTCTCAAAGACACTGGCCTGTTTCATCGTTTGTGATGTGAAATTGTTACGTGTCAGCCCAGTCAGTGACCTTTTTTCTCCTCCTCTATAACTTTTCGTCCCCTTCCAAAGTGCAGGGTAGCCTACCGGGGCTCGGCCCGTGTTAACCTCCCTGCCTTTTTTTCTTATGTTCTCTCTCTCTTTTTTGGGCTTGATTAGTTCACGGTTCCCACTGAGTCCAAATAAACGATCGACGAGTTTAACCTCAGCTGCTCAAAGTGAGTCAAGAGTTGCCTATCGTGGTGGACCTCACAGTCATTTTACAGTTAAAACCCCAGAATGTTAATCTTTACTCATAAGCATGCCCCGAGAACTGTTGCCACCTTCACTGTCGCAGGTGATCGACTCGTCGGACGTGGTGATCCAAGTGCTGGACGTCCGGGACCCACAGGGCACACGCAGCCCTTTCATCGAGCGCTTCATGCGCAAGGAGAAACCCCATAAGCACCTGGTGTTCGTGCTCAACAAGTGCGACCTGGTGCCCACCTGGGTGACTCAGCGCTGGGTGGCTCTCCTCTCGGCTGAGTACCCCACCATGGCATTCCACGCTAGCATCACGAACCCTTTTGGCAAGGGCGCCCTCATCAACCTGCTCAGGCAGTTCTCCAAGGTACTTGATCCGTTTTCTACTCTGCCAATTTCCTCGGGATAATAAGTGTTTGTTGGGTGTGTAGGTATGTACATTGAATACTTGCATCTGCCGGCAGAATACCTTTGTAAATACCGTATTTACTCAATTCTACCGCGCCCTCGATTGTAACGCGCGCCCGGTTTCCACGACAAAAAAAAAAAAAAAAAAAAACACACTAAGACATCGATTGCAATGCGCACCCATTTTTCTCGTTGGCCCGCTTGATCACACCACTTGGGAAAACGACTTCTTTGAGAGCCTCTTCCGTTCAAATATGAGGTACGGGGGAAGATTGTGCCTATCTGACGTGCAACGGAGCATTGCTGTCACTCTAGTTTTACCGTGGCCCGATGTCAGCACACGAACTTGCTTCGCCCCCTTCTCCTCGACGAATGTGGTGCCAGGCATGTCGAAGTAAAGAGGCGTCTGATCGGCATTCCCGATTTGCCCAAGCAGGTAGCCGTTGTTGTGCCGCAAGTTAAGGAGGAACCTCTGAAGACTCTGAAGCTTTTTTTCGTACTCCTCCGGCAACTTCCGGCATATACCCGTTCGCCTTCGAAGGGAAAAGCCTTTCCTCTTCATAAAGTTAGTTAGCCAGCACCTGCTCGCTTTAAACTGGCTCTGCATTAGCCCTTTTTCTAAGGCTAACTGCATAGCCTGCACTTGGAGCAGTTCTGTCGTCACGGGCCGCTGTGCCGCTCACTGCTTAATTGCATACTCGCCGAGCAGCTCTTCAATTTGTGAAAACCGACCCTGCTGTGGTCCACTGAAGCCTTCGCCTGAATCTTTGCTGTCGACAATATTCTGCTTTTGTTTCCGACAGTCCCGCACGCACGTTTCGAGAACTCCGAATGACCACGATGCGGCCCGATTTCTGTCCGTTTCGGCACACGCGATGACTTTTCTTTTAAAAGCAGCATTGTGGTACACTCGTCGAGTTTTTGGAGTCGGCCCTACCATGCCGTCGATGCTAATGTACTACAAGATGACGAACTTCTCAGCACACGTACGAAGTGCCGCACATGGGAAACACATAGGCAGAAATGGCCGACGCGCCATGCCGACGCACATAGGGTGTGGCCATTTTTGAAGTGCCGATGGCAATAAAATGACCATATTCATTTTTTTTTTCGTACTCGATTGTAACGCGTATGCGATTTATGAACTCTCTTAACCGGAAAAAAGGTGCGCGTTAGATTCAAGTAATTATGGTAAATACTGTATTTTCGCGCGTATAGCCCGCAACAAAAACCCAAAAGTTTGAGTGGCAAAGCGGAGGTGCAGAAAATACGCGGCGTTTTTCCTATAGTGCTGCTTCACAGCAATGCGTGTTGTGTTGTGAAGCCCCTTAACAATGTAGCGAAGGCTACGGAAGTGGTTTCCGCAAATTCGTGTTGCTTCGTTAGTAGCACGCCAGCTTGCGGCCGATTTTGGTTTCGCTTGCTTGCATCGTTGAAGCATTTAGAAAAACATTTGGGGAGAGACAATTCGATTGTTCAGTGTAAAATCTCACTGTCACACCACAAGTATATTTTTTGGACGTTTGCGAGAGAGATAGAGATATTATCAGTAAATTTATGTACTACTTTTTGACGCGGCAGCAGGCATGCATTTCGGTTCTGTTGTTTCCAGGGTGCTGTTACAGTGTACTAGAAGGGGTAGTGCTAAGTCGTGAAAGCCTAAGTCGATCTGTTCTGTCACCATGAGTATTACGGTGGCAGTCCTTCACGGTACAGCAAAAGCTTAAGATCATCGCTGTCACCGAGGAATTCGGAAATCGTGAAGCAGGAAGATGGCACGATGTGGACGAGTCCTGCGTGCGATCGTGGAGAAAGAAGAAAGAGAGCCTACAGGCCACGCACCGCGACCGTAGGTCATTTCATGGCCCCAAGACCGGTGCCTACCCTGAGCTGGAGGCGGAGCTAGTAAAGTTCATCGAAGATGTGAGAAGCAGGGGTCACGCCGTATCGACCGAGATGGCCCAAGTGGAAGCGCCGCGACTTTCGAGGGAGCTAAGCCTACCACACGAGTTCCGTGCGAGCCGCGGATGGCTGCACCGCTTTATGAAGCGGCAAGGGCTCTCAATCAGACGGCGGAATACAATATGTCAACGCTTGCCGGCTTCTTATGAGGAGAAGCTGCCCAAGTACCAGAGATATGTAATTGGCCTGCGAAAGCAGCACAATTACATTTTCTCGCAAATCGGCAATGCGGATGAAACTCCTGTTTATTGTGAAATGCCATTGGACACAGTGATTGAGAAGACGGGCAGCAGTTCAATAAGCGTGCTGACCAGCGGGAACACGAAACAGCGCATCACAGTTTTGCTTTGTGCCCTTGCCAATGGCACGCAACTGCGACCGTATGTCATCTTGAAAAGGAAAACTCTACCAAAGGTTCATTTGCCTGCCAGTGTGGTGGTGCGCGCACACGAAAACACATGGATGAACAGTGACTTGTTCGGGGACTGGATCAAGACGGTATGGGAGAAGTGGCCCGGTGCGATGCTCGCAAAGAGGTCCATGCTCGTTTTTGACTCGTTCCGTGGCCACACAACTGAGGAAGCGAAGGTCCGCCTTTCACGCAACGGCACCGACTTAGTTGTTATATCCGGTGGAATGACGTCAATGTTGCAGTTTCTAGGTGTGTCGCTTAATAAGCCCTTCAAAGCGCATGTCAAGCGCTATTACACCGAGTGGATGGCCGAAGGCCTCTACGACTTGACGCCGACAGGATGAGTCTGAAGGCCTGATATTGCCCTATTCTGCAAGTGGATTGTCAAGGCATGGAAGGCCATTCCAGGTGAGATGGTGCGAAAAAGTTTCAAGAAATGCTGCATCACAAACAACATGGATGGAACCGAAGATGACCTTGTGCATAACAGTGAAGACTGAGGCTCAAGTGACAGCTCTAGCGAGAGCAACGACAGTGAGTGAATTGTGACTGGCCTTGCCGACAGCGTATTCTGCTTGCTAAATAAAGCTTTTTCTGTCTACATATGTGCTATGTTGCTTGAGCAGTAGCTTTTGTACAGCCTTTCCTGTATATCAAATGTACAGGCAATACGCGAGGATTTTTCTTTCTCGGTGAGCTGAAAGTAGGGGTGCTGATTATATGCAGGGGCGGGTTATACGCGCAAAAATACGGTAACCAAAGCTATTATATGAATAACTGAAGCTATTCAGGTTTGGCGACAATAGTCATTGGATGTTTATTAGCTTCAGCTCGGTAGAGGTAAACTCTAGACTAGTGGTTCTAGGCCATGGGTGTTCGGGGACCCCTTATGGATTGGAGGCAGTGATTGGGGGACCCCTTGCCGGGGGTGGTCATAAATTAACACAACGTGCAGCTTAAAATAGGTGCCCTTTTTTCTCGCTTGCGAAGAATGGTCAATCGAATGTGCTGTGCCAATTAAATTTCAACGGCTAATCTCTAATTATTGCGATCTGCAGCCTCAGTCAAGCTATTTCTAGTTGCATTCGCTCTTCAAGTTTGCAATCCTCGAAGAAGCATGCTATGCATATGTCATAGAAAACTGCAACAAAAGCTTTACAGCTATCCCATAAGTTAGCATAAGTCAGCTTCGCCGCAATTAAATAAGTGTTATACCGTGAATCTTACCAAAACGCAAAAGGCGCCGCTTCACAGGGCGTAGTGTGACTCGAAAAAGATGCTTCGTTTACGTGTATGCATTCCCCTACTCCCTGAGGACAGATTTAGCAGACCCACAAAAATGACTTTGCAGACCCCCATTGGGGAACCATTGCTTAAGGTGTTTAATTTTTTGTGTGTGGTACTGTGTTCACTTCATGGCATGCTACACGGATTTTTTTTCTGTGGGTGTCCATAAATCTGCTCCATACATTCTTTTGCTCTATAAATTCATCAATTCTGTGTGTTCGTTTGCATAGGGGCACAACAGAAAGGCAAAAACTGCCAAACAAAACAGTGATGTGCGTGAACATCATCAATGCTTTCTTTAATTCAACTCCCTCATTAATTCAGTCAATTTTGTCAGTCCCATCGTCCTCAGCATAGCATAAATAGATCGTGTTTTTTTTGTGTGTGTGTGTCTAAATGCCTTTGTTTTCTTAGTTTAAGAGAAGCAGACTGTGTCAGTTCACAGTGTTTCTAGAGTAGCCAAATTCATGTTTGCTTCATCACGTACGTTATCTTTGTACCTAGCTGCACACGGACAAGCGGCAAATCAGCGTGGGCTTCATTGGCTACCCCAACGTTGGCAAGTCATCGGTCATCAATGCCTTGCGCTCTAAAAAGGTCTGCAATGTGGCACCCATTGCCGGAGAAACCAAGGCAAGTTTCTTGAGAACGGACGTTGTTTCAGTTAAATCATTTCACGCAAAATATTCCAGCTGTGTTGGTGACCATCTCAAAATGTATTTGACAAAAACTCATGCCTTTCTTTGCTTGCATTGAAAACAGGCAAATGCTAGAATATAACGTAGAGAAATGATTTTTTGGTCACGTGGCAGCCTTCCGAATTTCGCAGAATGTTGTGCAAATCATGTGTTTTCAGAAAATTCTTTCCAAGGATAGTGTTTCTTATTTCAATACTGAATTTAGTTTACCCGCCAAGCAAAGGCGTTTGTGTAAGCTGTTTGAAACTCACTATTGTAGGCTTGTGCGAATAGTCAACTTTAGCTTCGAAACGAACAGTGATTTTGATCGAATAATTTCAAATCGAATTCGAATATAGTATATATTTCACATATTATAAAGAAGAAAGGCATATTTGTCATTGCCTAACCAACCTGCACAATATTTAGAAGAATTGAAGTAAGTCCTGTGCAAATGCCATTTTTTTGCATCAATGAAAGCGGATACTTTAAACAGTAGCAGGACTTGACTTTCAGTAGAATGCGAGTGATATCTCGGAAAATGTGTTACTTTTTAGAATTTGCTAAACTTGGAGCGTATAGGTCTGTATAGTAAGCTTTTAAACTTAACAAATGAATCGATGTGAGGAATACATCCTTATTTAACCTTAAAATGGGGCTTTGTGACAGTGCGGATTCCTTTTGTATATGTTTTCACTGCTTTGCAGTACTTCACTGCATTGAAACTATCTTTTATCAAAGGAATACCGTAATTACTCGAATCTAACGCGCACCTTTTTTCCGGTTAAGCGAGTTCATAAGTCGCATGCGCGTTAGAATCGAGTACGAACGAAAAAATTGCGGTCAATCTAGTGCCATCCGCAAATCCAAAATGGCCGCCCCCTACGTGCGTAGGCCATTTCTGCCTATGTGTTTCCCATGAGCGGCACTTCGTACGTGTGCTGAGGAGTTCGTCATCTAGTAGTGCATTAGCATCGACGGCGTGGAAGGGCCGACTCCAAAAACTCGAGTGCACCACGATGCCGCTTTTAAAAGAAAAGTCATCGCGTGTGCAGAAACGGACGGAAATCGGGCCGCATCGCGGTCGTTCGGAGTTCCCGAAACGTGCGTGCGGGACCGGAGAAGATTGTCGACAGCAAAGCTTCACGCAAAGGCTTCAGTGGACCACAGCAAGGTCGGTTTCCGCAAATAAAGAGCTGCTCGGCGAGTATGTGCTTGAGCAGCGAGCGGCACAGCGGCCCGTGACGACAGAACTGCTCCAAGTGCGGGCTATGCAATTAGTCTTAGAAAAAGGTCTAATGCGGAGCCAGTTTAAAGCGAGCAGGTGCTGGCTAACTAACTTTATGAAGAGGAAAGGCTTTTCCCTCCGAAGGGGAACATGCATATGCGAAAAGTTTTGCAGTGGAGTACGATGAAAAGCTTTAGTTTTCAGAGGTTCGTCCTAAACTTGCGGCGCAACAACGGCTACCTGCTTAGGCAAATCGGGAATGCTGGTCAGACGCCTCTTTACTTCGACATGCCTGGCACCACAAGAACGGGGCGAAGCAAGTTCGCGTGCTGACATCGGTCCACGGTAAAACTACAGTGACGGCAATGCTCTGTTACACGTCAGATGGGCACAAGCTTCGCCCGTACCTTATATTTAAATGGAAGACGCTCCCGAAAGGAGTCGTTTTTTCGAGTGGTGTGATCGTGCGGGCCAGCGAGAAAAATGGGTGCGCGTTGCAATCGATGTCTTACGGTTTTTTTTTCCGCGGTGGAAATCGGGTGCGCGTTACAATCGAGGGCGCGGTAGAATCGAGTAAATACGGTATATGCGAATATACACTTAAAGGCTTTTACGGCTTAGCACCACTCTACTGCAGTGAAACTACCTTTTCAGGATCACAATGCGAATTAATATGCATTTATTCGTTCGTTTCGAATAATTGGGAATTTTCAATAATTTAAACTAATTCATAGTGAATTGGAATGCTGCTATATTATTTTGAATATTCCAAGCATTCGAATATTCGCTCGAGCTCACAATATTATTATTACTGCTACTCTTCCACCTAATACGCCTCCACAAATTTTATAAATTGTTCTGTTTTTATTTTTCTTCTGTAACACTGCGTGATTTTAAATATTCAAGTAATCAATACTTACTTGACAGAAAATATATCTTGCATTTAAAATATTTGCTGATCACGTTAAGTTGGTAAACCTTGTGGTCTTAGTCAACATAAAGACAGAATTTACACCACTAGACACTCCTATTAAAAATCAATTTTACAACTCAATTGAAAGTAAATAAATTGTTTTTCTCTAATGTGAGTTTTATCATTCCACATCTTATGAAGCTGTGCGAATATAAAAATTTTGATGGCGAAGCTGATATGAGTATCGAAGTGTGAGTGCAAATGAAATATTTTTTTAATTCTTCTAGAATATCTTTCGAATACTTAGAAGTGAAATTGCAGTAAAATGTGAGAGAAGATTCCTAAGCACATTCTTATTAGATAGCAACATGAAAGCGTTTCTTTTCGCTAGATGAATAAAGATAGTAAGGTAGTCTTTTATAGTTGTCTTATCAGGAAGGAGTGAATGCATAAACTGAATTGTATTTATGTTAAATGATTTGGTGCAACCAAGGTGTTGTCTTTACATGTGAAAGGCAAAGATGTTGTATCCTTCTCCTCTCAACATTTTTGGAGGCCTGACTGATGTGGTGGACAAGGTGTGCTCTCTTCCGGAGTTGCAAATCTGCTTCTAAACATCTGCAGTTTTGGATGCTAAAGTTTTTGATGTTCAATTTTTGCAACTCCAAATTTCAGGTCCAAAAAAGTATTAATAGAGCCTCTGCCTCATCTAGCGTCTTCATGTTGGGACCAGCGTTTTCTTGAGTCAATACATTTGCGACCGCAGCCGATCTTGAAAGGCAGCTTTGCTGCAATACGAGAATGGCACGGGTGAAAATTATTGAAAATCTGAAGGAGCCACTGCCAATCAAACATTGAATGTATTTGTCTTTAAAAAGTCTGAATCGTAGAATTTCAGTGTGAATCGAATCGAATAATAGGCACTATTAGAAAAAAACTCAAAATTTTGAATATTGGCTCATCCTGAGTGTTGTGTTTGAAGCAAAGAAACAATTTTTGAAGTTCCCCATTGATGGCTGTCTTCCCAATGGTCGTAGTTTATATGGCAGCTTGAAGTTTGTCACTGAAGTTTTTCATTTTCGTTAAATTCCCTTAAATTTTGTGAACAAGGGATAATTATGTGATCCTATACATCTCATTATGCATGCTAATGAGATGTGCGTGTCTCCCAAATGGTGTATTCTTGGGGGTCTACTTCAGAAACACCTGGGCTGTGCCACAGTCACCGTTTTGAGCCCTCATTCTCTAATCCTTTGGTCAATCTTTGGTCTCATAGATATTTCCAGTATTTCCAGCCATGTGCCAGCTTACCAGCTTGCTTACGCTGTAGTTCTGGGTGCAGTGGTACGTTGGAACGTCAGAGCTTATAAAATGCTGTAAAAGGACGCTAAACGCGCCAAAAATTGTGCTTGCTATATTGACTCGTAAAGCTTGAATCCTTTGCTTATAGATTTCAGCAGAATCTGTATACTAGCCGCATTTTATTTTTGCTGTTACACCCTCATGCAACTGTGCCTCAACTGTTCATAGACATACGCAGATGTGCAACACTGCCTCACGCGATGCCACTTACTGTTAGGTGCCTGAACTACCTACCCCTTCTGTCCTCACTGCCACGGCCGGTTTCACTTGCATCTCAACTACTGACTTGGTGACAAGCTCTTGTCCTTTCAGCCCAAGGTCTGCTGATTCTTTTAAATAAAGGCTGCTCAGTCAGTGTTACAACTACGGCATCATCCCTCCATCTTAACTCACTCACTGTTTATAAATTGCCAGTGTGCCATCCCTGCAGCCGGGTTACGTTACATTCACCCTGCCTTACAGGTGTGGCAGTACATCACGCTAATGCGCAAGATCTACCTGATTGACTGTCCTGGTGTCGTCTACCCCACCGGTGACACTGACACAGAGATAGTCCTCAAAGGAGTGGTGAGTACCTAGTTGTGCCCTTCTGTAAAATTCTATTTGTTAAAGTGATGCTAGCATGCCAAGTCTTTCAAACTGTCTGTAATTAAAGTCATGTAGTAACATTTTCTTCATACAGTATTGTAGCCATAGCCGTAGCTCAGTTGGTAAACCATCAGACGCTCTGTTGGAAGGTTCTAGGTGTGGTCCCTACTGGCAGCAAGCTGTTTTTCTAGTCCCTTCAGTTCCTCTCTATCTTTCTAATTATTACTGCATGCAGTACAGTGTGAAACTGTTAATAATCTCCCATATGCCTTTCTTGGCTTCATTGTCTGTTGGTTTAATTCAGTCACATCTAACAAACATACCTGCCAGGTCTCCAGAATTTTCTGGGAGAGTCCCAGTATTTCGACCATATTTTACATTTGTGTGGTTGGCAGTTAAATCTCTCCCCCATCATTTTGGAAATCTCCTAGGCTCAGATTCTTTAGACTTGACAAGTATGAACAAGCAAAATGAGCCCACAATTGACTCCCCTGCTTTCATTCATTATGTAACAATGTTCTTGAAAATCAGCAACATTTTCATCTTAATGTTTTGCTGTGATAGTAGGTTGGTTAGCCGTTGCATATATTTGGTTCTGTCTTTCGAGCATTTTTTTTTCTTTCAGGCCATGCTGTTACATAGTGCTTTTGAAAAAAAAAAAAGACTAATTTCTTCTCTGCACAATCCCAGGTTCGTGTTGAGAACATTGAGGACCCCCAAGACCACATCCCAAAGGTCTTAGACCGTGTTAGGCCTGAGTACATCGTCAAGACGTACAAGATTGACTCGTGGGACAACCCGGAGGACTTCCTCGAAAAGTTGGGCAGGAGGTCTGGCAAGCTGCTCAAGGTACGGACAGCCTGATGCTCTCTTTTAAACTAGCAGTGCAGATGCAGACATCGGGCTTCCAAAAGATATGATTCGCGGACCTTTTTCCAGTCAGGAAAATAGGAGGAAAGCAAAGCTTGCCGTGTGCGCACACATGGCATTCTGCTTTACTTTCTTTCTTTCTTTTGCAACTTGCAACGTTACTTCCTACTTTTCCTTCCTGCATGTTGGGAACTGAACCTTTATCTAGATGCTTGGCAGCACCACACTTCACTTGCTGCATTCAACAATGACAATCGTGTGTTGATGTCCAGGTACAAATAAAGTGCAGCAGATTGAAATGGTAAGTCGCCTGGGTGAAAGATCAGATTATCATATTCAGTAGGGTTGCATGCCAGCAAGTCAAGATTAAGAGAGCGTGATTTATTGGAAAAACAGTGCAAACTAACTCAAATGACCAGCACATCTTACAGGGTCACATTTCTTTGCACTTGTAGGTGCCAGGTTATTCACGTATAATGCCACTGAAAGCTGCGAGGTTATTAGGGTACGGGGTTATTAGGGTTTGGTTTGGCAGAGCGACTCCTGACAGCACGCTTTTTTCTGCATGACCACTGAATTAAATGTGGCATTATCATGGCATGCAGTAGAAGTTGATTGTGTAGGCCATACAGAGGGAAGCATAACAACTTGATTGACGGCCAGGAATGCAGTGAAGCTATAGAAGTCCACAGCCAAGAGTAAACATAAAGTGTATTTAAGTCAACCAAAGTTCACCGAATGCTATGTGCTAGTGCCTATAGTGTTAGGCACTTTTAGAGAATGTTACAGTCGCCAAAATTTCTTTTCGTTGCTTGTCACTTTTTCAGGGTGGAGAACCTGACATCTCCACAGTGGCTAAGATGGTTCTGAATGACTGGCAGAGAGGAAAACTGCCGTACTTCGTGAAGCCACCCGGTGGAGAGGTATGGAGTGACTTTGCAGTTTCCGTATTTACTCGTGTAATGAATGCACTCGCACTATACCCCCCCAACTGCAGTCGTCAAAATCTGGATTATTTTTTCTCCCCCGGGCAATGAATGCACCCCTGCATTCATCTGCTGCAGCCCTGCTCACCTACCCCTGGCACCTCCTTGCCAGTTGGATCGTTTTCGTTGTTTATTAATATGCCAATCCCCTTTGGCCATCTCAGCTCGCTCTCTCCCGCCCCTTCAACCGCCACCACATGCCGTATTGTAGTTGTTGTTGTTTTTATCTGTGCGTGGAACGTGTCCTCTCGTTTTTTATTATCTGTGCGCCATAGCGGGGTTTACGAAAGGTGCGAGTGTAAAGACATTGCAGCTGACGCACACAGCGAGCAAAGCTCACGAAACCGCCCGCGCCAACCGACAGTCACTGCCTGCAAATACAAAACTTGAAGGCCCACCAACATGCCCATTATTTTCGAGTGACAACGACAGGATTTGCAGTCACCATGATTTGTCTCGAAGGACCATTCGTCACCATCGCTTCACAGGTTTCTGAAAAACCAGAAAAAAATCCCTTGTCAGTCAGAAAAGATTGTGATGATTTCCTCAACATGGTAGCACCCCCGATTCTCACTTCGGTTTCTCACTTCAGTTGTAATTTGCTCTTCCTGCTTGTTATCCACGCGTAGTTCAAGGAACGCTAGATATAGGCTACTTTTTGTACAGTAACATCTCATGTGAACAGCGTGTGAACTCATGTGAACTTCTCATGGGAGCAGCCATATTTTGTCGTTAATCTTGTTATCGATGGCTTGTTCTGATGCTTCGATGGTAGCTTGCTGCAATGTCAATGGGGACATCGCGGTTGTCGTGCAAGGTTGCCACGAAGTTGGCAAAGTGCGTCGTAGTGTCGTAGCGCACGCTTCTGGGTGCCGCTCGACATCACAACAGATACCACTGTTGCGGATAAACGATTGCGAGAAAAGGAAGTCACAAAACTAGGCTTGTGCAAATATTTAAATGCTTCGAATGCCTCGGCACGTGGCATGACATGTGCAGTTTGGTCACCCTGCTGTCGCCACTGTCACATCACTCATTCAGAAACTCCAAACTTGCACCCTGCCATGCAGCTGTTCATTTTTTTGGCATGTGCACTTAAACTGCGATATAACGAACTCGGATACAGTGAAAGCTTGTTAATTCACACCTCATTAATTCGAAATTTTGGATAATTCGAAATGGTCGCCGCAGTTTGGTCTGCAGTGCATAGGGGACCATGTGTAAAACGATTAATTAATTCGAGCAGAAATTGCTGCCTCTACGGATAATTCGAAGCGCGCGCCGCCGAGCGTCATCATCGTCAAACACTAGTGGAATCTTTTATGGTCGAACGATTGGTGGCACGACCAGTTTTTTCGAGCTTCAAGTGGCCTCCGAGCAAAGGGCGAGCAAACTATGGCCTCCAAAATCCAGGGAGCAATTTTTATTTTTTTTCTGTAGCCCTCCCGCTATCTCAATGCCTGGCGCCACTTGTACGCGGGACCCACGGGACGCTGAGGAGTCAGCGGAGTAGTCCTAGCAGCCCTAGGCAGCTCCCGGCAGCGTCACTTTGTTCCTCGAGCACGTTGTTCGTTCACACCGTCAAGCCGTCTTATTCCGCATCGAAGTTACAAGATGCCGCGGGGAAACTACTGCGCGAAGACTGTCAAGGAGAAGGTGGAGATTTTGCTAGAAGTTGACCAAGGCAACTCGAGCAAATACGAAATTGCGAGGAAGCACGGCATACCTCCGAGCACGTTGTCAACCTACATACGCAACAGGACGGCCATTGAAAACGCCTATGAAGCCGAGGATTTTGGCGCCAGTCGAAAAAGGCTAAGGACAGCGAAGTTCCCGGAACTGGAGTCAGCTTTGATTATCTGGGTTAAAGAAATGAGAGCCCAGAGTATCGCATTGAGCGGCCCTATCATCATGGCCAAGGCAGCCGATTTCGCCCTGCGCTTGGACATTAAAGACTTTGTCGCCTCCGAGGGATGGTTTCATCGTTTCAGGGAGCGGCACAATCTCGTATTCCGCACGTTATCCGGCGAGGCAAAGGAAGTGGACGTCGAAACATGCGCTACTTGGAGAAGCGACACCCTGCAGCAGTACTTGGAGAGCTACTCACCACAGGATGTGTTTAACGCTGACGAGACAGCGTTATTTTTCAAGTTGCAGCCAGACAAGACGATCACCTACAAGGGAGACAGCTGTGCCGGCGGCAAGCACAGCAAAAAGCGTGTCACAGTTCTGGTCTCCGCAAATATAACCGGTACGGAAAAGGTCCCCCTTTTTGTGATTGGCAAAGCACTCAAGCCACGGGGCTTCAAAAACATTCGCTCACTGCCGACGGAGTACGCCGCAAACAAGAAAGCCTGGATGACAGGTGACCTATTCAGGAAGTGGCTAGTGAAATTCGACAGGCGAATGGAACTGGGCGGCAGACGCGTTCTTCTTGTCGTCGACAACTGTTCGGCGCACAAAGTCGACGTTGAGCTGAGAGCAACTAAGTTGGTGTTCCTCCCGGCAAATACGACTGCGGCCCTACAGCCAATGGACCAGGGTGTGATAAGGAACATTAAGTGCTTTTATAGGCGTCACGTGCTGGAGAAAATGATTTTGTGCGCGGGCGACAGGAAGGACTTCGGCATCACGCTGCTCACTGCCACGCACATGTTGGTGCGCGCATGGGAACAGGTGACCGCGACCACAATCGCAAATTGTTTCCGCCACAGTGGATTTGCAGCTGGAAGTGCGCAGGATAGTTGTGACGTCGACGTGGATGGGGCTGAGGAGCTCATGCCAGTGGCATTGCGCGACACTCTTCGGGGCGTACGTTTTGCCGATTATGTTGAAGTTGACACCGGTGCATCGGTGTGTGGTGCCCTGACTGATGAGGACATTATCGCTCAAGTAGCCAGTGCGCAGCCTGATGCTGAAGAGCCAGAAGGTGAGGAAGACGAAAATGACGAAGCGCCTGTGCGCCCGTCAGCTTCTGCGGTGATGGAGGCACTTAATGTGGCGCGTCTCTTCTTCAGCTTTGAAGAGGGTGAAGAGAATTCGCTGCGCCGCGTCCGCGCGCTGGAACAGAGAGCCGCAGCTGTGGCATTCAGAGAAAAGAAGCAGATAGTCATCACCGACTTTTTTGGCCAATAAATATTTTTCGTGACCCCACCCCCGAAATCCACCCATTTTTGCTCACTTTCATTATTTCGAATTTTGTTTAATTCGTAATTGCTCAGCGATCCCGTGGAATTCAAATTAACGAGATTTTACTGTATAATAAAACATCAATTATATCTAAGTACCATATTTACTCCCGTAATCCTCACATTCACACAATTCTCGCACCCCCCACATCGCCCAACAAAAATACGATTTCTTTTTTTCCTCGAATAAATATCACACCCCCGAAAACTGCTGCAATAATGTCGTCTGCTCTTTCCAGCCACTGATGATGATAGCGCACGTCATCTGGTGCCATCTCTTAAGCACCAAGCATACTAATACACAGAGATTCAATCCAACTCAAGCCAAGCCGAAGAGGCCAGTGCACGTTGCGGCGTGTTTTGTATGTTGCGTCAGTAACCTTGTCACGTTATGAGGAGATACTGAAGCTGTACGGCTGCTTTCAAGTTGCAAGTGATAGATAATGCACTAAAGAGCGGCAACAGGGCCGCCGGTAGGCCCTTTGGAGTCTACGAGTTTTGTGTTCGCTACTGGTGATGGCTGCTGAAAGCCACCAAGACGCTGTGGGCCTGCCGTGTGCCTAAAATTGGGATTGATGGTAAACTTTATTTCTTAAGAAGGAAACTGCGGACAATTCTGTTAAATAGCCGTCAGCCCAATACTGACGCCCCACGTTTACCTTGTGAGGGCTCTTGTTGAGCGACGAACGCTACCGCAACGCCCACAAGCTGTGGGTATGGTATTCTAATTCTCGACTATTTGCTTCCACTTTTTGTGTCTCAATTAATTCTTGTCTTGTGTTGAACCTCTGCTTTTATTGTTGAGGTAAGTTTTAATTAGTACTTTTTAAAGCTTGCTGTTAGTTGCTGGTGTGAGAATCCCAATTTGCGGCCACTTCGTTTTCTTTTTCGCTCTGTACGTTTTCGTAGAAGGTTTTCCCCGCGTAATTCTCGCACCCCCCAACTTTTCATCGGTTTTCCGGCAAAAAAAGTGCGAGGATCATGCGAGTAGATACGGTAAATGGTCTTCTTTTTCTTTTTTATTTATGCCGGGTGCATTTATGGCGATGAAGCCAAGCAGAACAGTGGCATGCCAATCATTCCAGGCATCAGTGAATCTACGCATACCTCCTTAGTCTACGCTCACCTCCACACAATAGATAATAAAGCTTAGTGAGTCTGGCAGATTCGGCACGCTGGCACCCAAATCGTGCACTACACGCGTGGCAAGAGTAGAAGTCGAGAAAGGAGGAGATGTTGAAGGACAATGCAACGAAGTGAGGGACAGCTGGGTTGGCTGGGGCAGATATTAATTCGGGTCCACTTGCCAAATGCAGCCATGAGAAAATAGCAAAAAAGAAGTGCGTGAAAAAGAGAAGCTTTTTCATCGACTACCAGTGCCCCCAAAACAAATCTTCCCTAAGCCACTGTTCACCACTGAATGTCGCTGCTAATTAGAACAAGGCCTTTTCCATCAGCGATTGGCACTTCAAAACTGGTGCATACCCAGTGCTTATGGAAGTGGCTATCGTTGATTGAAGAGCTCAATCAGCAGTGGCACTCCTGACGGAGAATAGCGGCTTGGTAAAAGGTGAAAAACAATACAATACTTTTCTTTTCCTCCCTCAAAGTACGAGTGAGATCGATGCATCCCTTTTTCTAATTTTTTCTCCTATTCCTGGCAGTATTATACTTTTAGTTTCGATTGTAAGTCACCCCCAAACTTTGACTTCCAGATTTAGATAAAATAGGTCAGCTAACAATATTTTAAATACGGTGCACTGAACAAGTGAGCATGTATGAAAGCTTGCTAATATGTAAGTTTACATGCCATTTGATGCTGCCATTAAAAAACCAATAGATGAGTTCACAAGCTAGGCCAGTGCTCACAGCGTCTTGTGGCTCATGCTTGGTAGTGCTTTTACAGAATTCTAATTCTCGCAGGAGTCCACCGTGACGCAGGAGAATGCGGAGCCCTCCGGTGACATTGCCATAGCTGCAAAGGTGCGTCAAGACCTAGACGAAATCCGGGTGGGCCCGCACTTTGTGGCCGAAGACCTTCAGGCACCCGATGGTATCAAGACAACTCCAGGAGCAACTGGCAAGTCCAGGACCAAGGACAAGGCACCATCCGAAAACTCATCCATTGAAGTTGAGAAGTCTTCAGCAGAGGAGAACGAAGGGCACGACTCTAAGTCTGATTTGGGCCCTGGTGGTCTGTTTGTTGAATCCGAATCTTCAGAAGGTGTTCCTCAAAGTGAACAGAAAGAAGATGTCTCTGAAGGTTCGCCAGCTACCATAGAGCAGGAAAATGAAGATAAAGTCGCAAAAACTGCTGTCAAAGAAGTTGCGGGCAGTATACCTGCCGAAGTGAAGGTACATTCAGCTGCAGAGAACGAGACCGAGGAGTCCAAGGACTCCTCGAGTGTTCCCAAAAGGGAACAAGCACCAAGTGAAGCTGAGAAGAATTCCAATGCGACACAAGCCAACGCCGTCGGCATTCCCGCCAATCGACCACCGGCCAAGAAGCGGAAAAAGTCGGGCGCGGATTCGCAGCACGTAGAACTCTGCGATCTCATTGGGAGAAAGATGGCCCAGAGCCCCTGGGCCCAGTTTCTACCGAAGAAGAAACAGAAAACTGAGAGCGATGCCCCGAGCGTAGACAAAGCTCCAGTGGCTGTACCAGCAACTGTGAATTTGGAAGCGGCAGACTCGTCGGACGAGGATGACAAACAAAAGAGAGCCACTTCTCTGGTAGGTGCAGTCAGTACTTTTTTTTTTGTCAGTGAAGTTAAATCTTTTTTCTTTTAATACAGCAGTTCTCTTTGACGAATGTTTAACGTTGGTTTTCAGCAGGGGTCTCAAACACACGGCTCGCAGACCTTTCACTAGCATCGAGATGCACACATGACTGCTTTTATCCCATCTCTTTATTACATCGAAGGCTGTTACAAATTCAGCAATGATTGTTTTTGGCACCATAGTTATCTGCTGTCACCGCCGTTGGTGTCCGTAATTGCTATCACCAACTGTAGGAAAGAAACAAAATCAATTTTAAAAATTCACAGGATATTCATGAAGTGAAATATTGAGGGGGGTGAAGCGTCCGTTCGTCTGTCTGTCTGTAAGTACGTCTGGCTGTCAACTATACAAAATCATCAACTACAAAAAAACTACTAACACTATCTAGTGATATTATTTCCAAAGACATATGCACACAATGCCATCTATTGAGTAATTCATGAACTAGAGGTGGGTACAACCTACTACTACTAGTACTACTACTACGGAGGAGGAAGAGACGGAGGGAACGACCCACATTCTAAGCAGCTTTGCTCCTAAAAAATGTTCTGGAGAGAATGAGATTTGAACCCAAGCCTTCTGCTAGGCAGCTCAGTATTTCACAAAAAAGCCATGCCAGTGCTTGGAAATGTTTTGCAAACAGGTCCTATGCAGGCTGCATGTCGGGAAAGGATACATTTTAACATGTGTAATAGAGCCTTTTAGATGAGTAAAATAAACAGGCATCACACAATCCCTATCGTGTTACTAGTAGGTCGTTTAAAGAGACACTAAAGAGGAATAATTTAAATAGTTTAGATTCACCAACTGCAGTCTAAGAATTCTAATGCTATGTGTCTGACTATCATGAGTTCATTATTAGTGGAGAAAATCAAGGTTGAGGTTTCATTTTGAACTCGGCACCAAAATCGTCACGCGTGACATAACAAATTTCGAAATGTATTTTTATAACATTGGCTAGATGAAATTTTCTGAAAGTTGTTATGCAAAGTCTACGATGCCTGGCACCCACACATTACAATGTACTTCATTTTTATCGATTGTAAGCTACGTAAGACCCAGTAGATGCATTCAGAATTTTGTACGCCACGGTGTTTGGTGTGGGAATGTCAAGGTGGCATCGCCACCCGCATTTTCTTTTCGCACTTCTCGCTTATGAAGCATGGTGTCGCGGTCAGAGTAGTTTTTGGTATTGTGAAATTGTGCCCTACTAATACGTGAATAGTCATTTCGCTCTTTAGTGTCCCTTCAAAACGTTAAACCCATTATGATGGACTCAGCCACAATTCTTTGTTGTCAGCAGCTGCTGCATCAACAAATTGCCCATAATATTTTGCAGGTGCGTTGCAGGTACCTCACTTCTCCGCAGAGTAACAAATGGTAGCGCAGTGGGTGCTTCCCTACGTCACAAAAATTATGATGACTCATAGTATAGTGAGTGCCACAAAAATGCACTTGTATTATTTCAAATCTCATATGGCTCATATGCCGTGAAAATGCTTCGCTATATCCGAAAATTTGTTATACACACATCTTCCTAATACTGTATCGGCGACAAAGCTATTCGTTACTTATTTTGTTATAACCTGTAATTTGTTATATCTGGGTTCATTATATCGAGGTTTGAGTGTAGTTACGCTAAGAGGGCTTACATAAGGCTGTAGAAAAACCTCTCTTCCAGCTTTTGCTGTGACTGTGTCGTGCATTTCGCTCAGGCTTGCCATTTTATTTCTATATTAAGTATGTTCATGAGATGCACAGATGCGACTGGTGTCTGGCATTTTTTTTCTGTGACGCCCATCATGCGGTCACCATGGAACAAAAGCTCTACATTTCGGAATTGACACCCTGATAGCAATCATTCTGTAGATCATTATTGATATGTTTTTCATATCCTGGCGTGAAATCATCTCAGAAAAACTAACCATATGTTAGATATGAAAAGTGCCTTCAGTACTCCCTCCTTTGCTCAATTTTCACCATTGGCCTGGCCTTTGTCGAAGAATAAATTTTGCGACTGCTGCCTTCTTGTTGATCTGAGATTGATATAAATGATTTAGAGGATATGGGAAGTAGCGTGAAGGGGGCACAGAGTATCAGTGGGGCTAGTTTCTGTCCTATGAAAGGAGTACTTTCATTGCTCCTGAAAATGAACAGTTTGAGGAACAGTGTTTCACAAAGCTTCGAATGCCACTGTTTGGGATCAGTCATTTTCATTATGTGGTACTGTGAATGTAGAATTGGCGTCAGTGGAGTCAAATTACTTGCACTGCGCTGTGGCTCGAATCAATTCGTAAACCTCCAACGTTCCTCATGTTCGATCATTTTATCATAGTGACCATGTGCCTGTTCGAAGTTCTAGACGACTGATGCATATGCTTGTGAGGGCACATCTGGGACACTGAATAATGTAAGCATTCATTCAATGTAATGCGGTATAATTGAAGCCCTGGTACACTCAGCATCAGAAGTTTATGAACCACAAGATGCAAAAAAAAGCATAATATTCCTGCAGGTTTAGCAGCCAGCATTTAAATAATTCAACTAGGATTTCTGGCCTGTTGTAGAAAAAGCTAACAACATGTACAGTATTGCGCGTCCACTGAATACAGTCGCAAAAATGACAGTTCTTATACAGAAACTTCACAATGATAGCAGTAAACAAGCTAAGAGGTTTTAATATGCCACAAAGTTGCTTCATTGATGCTCATAATGAAAATTTGGGGGTTTTGTGTTTTTAATGCATCGATATTTGCTGTTATCTTGATTTATTGGCAGATTTATAAAACAAAGTTATACCTTCTTGTGAGATGAGTATTGGCCCATTAACATGGGTGGATAATGAGTTAAATGCTATGAGTCGAGCTGTTATTGTTGTAAAATTTTGTTGTTGATGTGGACGTAATTTATTTAGCCACATGTATGAGCATATTTTCCATGCATTAGTATTTTCCATGCGTTAGTTATGTCGCCCGTGTAGCCATTAATTATTTGGCTCTATTTCAGCTGCAGGTGTCATTGTACTGCACTATTCGAAAGGCATAGGCAAATATTCGAGCGGGTTGAATGTTCGAACGAGCATCACAGTATTAAATTTTGCTTTGACATGAAGTTAAATTGCTTGAAATTTCGAAGTATCGGAAAATAATGAACCTAATTGGCCGCATGTAGCCTTCTTTAAGGGTGCTTTGACTTCAGCGAAGGGTTGCCATGAAAATCCGCACTTCAGTGAAGCCACATTTAGAGGTTTACATACTATTACTTTCACCTCGATTAACTATTTCTTTAGTCTAAAAGCTTGTTATATGGGCTTATATTCACTAAATATAATACATTTTGAAACCTAACGAATTAAACGGCTTATCACCTGCACCCTGCTAGTATTCAAATCTTGCTTCTATACAAAGTTGCTTTCACCTTACCTCAAACCATCCGCACATGCCTAGTTCTATTTGTCAAGAAATATTGTACAAGTTATTTGGTTTATGACAAAAATGCCTATTTTTCTTTATAATGTTTGATACATACAGTCTAACCCCTCTATAAGAGACATTGATGCAACAAATAAATAGGTATAAGAGATGCGAGTTGGCCCACATTCACATTGGGGTTGATAAGAAAACGCTTACATGCTACCATGCTTGTAGACCTCATAGTATAAGTGACAAGAATTTCTCCCCGTTGCATGCCTCTTATAAAGTGGTTCAATTGTACTATGTGTTCGAGCTTTTTGATTTGAAACTATTTGGCCAAGTCACTGTTCGCTTCGAACCTTAAAATGTATTATTCAGGTATCCCTGCTGTTCGATCATATCACTGATGACACACACCACGCTTCTAGTGACGTCATGTTATGTATGGCCCTTGTGCCATGCACAATAACTGTGGTGTTTGCAGGGCGATGAATCATGTCTTGTTCTCATCACTTCTGAACAGGTGACCAGCAGCGGCACGTTTGTCGTGAGCTCGATGGCCAAGCGGAGAAAACCTGTGAGAGAGGACAACGAGGCACCCGCTAGGCGACTTACCGGCAAAGAGGTGCGTACATAACAAAGTGGAAAAACTAGACAGGGTAAATGTTTTGGCTGGTTTGTACCGGATTCTTAAGAGGAGACACTTCACTAAAAAAAATTTTTTTGTCATTTCTTCATTTATTTTGATGAAACTTAGTGAGCTTATGTATTTTCGTGTACGGATTTCAAATATGCAAGTCTTTTTCTTGCAAATAAAATGTACTTTTTAAAATACAAATTATTTCGTGTGCCTTTTGAGGGTCAAGATTTTTTGCTAGACCAAGAGAGCTACGACGAAGTAAATTAGCTTATCACAATTATCGGGAGTCTGAGCTGATTGCAATGCACAAAAAAAAAAAATAGACATTCTAAATCTATTTTAACAGAAGTTAGGGTTCGTTGGACATTTGTGAGTGAGTCAATTTTAAGCTGAGATTTCTCTGGCAAATATTCAACATGCCATAACTTTTCTACTAATGCATTCGGAACATCAATTTTTTTTTTTCTTCTTGCACTGCAATCAGCTCTGACTCCTGATTGTAGTGATATTCTAATTTTGTTTGTAACTTTCCTAGTGTACAAAAAAACTTGCTCCCCAAAAGGCACATGAAATATCCTGCGTAATAATAGATACTGTTCATACAAAATATACTTGCATTTATAAAATAAGCACACCAATATTCGTAAACTTACCTAGTTTCATCAAAATTGATCAAAAAATAAAATGGAACCTTTTAAGTGCCCCTTTGAGGGAAAACCCCTTTTTTGTTGACAAAACATCTAAAGGCCAGCTCCGGCGATTTTTCGAGTTCAGTGGATCTCAATGAAATTCACTGTGTATGTTTATTTGCATGTTTCTGCCATTCATGCCAAATTGTAGGCTTGGGAGTCTCGCTAATTCTTTTCAAATGAACTTTATAGCTTGCCTCAAAATGCTCACCCGCTTGCCAGAAATAATGGCAACATTGTGTGAGTGACGTCGAGTTTTGCCTGGCGGAAGTGACGAACTGATGTGCCACTGCAGCGTCTGCTTGTCTGCTATGAATTGTGTGGGTTTGGCCGGCGCTTCTTTAGTTGAAAGTGCGATTTCCTTTTTCGTGTTGGTGGGCGTGTAATAGGAGCCAAGTGGTGTTGCGTTGTGAGCCACACATGATTCACCATATCTTCACCATAACAGCGTAAGCGTTTGAGCCGATCGCCGCGGACGGCGTGGACAGATAGTGCTATCTGGCGGGCATTATGTGCAATCAGGCAGGTTCCGGCGGCGTCAAACAAATCTTTACGTCACACGTAGAAGTGCACTCGATTGGGTTTCGGTTTCGGTATTGCAGTTTTTCGATAATTAAAAATTCTTTTCGAATTTTTTTGAGCATTTTAGTTATCGGGCACGTGAGAACAGTGTCTAAGCGACGTAAAATCACCATTATCTTGACATGGTAAAAAAATTGCCGGAGTTGGCCTTCAAGGGAATAAACCGAAATACGACAGAGCACACCCTGTCAGTTTTTTTTTTCTGAAATGTTTTGTGCACAAAAAAGTGTTTTCCTTAATTAAAGAATTCAATCTTTATACAACCATGTATTGGATATATTAAAGTAAACAAAGAATTTTAGACTTGGCAGTAATGACACAGCAATGAAATTACTTCTTGCTGTAGTGAGTATCATGCTAAATTATTTTCATGGACTAGTAACGTAGTAGTGTAACGAATTACTTCAAGCATTTAATTTCGGAAATAATACTCATACCTTCCCAGTTACTTTTCACTAAATCCTAAGATGCTCACTTCCATTCATGCATATCAAATTGTCCAAAAACTCGGAAATTTATTCTGCACGCCAAGCCTCAAGCGTGGGAAACTGAACACAGATTTCCTAGATTTCTATACATGGGCTGCAAGTAACACATACATGAGTCATGAATGATGTACATGAATGATGAATTTTTTCAAAGTTACTTCATTGCTTTTTTAAAAGTAATACAGTCCAACCCATCGATAATGATCCCAGATGTAATGCTATAACAGTTATAGTGACTTTGTATCAGTGTACTTGCGCTTTTTCAATGCTACCCATTAAAATCGCCTACACACATGGTGAACATTTTTGAAAGCCCTTTACTTTTACAACGATCACTTTACATACACAACATACACTTCGAACCATGTTGGGAGTCGCCACCTGTCCTGCTATTTATTCCTGCTTCCTTCTCGTCTTGTGGCGCTGTTGTGAAAGTGAACACCAACCAACTTGCCCAAATCTCTGTTCTGCTGAACTTCAGACATGGTCGCGGTAAAAATATGGCACAGACGAAGCGAGAAGGAAAACTTGACACAGGCCCTACAAAGCAGGAGAGGGGCACGCGCTCGCGTGTTTTCTGCTCCAGTTTACTTGTGCTGCAAGTATCTTAGATTGGCGTGCGCCAAGCGCAGATTTTGGATGCTACAAGTTGAACAAACAAGCTTTTCGTGGCAGCTGTGCAGTCCCAAGTTAAACAGACACAAAGAACTCACGATCACGCGCGTACGGTAAGCCGCCCAGCAGTGACAGTGTGAGCTGAGCAGGCGACACACTGCACTCAACTATTCGGGGATGATCGGCGCCATGCGCATGCGGGCTCTAATCTTCAGTGACGTGGTGTTAGTTCAGCGCAAAAGAGGTTTGATTAACATGTAAGCGTAAAGCATGCATCGAGTGTTGCGAAGCAACACCCGATGCATGCTTAGTTGGTCACCAAAGGCTTAACTTGTCACCAAAGGAGATATAGCACCTTTTCATAAAAATGCACACAAAAAAAAAACAGCTTCGTTGCTAAGAGCACGTTTTTAAAGGAGGGTCCTGTACAATGAACTACTGATATACAGTAAAATCTCATTAATTCGGATTTCACGGGACCGGAAAAACTGTCCGAATTAACCGAATGCCGAATTAACGAATGAACAGGGAAAACAACGTTTAAAATCAAGCTGCAGAAGCATACCTTTATTTGTTGAAGTATTTTGTAATTGTCGTCTGCGTTTTCGCACAGATTCCGGCTGACATCACAATTTTTCTTAACTGTTCCAAATGGCCATCAGCACGCAAGCTGTCAGGAGTGTTCAGGCAAGCGTCCTCTAATATTAACAGCGCCTCCGAGACTTCCCGTGAGGTGCGATGAGGTCGCGGCTGTAGCTGTATCTCCTCGCATGATTCTTCGTCGGAATCGTGGTCTTCATGGGCGCCCGTGACATCATTAATAATCTCTTGATCGGTCAGGAGACCACTCGTGGTGACACCATGGTCAATCGCGATGTAGTCTTGAAAGGTCACATCTGTGGGAAGGACAGCATCGAAAGTCGGGCAGTCATTGTCGGTGGACTCGGCTGACACCTCGTCGATGCCATCGTCAGCTACTGCTGCATGCTCAGGCCTCACAAAACCGCTGTGCCGAAAACAGTTGGCGATGACTTGCGGCGGAGTGTTTTTCCACACGTGGGCGATGATGTGCACTGCGCCGAGTCAGTCCACTTGATACAACTTTCCAGCTTCTGAGCATAGGATCATTCGCTCTAGCAGGTGCTTGCGGTACTTCGATTTCACGTAGTGAATGATACCCTGGTACATCGGCTGAAGAGCAGATGTAGTGTTGGGCGGCAAAAAAACTACTTTGATGCTCTTCAGTTCGACTGTACAGTTATGGGCACTGCAGTTATCAACAACCATAATTATCTTGCGGTCCTTCGACGTGAAGTGCCGGTCCAACTGCTGCAGCCAGCCGCGAAAAATGCCCGATGTCATCCATGCCTTCCTGTTCGCTGTGTACTCGACAGGAAGGCTTTTGACGTTCTTAAAACAACGTGGCTTAAGCGCCTTCCCGACGGCAAGTAGTGGCAAGAGCTCCATGCCAGTCATATTGGCGGCAAGAATCACAGTTATCCTTTGCTTGCACTTCTTGCCACCAATGCACGCGTCCCCTTTGAAAGTCACCGTCTGTTTGGGAAGAGCTCTGAAAAATAGAGCAGTTTCATCTACATTGAACATGTCATGTGGTTCATATGCGGCGATGTGCTCCAGCAGCTTCACATTTCTCCACTCGGTGGTCACGCTTTCGTCAACACTGGCCTTTTCGCCGCACACACTCCTGAAGACAAGTTCGTGTCTCTCTCGAAATTTTGCAAACCACCCTTCTGACGCTTTGAACGATTCAATGTTCATCATTGCAGCGTATTTCTCACCTTGCGCCATGATGAGAGGTTCGCTCAAAGGCAGATGCGCGTTGCGACAGTCAGTAATCCACCGGAGCAAAGCTTCTTCGAGCTGGGGATGAGCTGCGGTTCGCAACCGCTTTCTAGAGGCATGAAACTTCTCGCTTTCGAAGGCTTGTCGAATCTGTTGTTCATTTTTCACGTACGTTCCCAACGTGCTCCGCTTCACGTTGTACTTGGTCATAACCTGCTGTCGTGATTCGCCGTTCTTCAGTGCTTCCAAAATTTCCACTTTAGTCGCCAAGTTCTTTGCATCGTAGTTCTGCCGCTTTTTCGGCGTTGCTATCACTGTAGCGCACGATGGTGGTGGCATGCAAATACGGTCACAATGGAAGAAAGAGAGAACTCCGCAAGAAGAGATAGTTCCGACACGACAACACAAGGGAAAATGGCGTCGGAGGCGCTGAGTGGAGAAGAAAGAAGACGCCGACGTTCGGTGACGCTGCGATCGCTCCCACTAGTTGATGATGATGGCGATGCCACTCAGGTTTCGGTTTCACTCCAGTGGTGTCAGCGCTGCTTTATCACACTTTTGTGTAGCAGCAGTCGTCAGCATTTGTCCAAATTAAGTGGTGCGGAGCCGAATTCCGACGAAATAACGAAGGTTTGGACCCATAGATTAACATGCACTTTGGCCGGGACCAATAGAGCCGTCCGAATTTCCGAATTAATGGGTGTCGAATTAACGAGTTTTTACTCTAACGACCTTTTTCATTGAACTTCTGAGTTTTTTTAAATGGTTTCAAGCGTACTAATTGCGTGTCATTACTTTTGGTCTGCTGTAATATTTAATGTGATTTATTTGCTTTTAGGAATAATTGTGGCACTTCTCAAAAATATCATTGTAATGTATACATTGTTACAAATATACATTTATAGTGACTTTGTGTATATAACGAAGTGTTTTTTCTTGTGTCAGATGAAACATTGTTATACTAATGGGGTATTACTGTATATATGAAAGTTGCCAAGGTTGGTCTTTTGTCATGTCAAACTGCACCTCAGTAATGAAATTCGTCATTTTATGCAATTTACATTCCAAAGATGACAGGGAGCTAATCTTGCAATTTCTCTCTTGGTGTTCTCTGCTTTGCAGAAGCGACGAAAGATGGAGGCGAAGAAGGTACGAAAGGTGGGCCACCACTTCTATGACTACGCCAACGTGAAGAACCGCAACAGGGCCAAGGCGCGCAAGAACCGGGAAAACCAAAAGCTGCTGTCTAGAGGGAAAATAAAGTCTCTGTAATTATTGTACAAAACTGTTCCGGTGCTGCCTTTCATATCGCTGTAAGAAATTCCTAAGGCAGCAGTAAATTACAAGGCTACATTTCGCCACACTCAGCACCTTTGGGCTTATTGAAAATTAATGGTTTGTGTAGGCACCTTTGACTATAGGCACTATGGATGAGCACTTCTAACTGCTAAGGAGTCATAAGTGTTCATTTAAGTGACGCACACAAAAGTGGCGCCAGGATATTTTTTCTGGGGGAGGCGCCAATTGTGTTCTTTCAGGGGGGACAGGGACGCCCAAAACTTATGCATTGTGCTTTGACTATACTTCCTCATTGGGAGGGGGGGGGGGGGGAGGGCAAAAGATGGGCTAGTGAGAATTTTGTGGGGGCTCAGCCCCCTGTGCCTGTCCCTTGCACTGGCGCTGCCCCTGGGCACGCACAACCACACTGGTAGGCTTAAGGTTAAGGTGTCCCCATGCAATGCATGATGTACCGGGTACGATTCCCAGTGCAGTTGGGCACCTACTGGTTTTTGTCACGGGAAGAGAGAAACACTGGCCTGGTGCTCTGTGTTGCTGGTTTTCACTTGTTGAGAAGGAGAAGGCATTTCCTTTCCATTTTCTTCTTTTACTCTCATTTACCCTCCCCAAATGCCTTTGAGCATTGCGCACTGGGGGAGGGGCCCCCTCTTTCAGGTGAAATTTACTTAATGGGGAGGGAGGCGCTGCAATCAACTCACCCCCCAATTTAAAAGAGAATCCTTCGCACAGTTACGTGCTGAAGTATGCAGCTGGAAGGAGAGAGAGGATTCCTGTTACGATGAGTTGCCACCATGAAATTGCCTTGGCATGTTCCCCACCTTAATTTTTGCTTGCACAGATTAGGTCAGTGACTGCCCCTCTGTGCTGTTTCCGTAATCGAGAGGAAAGGATTCGTCGCTTCTTTCAATCCTGTTGCCATAGGGATGCACGCAACGCCTTTTCTTCCCCAGGTTACATGAGAGTGGTGCTCTTGTGCCTTATACATTTGACCTGCCTGGAACAACTGTGAAGGACTTCCTTTGTGCCTCACCGTAAAAGATACCGGTCCTGCAAGTGTTCCTCGAATTCTCAGGTGCCCTTACCCAAAATAGGGGCTTGGAAAAATTTACCTGTGCTTGCCCTATGCACTTCTTTTATTTTTTTATTGGTTTGCTTGATTGTTCATTTTCTCTTTTTTATCATAATTTTTTTTTTCTTATTGCTCAGTACTGTCTTCTGTTGCATTCGTCCATGCTGAGAATACCCCCGTTATCCAAGTGCTTAGCAGTGGAGCACATTACTTGCTACAGACATAGATAGTGAGGCGTTCATATCCAGGCAACAATAAAATGTTTCAATGTCACGTGACAAGACTCCTACATAAGAGATAAGACTGCCAGAAACATCATATCACTCACAAGGCCACGACTGAGAGAGGATCATTGAAAATACAGTGCATACCTATGTGACAAGAGCACCTTCGTGGGTCACATTTCAGTCAGCTTGCTGGCACTGAGTTTCTCGTGTAATGCTTTCACTGAAGTTGTTCAGCTAAAACAAGCTTCAATTGAAATAAAGTGAGAGGACTTTTGAGCACTATGGTCTTTACTGTACACTGTCCACAATAGAGGCGTTTATGACAAGATTTAGGGTGCTGTGCCTTCAGCTATGGAAGAGCTCTAGGCTGCCTCTGTGTTCAGAATATATTGAGATCATTTCAGTGCTACGATTTCTCTAGCTTGGTAGGTCGCAATAGCACACAGACAGGACAAAGCTGTGTATTTGGAACAATCATCATCATCATCATGAGCCTGACTATGCCCACTGCAGGGCAAAGGCCTCTCCCAAGATCCGCCAATCAATCCGGTCTTGTGCTTTCTGCTGCCACGTTATACCTGCGAACATTTTAATCGCATCGGCCTACCTAGCTTTCTGTCTCCCTTTCGTGCATTTGCCTTCTCTGGGAATCTAGTCGGTTATCCATAATTTCCAGCGGTTATCCTGCCTAAGTGCTTAGTGCCCAGCCCATGTCTATTTCTTCTTCTTGATTTCAACTACGATATCCTTAACCCCAGTTCGTTCCTCGACACCCACTGCTTTCTACTTGACTCTTAAGGTTACGCCTACCATTTTCCTTTCCAACACTCACTGCATCGTCCTCAATTTAATGAACCCTGTAAGCCTCCAAGTTTCTGCTCCGTAGGTAAAGACTGGCAAGATGCAGCTATATATACATTCCTCAGTGGCAGATTACCGTTCATGATTTGAGAATGCTTGCCGAATCTGATCCACTCCATCCTTATTCTGTTATTTCACTCTCATGGTTTGGCTCCACGATTACTACGTCCCAAGTAGACATATTCCTTTACAACTAACTTCCAGCTTCCCTCCACCTATCGCAAAATGCTGTTTTCTGTCGAGACTGTTGCACATTACTTTAGTTTTATGCATAATAATTTTCAGACCTACTCTTCTGCTTTGCGTGTCCAGTTCAGTAATCATGTGCTGTATCAAGGCAATGCCATCAGCGAATTGCTGGTCACAAAGATACTCTCCATTAACTCTTTGAAAACCTCCTGCAAACATACGCTGAATAGCATTGGAGAGATTGTGTCCCACTTCCTTACGCACTTTTTTATTAGAATTCTGTTGCTTTCTTTGTGGAGAACTATGGTGGATGTGGATCCACTTTATATTTCTTCCAGTATGTTTATGTACGGTTTCTTGATGCCCTAATTCTGTAGTGCCTGCATTACTGCTGATGTCTTCACTGAAATAAACGCCTTCTGGTAATCTTTGAAGGCTATGTATAAGGATTGGTCATATTCCGAGCGTTTCTTTATTACCTGATTGATAGTATGAATAGGGTCTATTTTCGAGTAGCCTGTACGAAATCCTGTTTGGTTCTTTGGTTGATTGAACTCTAATATCACCTTAATTCTATTAGCTATTATATGCAAAGCATTTCTTAGCAAACTTCAGCTACTTTGAGCGTATCTATCTATCTATCTATTATCTATCTATCTATCTATTTAGCCGCCTAGGACTTTTAACTCTCCTGACGGTTTCGATAATGGTATCAATACCAAACTTGGTATGGCATAACATGACTGTATGACGAGCATAATTGACTAGTCATAACATGAAAATCATGATATGAATGTGATGATTTACATTTCATGGCCTGTTTACTTTTGTGGTGGTTTCCTTCACAGGACATTTTGAAAAACTGGCATGGTATGACATGACTGCATAGCAAACATAAGTTACAGACCCTAACAAGTAAATCATGACATGCATTTGATGATTTTCATGTTACGACTAGTCGACTACACGCCACGCTCATGGTGCGCTCGCGGTTATGTAACTACTTCACATATACCAAAGTCGTTATTACGGGACGTGAATGGGTGGCGAAAGTAAATGACACGTCTAAACATCATAATCATGACATGCATGTCATGTAAAACGTGACTGTATACATGCTACACTCATAGAGTCCTCGCGGCCATTTTGCTAGCTCCACATATGCGAAATTTGGTATCAGGCGACGTGAATGAACGAGGAAGCTAAATGGCATGTCCAAACATGATAATCATGATATGCATGTCATGTAAAACATGACTTCATGCTACGCTCATAGGGTGCTCGTGGCCGTTTCGCTAGCTGCACATATACGAAATTTGGTATTACGTGACATGTGTAGACGACGAAGGTAAATGACACGTCCAAACATGATAACCTTGATGAGCGTGTCATGTGAAACTTGATTACCTGCCACGCTCATAGCGTGCTCGCGGCCGTTTTGCTAGCTGCACATATACGAATTTTGGTATTACGTGACGTGAGCAGAGGACGGAGGTAAATGACACTTAATTCCAAACATGACAATGTTTGGAAGTGCCATATTTCATGTACGGCACAATTTAGGTCCACCTCGTGATGGTGTGCCCGTGTTTAAAGTCCCGTAAACCACCAACAAACGCTCGCGTGCTGCTCTCCATGTCTTTCCTCTATCGAGAACAGTTGGCATGACGTAAACTGACGCTGCGTACAATGCAAACGACGCTGTGTACCAGAGACGCTGTCATTTGGCGAAAGAAAGGCCGCATTCGGCTAGGACATGCACGCGCGCCCTGTTACGTTTCCACCTCAGACGCTGAGGGGCGCTATAAAAGGTTGTCAAACGAGCCAACGAACGCAGCCTTGCGAAGAAAAGAGCCAAACGAGGAAACTCGTGGAATATCACCAGCGTTCACTGAAGACTCGTACACAACTACAACGCCACGTCTACATATCTCTGCATGGCTTGCGGGCCCCTTAAAGTAACATACCAACCTTCCTCACTCGTTCTTCGCGTATAATCGATTTCCACAGTGCGTGGGATCTGGCAATTTTTATTTATTTTAATAGTTTGTAGAGAATGAACTGAAAGCTGATCGGCCTGTAGTTTTTCGACTCCTTGACGTCTTCTTTCTTATGAATTAAAATAATGTTGGCGCTCTTCCAAGATTCTGGTACCCTTCCCGTCAATAGACACTTTGTATACAAGGTGGTCAGTTTTTCTAACACAATTTCTCCGCCCACTGTTTCAGCAGGTCCGTTGTTACCTTATCCTCACCAGCAGTTTCACCTCTTTGCCTTCCTTCTAGGGCTTTCCTTACTTACGCTGTCGTTACTGGTAGGATGTCAATTTCCTCTCAGCTATTACTGCTCCTTACAATATCATCCTGTTTGTTTCAGCTTCTGTACAGCTCTTTGTAGAGCTCCTCCGCAACCTCAACGTTCCCACTGTAATGATACTGGTGCCGCAATTTCTGTCATCGCCGAAAAAGTTTGCCGGTCAATTCGAAAAGTGACAACGCCTTACTTGGGTTCATGTCTTCATACTGCCACTGCACAGCCTGTGCAGCCTGTAGCCGCGTGTACTGCCAGACTTGTAATTCAAGGAGTGCCCTACACAGTCCAGTTCGTAGTACTGCCGCACTGTTCTCATGACATCATTTTAGGTTGGGATTTTCTCTCCCATCACCAAGCCGTCATTGATTGCGCCCGTGCCGAAGTCGCCTTTTGTCCCCTTGGTGATGCGCTACCAGTGCACGATCGCCCTTCCGACGCGAAGTTGGTCATTAGTGACGACACCCGAATCCCTCCACGCGCTACTGTCTTCGCACCTGTGTCGTGTTCCACCGTCGTCGACGCTACCGCATTCTTCACGCCTTCCGCTGCTTTCGTTCATCGCCACCTATCACCGCTCCCAGCCGCTCTCGTTACTCTTCAAGGGGGTGCGACCAACGTGCCTGTGGAGAATCCGTTCCCATTCGCGATTACGCTACTTCGAGGCGAATGTATTGGTTCGATAGAATCATTCGAAACCATCGCTACACTTGACGTTCCTGATGAATCATCGGAAGTCAGCGCCCTCTCCTGTAGTTCCGTGAATGACCCTTCCACTACCGACATTTTCAACCGTGTCATCGACGAAGGCCTAAACCCACAACAGAGGTGTGAGCTTTTGAGCCTCCTTGACAAGTTTCGACCATCTTTTGACAGTCACAGCGCTACTTTAGGTCGCACATCTACCGTATGCCACCAGATCGACACAGGTAATCACCCACCACTACGGCAGCGACCATACCGTGTTTCGCCAACTGAACGCCGTGTCATCGATGAACAAGTAGGTGACATGCTAAAGCGAGGCGTCGTTCAACTGTCAAACAGTCCTTGGGCGTCGCCGGTTGTTTTAGTTAAAAAGAAAGATGGCAAGATACGCTTTTGCGTAGATTATCGTCGCCTAAACAAAATAACACGAAAGGATGTTTATCCTTTGCCTCGAATTGATGACGCCCTCGACTCTTTACAAGGCGCAGAGTTCTTTTCCTCCCTTGATCTACGCTCTGGGTACTGGCAAGTGCCCATGAATCCGGATGATAGGCCAAAAACTGCATTTGTTACACCAGACGGCTTATACGAATTTAACGTGATGCCATTCGGGCTATGCAATGCGCCGGCAACATTTGAGCGCATGATGGACACTATCCTACGAGGCCTCAAATGGAACACGTGTTTGTGCTACTTAGACGATGTAGTAGTATTCTCGCCCGATTTTCCCACGCACCTTCGTCGCTTGGAACAGGTTCTACGCTGCCTCTCTGTAGCAGGCCTCCAACTCAACTTGAAGAAGTGTCACTTTGGAGCGCGCAAGCTGACCATTCTCGGACACGTCGTGTCGAAGGATGGCGTTCTTCCTGACCCCGCTAAGCTACGTGCTGTTCGCGAGTTCCCGAGGCCCGCGTCTCTCAAGCAGCTGCGTAGTTTCATTGGGCTTTGCTCATACTTCCGCCGCTTCGTCCGAGATTTCGCCTCGATCATGGCGCCTCTGACAGACCTACTTCAGGGAGACCGCAATCTATCTGCGTGGTCTCCAGCTTGCGACAGTGCCTTTGCGAAGCTCCGTGAACTGCTTACAACACCACCCATACTGCGTCATTTCGATTCAAGCGCTCCCACAGAAATCCACACAGATGCTAGCGGTGTCGGTCTTGGCGCTGTACTCGCCCAACGAAAGCCTGGTTACCAAGAATATGTTGTTGCGTACGCGAGCCGCACTCTTACACGAACAGAAGCAAATTATTCGGTAACTGAGAAAGAATGCCTAGCGATTATCTGGGCCATTACAAAATTTCGGCCTTATCTGTACGGCCGCCCTTTCGATGTTGTTACCGACCACCACGCGCTCTGCTGGTTATCCTCCCTCAAAGATCCCTCAGGACGCTTGGCACGATGGGCTTTACGGCTCCAAGAGTACGACATCCACGTCATTTATCGCTCAGGCCAGAAGCACGCCGATGCCGACGCTCTTTCGCGTTCGCCTGTTTCTACTGATATTGCGAGTGTCTCCATCCAAGACAACTTCCTTCCACTATCAGGACCCATCAACATGGCTGCGGAGCAGCGCAAAGATTCGTGGATTGCGTCTCTGATGGATTACCTATCTGAAACACTCGCCCACCCGCCATCTCGAGCGCTACACCGACAAGCCTCTCACTTCGCCATCCGTGATGGAATACTTTATCGCCGCAACTACCACCCTGACGGTCGCAAATGGCTACTCGTCATACCCAGGCATCTCCGCACCAGCATATGTGCTGCTTTCCATGCCGATCCGCAGTGTGCGCACGCCGGTTTGTTTAAAACCTACGCCAGGCTACGTTTTCGGTTTTATTGGCGCGGCATGTACACATTCGTTCAAAAGTACATTCGATCTTGCACAGAGTGCCAACGCCGCAAGCACGATCCTAGCCGTCCTACTGCACCAATGCAGCCGTTACCGTGCCCAGTGCGACCATTCGACCGGGTTGGAATAGACCTTTATGGTCCTCTACCATATACATCAGCTGGGAATCGCTGGATTATTGTAGCGATCGACCATCTCACGAGATATGCAGAAACGGCCGCTCTACCAGCCGCGACGGCACGTGACGTTGCGTCTTTCCTGCTGCAACGTTTTGTTCTGCGTCATGGCGCTCCACGTGAACTTTTGAGCGACCGAGGCCGCGTCTTTCTCGCGGATGTTATTCGAGAACTTCTTGCAGAATGCCATGTAATTCATCGCTGTACTACCGCATATCGCCCACAAACAAATGGCTTGACCGAGCGTTTCAACCGTACTCTTGGCGACATGCTTTCTATGTATGTCGCCTCCGACCACACCAACTGGGATCTTATCCTTCCTTACGTAACGTACGCTTACAACACGGCACCTCAAGCGACGACAGGCTTTTCTCCATTCTTTTTACTTTATGGTCGAGAACCATCGTCTCCAATTGACACCATTCTCCCCTACCGACCCGACTCATCCGAAGGCACACCAGTTTCCGAAGCCGCGCGGTATGCGGAAGAATGTCGGCAATTAGCTCGCACCCTTACAACACAAGAACAAGGGCTACAGAAATTTCGTCACGACGATGGACGGTCCAACTACCAATTTTCGCCCAACTCTCTTGTTTGGCTGTGGGTGCCCCCCAATGCTGCTCCTGGTACCTCTACAAAGTTTGTCAGCAGGTACCATGGACCTTATCGCGTCATAGAACAAACTTCCGCTGTTAACTACCTCATCGAACCCCTCACGGCCACTGCGGACCTGCGTCGCCGAGGCCGCGAAATCGTGAATCGCCTCAAATCATATCACGAACCACTTGTCCTCACGACACCTTAGAACACTTACTTGTCACCATCTTCAGCGAGGGGGAAATATGTAATGATGATTGTAGTGGGTCATGCAAATCTCGGCACACACATTGTCAGTGCTAAGCACGAGACGCTCGGCCCGGACTGTCGCTGATTTTGATAGCTAGGCCTACGCTTCTACCTGGTCTCGGATAACACTTTTGACTGTCTCCGTTCTATATTATACCACCCATATTGGTTATGAGATTGCCTTCCTTGTTCCTTAATGCATACTTCCGGTTTTTGCCTATTGTTACAAAGCAGTAACGAAGTCCTTGGGCCAGCTGCCCCAAGCGTGCCTTCCCGTCATCTCGAACATTCTTTTATGGGGTACGGCTTTGTCACCTGCACCGGCTGTCTTTGTCTCGGCTGTGCGCTTCGCCTGCGGGGCAGTGGCTATGATCGGGCCCCTCTGGAATGTGCGGAAGGCCGGTTGTGTGCTGTAGGAGCGACTCCCGTGAATTGCTCCTGCGTGGTCGCCTCCGAGTCCCCGCGCGTGTGCCACGTGCATGAAGGGATACTCGTCTTGTGTTGTGCTCTCCATGAGTGGTTGGTTCTCCGAAGTGACATTCCGCCCTTATTTTCGGAACTGCACGGCGAGGCAGGGGAGCAGCCGGCCAGAAGGGAACAGAAGAGAGTCGCGAGAAGAGTCGTCGTTCGGACGTTACTGTCCAACATGTTGCAAATCAACGTCTTGTTAAGTTTTCCTGTACGCCTGTCCCTCTGCCTGAGCACTCTTGAGTTCTGAACGTCCCCGTGGCCTGCGGAATGACGACCACCACCCAGCTCCACGCTACTTACTGGGTCCGCTGCGGCCACCGAAGCGGCTCGTAACACTATGTACAAGTTTGCCCTCACAACTTTTAGGCTTCTGTCACTTCTTAGAGCCTTCTCAATTCTCTACGTGTTATATCCTCTGATGTCAGATACCTTAAGCCTACTTCGAAAGACCCACTGACTCTATATTGTCAGTTGCATTGGCGGCTTTCATGGTTTGTCGTGTCATCATGAATTTTTTTTTACTCTTAATGAAAATAATTTACGGACCATGAATACCTTCTTCAGAAAAAATTGGCAGATCCCACGTAGACTGGGAATTGATGATGCGATGCAAGAATAAGAAATTTTGATATGTCACTGAGATCAGCACAACGTTACGAGGTGGTGGCAAAAGATGCCGTGCATAACTTCCGTGTCATGATTATCGTGTTTGAATGTGTCATTTACCTTCGCCATGTATTCACGTCGCGTGGTAGCAAATTTAGTCACGGCCGGACACGACTCCTTCTCCGGCGCTCCCGTTACGGCCTTCGCATTGGGGCGTTTTGCTGCCTGCCGCCGCAAGTTCGGGGTGGCGCTGCTAGACCACTGTTGGTAAGCAGGCTTTGAGAGAGGCAGTGAGCAAAATAATAATCGATGGTGAAGTTCCCGATAGATGGAAACTTAGCAGGATGAGCATGATCTATAAAGGAAAGGGGGACAAAGCTGACATAAACAACTACCGTCCTATAACAGTGACATCAGTGGTCTACAGGCTGGCGATGCAGATTATAAAGGAAAAACTGCAGGCATGAATAGAGGATGAGGGGGTGCTGGGGGAACTGCAGAATGGGTTTCGGAAACACAGGAGGTTGGAAGACAATCTGTTCTCACTGACGCAGTGCATCGAAATAGCAGAAAAGGAACCCAGACCCCTGTGGTTAGCATTCTTGGATATCAAGGGAGCGTACGATATCGTGGTTCAAGAGGAATTGTGGGGAATACTGGACACACTAGGCGTGAAACATGTAGTCACTAATCTTTTAAAGGGTATCTATAAAGGTAACAAGGTAGTTATAAATTGGGAAAAACAGGTATCCAAGCCTGCAGAGGTAAAACGGGGGCTTAGGCAGGGGTGCCCCCTGTCACCCTTATTATTCATGATGTACCTACAAGGATTAGAGGCAAAATTAGAAGGAAGTGGGCTGGGCTTCAACCTCTCTTTAGTCAAACAAGGAAAACTTATTGAGCAGGCACTACCAGCATTAATGTACGCAGATGATATAGTGCTAATGGCCAACAACAAGGAAGATTTGCAGAGATTGATGGACATCTGCGGTAATGAGGGAGATAGGTTAGATTTTAGATTCAGTAAGGAAAAATCAGCAGTCATGATTTTCAATGACAACGAAGGTAGTTAGCTTAGGATACAGGAGGTCACGCTTGAGATAACAGATAAATACAAATATCTGGGCGTATGGATAAGCAATGGGACCAAGTACCTGAGGGAACACGAAATATACGTGACGACTAAAGGTAACAGGAATGCAGCAGTGATGAAAAATAGGGCACTGTGGAATTACAATAGGTATGATGTTGTGAGAGGAATATGGAAAGGGGTCATGGTTCCTGGGCTGACGTTCGGCAATGCGGTCTTGTGCATGAGATCAGAAGTTCAAGCAAAATTAGAAATTAAGCAACGTGGAATAGGTAGGCTTGCTTTAGGAGCTCACGGGAATACACCAAATCAGGGAGTACAAGGTGATATGGATGGGATGGACATCATTTGAGGGCAGGGAAGCTAGCAGCAAGATAAAATTTGAGAAGCGATTGAGAGAAATGAAGGAAGAGCGTTGAGCTAGGAAGGTTTTCAGCTACTTGTACATGTAGAATGTCGATACAAAATGGAGGAAGCGAACCAGGAAGTTGACTGGTAAATACATAGAAAACAGCAGGTGGCCAAACCAAAAAGAACTATCGGTTAAGAAGAAAGTGAAGGAAACGGAGACTGACATGTGGAAAATGGGCATGATTAAGAAGTCCGCACTAGAGATCTATCGAACTTTTAAGCAGGAAATTGCCAAGGAAAGGATCTATGATAATACTCGGGGTAGTTCTCTACTGTTTGAGGCCAGGACGAGAGTGTTGCGAACCAGGACATATCGGGCCAAATACGAATGGGTAGACAGGGTATGCAGTGCGTGTGGAGAGGAAGAGGAAAGTGCCGAACACTTGATAATGTTCTGTAAAGGGCTTCACCCTATAGTTCAGGATGATGGCGCAGAGTTTTTCAAAGCACTGGGGTTTAGGAACCGGGAGGGCAAAATAGACTTTAAGCAAGTAGACTTAACTAGAAGAAGGCTGTCTGATTGGTGGCTAAAGTCAAGGCACGAGTGAAAATTAAACTCTTCACTGCAAAGTACGAATCCTCAAGCTCACTTTTTAAGGAAAAAAAATAAACATAGTTTTTGGTTCATTAAGTATTACGGTTTGGTGGCGCTAGCCACCGCCCAATCTAAAGGGTAGTACAGCCATATCCAACCATCCATCCATCCATGCTCCGCCGCCTCCAAGCGCGTTCACGGGCGCAGTGTGCGCGCCACAGCGCTATGGCCATCATAACAGCACTGAGTACGAGGAACAGAACCAACTGCGGCGCCTGAACTCTTGAAGATGAACGTTTTATCCACACAATACAGCTCGGTCGTTGCATGTGATGAGGTTAAAATGGTATAGTCGACCTCTGAGAGCGCCGCTTACCCAGTCGCAACCATTCCGGCAGCTTTCCCGGATTTTCGCACACGCTTGTTGTCACAAGCAACAGTAATCCATTACAGCGCACAAAATTCAGAGAGAAAAAGCAATATTTATTTTGTCGTAAGGTGGACTAGAACTTAAATAAAAAACAATTTCTTTGCGAGGTGAGCACAAATACCTTTTTCTTTCAAACCCACGCTAGCAATACAAATTAACACAAACACAAATGCATGGTACAAATAAAGCGAACCTCTATGACATACTCATCCCAGTCTGAAATATTTTCTAGATGGCTTGTGCACATACGCAAGTGGTTTTTCATTTCTATCGCTCACCATCTTGGTGTAGTTAACAAGAAGAAGTCTGATGAATTTGTCCGCAATTAAACGAGCTGTGCGCCTTGCGTGGCTGCTGTCTACACCCTCTGGGCAGAGGAGGACGGGTGATTGTTCGAGGTGTGGGGTAACCAGAAGTTGCAGCCCTTCATGCACTTTTGTACGCGGAAGTTTGCTAGCAGCTTTTTCAAAGAAAGTAACAATGTTGTCCAACAGTGTCAAAAACATACGGTTTGGGTAGTGGAGTGCACTTTTGTCATGGCTGCGCAACAGAACATACAAAGGATCAGCTTTGTTCGTCAGCATCGTAACACAAGCATCACACTCAAACTCACTGACGAGCTTCACGATGTATCCACTCCCCATAGGTAGACGGCGATGACTCCGCTTTCCGTTTCGTCGGCTGTCGAGGAGCCGAAGTGGCCGAGGGGCCACGCCCTGCAGGTTCTTTACGCGGCCTTTTCGTAGCCGGGACCATATACGAAGGATACTGATCGAAGACCGTGGGCACGGCTCCTGGACGTAGTTTCCGGATACGATATCCGGGAACATAGTCATATTTCCGTGAAGTGTTTGCTGCACACTACAGTCGATGCGGACTTGTCATTGATGACGAGGTTTTCACGTGAAACATTTTTCCTCCACTTCGAACACAGTTCCTCATCGCTAGGAAATTGGTGGTACGACACACCCGGTGTCTTCCCTTGCTGTGACTTACACAGCGGCACGCAACAATAAACCATGGCTACGCTAGCGCAGTTAGCGTGCCTGAGCGTGTCTGATGCATTGTTTACCCGAGGTCATCGAACGCAGTCAAGAAAATTCACAGTCGGCGACGCGGGGAGCCGGCGGAGCTTACAGTGAGGTGGTGCTGCCCTCTACGCGCCAGAAAAAAATATATGCGTGGCGCCGGTATTGAGAAGGCCGTAAGGAGCGTGCGGAAGGAGCGTCGAGTCCGGCCGTGATTTAGTATATGCGGAGCTAGTGTAACGGTCGCGAGCACGCTATGAGCGAGGTATGTTGTCGTGTCCTTACATGTCACACGTGTCAGGATTATCATGTTTGCACCAGTCATATATTTCGTCATCAATTGACGTCACGTAACACTGAATTTGGTATATGCGCAGCTAGCAAAATGGCCGCGAGCGCATCATGAAGGGCACAATATATTCCAATGTAGCGTTGACGCACGCGCACGCTGGGTACAGCGACGCTACGTCAGCAAACAGTGAGCACTCTACAGTCTGACGCCAAGCAGGACCAGCGTTCATCGGCGCAGCCCGACAGCAACCAGTGCGAAATGCGACATGCTGCATTTCGCGCTGATGCGTTACCCAGAAAACACTGCGTCTCACTATTTTCGTCTCCCTCTTTTACGCCGGACGCACTGAAACGCGCATGCGTCAAAGCAACGAAGCTGCGAGTATATGGCACGACCGGTGCCTGGTATGGCAACGCCGGCGTGACGCGACGGAATGAACGCCAGCGAGTACGCGCACGGTGTGACGTCAAAATGTATTGACGCGTTGACTGTGGCATGTAGTCATGTTCTCGCATGACACACATCTCATGACTATCATGTTTGCACCAGTCACATACCTTCGCTATTCATTGGCTTCACATAATACCGAATTTGGCATATGTGAAGCTAGCGAAACGGCCGCGAGCACATCATGAGTGTGGCATGTAGTCATGTTGTCGCATAACACGCATGTCGTGATTATCATGTTTTGATGCGTCATTTACCTATGACGTCCGTTCGCGTAGCGCAATACCGAGTGTGGTACATGTGAAGCTAGCGAAACAGCCGCGAGCGCATCATGAGCGTAGCATGTAGTCACAGTGTTGCACGACACGCATCTCATGTTTATCCTGTTGGCACCGGTATCATACCTTCGATCGTCATCCATTCACGTCCCGTAATGCCAAATTTGGTATAAGTGAAGCTATTGAAACGACCGTCAGTGCATCATGAGCGTGGCATGTAGTCATGTTGTTACATGACACGCATGTCATGAATTTCATGTTAGGGTCTGTCGCTTGTGTTCGCCATGCAATCATGTCATACCATGCCAGTTTTGCAACATGTCATGTGAACGAAACCACCGGAGGAGCTGCATGACCCTGAAATGTAAATCATGACATTCATGACATAAATGTCAAGATTTTCAGGTTATACTAGTCAAATATGTTCTTCATACAGTCATGTTATGCCATACCAAGTTTGGTATTGATACCATTATCGAAACGGTCGGGAGAGCTAAATGTCGTAGGCGGCCAGATAGATAGATAGATAGATAGATAGATAGATAGATAGATAGATAGATAGATAGATAGATAGATAGATAGATAGATAGACAGACAGACAGAAGATAGATAGATAGATAGATAGATAGATAGATAGATAGATAGATAGATAGATAGATAGATAGATAGATAGATAGATAGATAGATAGATAGATAGATAGATAGATAGATAGATAGATAGATACGCTCAACGTCGCCGAAGTTCGCTAAGTAATGCTTTGCATTTAAAACTTTATAACGATTTCGACAACTTCGTACTCGCTAAGGGAGCGCAGTGAGCGTTATTAGAAAAAGTGGTTAACAATTTTGAGTACAGGGTATTGCAGTATAAGAGAGCTTGAAGCTATGCCGTAGGCCTCACACTTGAATAGGCCCTAACAGAGGGACGATCATGCACTCTTTCTGGCGGGGGGAAGGGGGGGGGGGTAGAAAAAGTGGGTAATGATTTAGAGTACAAGGTACTCTACTATGGGAGAGTTTAAAGCCGTCCCGGAAACAAACGGACAATGAAGACACGGAGTTATCAGCGGGCTATCATGCCCTGTGCACTCTTTCTGTGTGTGTATAGACAAAGCGAAAAAGTATAGGTAACGATTTCGAGTATTTAGTACTCGTCTATGGGAGAGCCTAATGCCGTCCCGTGGACTTTCTGTGTGTTTAGCAAAAAATAATTAACGATTTTGAGTACATGGTACTCAACTATGGGAGAGCAGTAAGCCGTCCCTCGCTGACACTAATCCTGACGCCTGTTTTAGCTATAGCGCTATTGTGTTAAATTGTATTCGGGTACGAAATGCGAAAGGTAGCTCAACATGGCCGTATTAATCGCTCTACCAAGCTTCGTCTCTTCTTCGCAAATGTATGCCCATCGTTTTATCTACGTAATTCGCAGATAAGCTTATAAAAAAGTGCTCCAAAATTAACGAAAGATCTTTAGTTCAATATGTCTCAACAGATGTGCAAAGTAAATTAAAAATAGCAGTGGTTTGCTGAACTTGGGACGTTAAACCACACATATCAATCAATCAAGGGGTATGCTGAAACCACTTCATGAAATAGTTTGTTATATCTTGTTGGTATTGGATTGGATACTTTGAATGCTGAATGGTTGTTTCGACTAAGTGTGGCTCACTTTACGCACCGATAAAAGCTTTTGTTAGACCCGAACTCCACGGACCTTCCCAGGAATTACAGCGCCGCGCCTCCTCCTGGCCGATCAGGGCTGGAGCATTATGGGAAAGCGGAGCGCCGGATGGGTCATGAGCGGATAATGGGCGGGAAGAGCAGACGACGCTTTCCCGCTTTCGCCTGCTTTCATAGCGTGCAGTGAGTGGTTTCGGCTGGCGTTAAGGTGCTGCTCTCGTGAAGAAATGGCTACTTATGAGTGCTCCGACTTTCATGCTCATCATCTAGGCTGTAGTGCTCGCCACAAATAGGCAGAATCATCACAGAACATGCCGAAGAAGAAAAGTGTCGGACAAACCTGCTCCCTTCGTGGGTGTCATAAAACGCGAAAAACATCAGACGTTTCATTCCATTGCTCAGTGCTACTTCAGAGCTTGAATTTTTGTGATGCTGCAGCTAAGTTTGACCTCTGTCAAGATATTTCAGTTCTCATTCACAGTGATTACGGATGGAGCTGGGTTTTTACCGTAGAAGCATATATACCACGTAGTACACGAAGTTATAGAGGCGACACCGTTAGATGCCTCACTAAGGAATCACAGGGTCCCTTGCACATTCACCCAAGAGGACGCGAAGGTGAGCACCATCTCAATTTTATTGTCAGCCGATGTGCAGAGTCTACCCCGCCAGACCATTCGTACCATGGAGTGTCATGGTTGATACCACGAGGGCGATCCCGTCTTGCATCGTGGCTGGTGGAATGCACTGGTGTAGCTTGGGCGTGGGCAAGTGCTGGCGTGCCTTAAGTAGGGTAAGTGCTCCTTTCCTCCGCTGCCGAGGCTGCTGCCGAAGCCCACACCAACCACCATCCACACCACCCTTCTAAAAATTGCTGCGCATAATGAGGTTTTGCATTGCCTCTATGATCATACCACCTTGAACAATCTCGGATATCACGTGATGACGTCATCACGCGAAGTCACACGACGTTTTATTCATGTCACAATTTTTGGCGGTGTCTGAAGCCATTTATGTTGTCGTCACCGCGTGATGATTTTTCGGATCACTCGACGTCGTCGACGCGGGACGCAAACAGTCAAGTTTAACGTTTGATAAGGCACCTACAGTTCTCGCCTAAAAACAAAAAAATTCCGTCAGTAGCTGCGGCATCCTATGGTGGTGGCGCCAACAAGAGCGACGCGAGAATTGTCGAGTCATGGCGCCACCTATAGGACGCCACCGTGCCATCACGGATCACAGAATGTGTACGGTCACACACCTTACACAATCTGTAGCGTTCTGAACCTTACACACAATGTGTAGTCATCATGATGATTCAATGATCACGTCATCACACCACATCGTCGCTTTGCACTGCCTGCATGTGTGATCGGCCCACCAATCACGGATACCGAGAAAAACCAAGTGAGGTAGTGAATGTTTCGACTGCCTCCGCTCATAGAACCAGTGCAAGACCACGTTAGGGGCAGAAAACCTTCGGATGGGTAGGAGAAGGACCAATAAACGAACTGAATAATAAAAAAAAAGACGCTTTTGCTTTCAAGTCGTCTTGGGTGAATCCATAAAGAACATTGCAAGTTTTTTTTATTGCGGTCTTACTTAACGTTTATTTTGCTGTTTACTGCTTGGTTATCTTCAATTGTATTTGCTTGTTATCGACCATAAAACTAGAGGTCTCCCCTATTGTGGCTTCGCTCATATCGGTTTCCTTTTTTTAGGGGGCGGGGGGAGGGTGGTTCTTTGTGTCAAGGCAAGGAGTGCTAGTTGTAGTTTATTATTATAGATAGAAAAAGCGATACTCGCAACCAGGTAATGTTGCCAACTGATGTAAGTGCTGCTGCGATATTCTATACATTTGCCACACTGAACGAGGCTTCCACCATAGCCTTTAAAGTCACAGTCTCACCGTTAGCAGCCTTAAAAAGCATTACTTATCAACGTTTTCTGGCTTAAACTTACTGTACCCAGTCACTGAGTGCTTATTACCACCATTAGAATGCTCTATTTTGCGGAATTTTAGCTTCTGAATACGCCTGAGGCGAGACCTTCAGATGTTCTGTTCATGGCCGTTTTCGCAAAGGTGACAACAACGGCTGTGTGTTTTCTGCGGCTTGGAGAGCCAGCTGCATCGAAAGGACAATTTGCTAAATTAGCGTAATCGTAAACTATAATAAAACAAGGGATCACGGGAGCTCAAGCAGTGAAACAGAATATTGTGTAAATTGTGCACACTAACGCACATTCCGTTATATATTTCTTCCCATTGTTACCCTTTGCCCAGTCAGGTCGTAAATTTTCAATTTCTTAACAGGAACGACACAGAGACAGCATGTTTTACGCTGCTTCACAAAAAGATACTGCGAAGTCAAATGTGCGGAATATTATCGCTTTATGAAGTAAGACATTGTGCTGTAACCACGTAATCTCTGCACACGACACTACTCACTTGATGTCCGCTCTAAGGGCGTGTTGGTAGCTGGTTTTTACTGTACTCTGAGCATCCTAAGTGCAAAGTTTCTCAGGCACAACATTTGAAACAGGCAATTATATATATATATATATATATATATATATATATATATATATATATATATATATATATATATATATATATATATATATATATATATATATATATATATATATGTGTGTGTGTGTGTGTGTGTGTGTGTGTGTGTATAAATTAATTTACAGAAAGGCAGATAAGTCGGTATGAGTGATAGCCTGTTCTAGCCTGCTTCTCTACACTGGGGGAGGGGTAAATGGAGAGAAATAGTAATAGATGACTATAGTGAGATAGAGAGGTGAGTATATACAATCCTTTCCAGATGAGAAAAATGTTATAGCCATGCATATAATCCAGTTGCTTCCAATAAGGCTATAACTGCACTTATGACCACAGTTGCACTGTTGGTGGCCAAGTGCCCAACACGGTCTCATCAGTTAATGACCTACTGCGATATAGTTCAGTAGAAGAAATTAGTGTTTGTCGTTCACGTGCGTATGCTGGGCAGACACAAAATATGTGCTCAAGTGTTTCTAATGCACCAGCATAGTGGGGCTCGAACCCATTTATACGGGTCGGATTCTGACATTGATCATGACACGCGAAGTGCCAGGGTCTTGCACCGCGTATCACGCGGAAGCATATCAAGAGTCATCGTGCTTAACAGAAAGTACTAATAGTAAAGCTGTACGGTCATGCTGAAAGTAGAACGAAAGAGAAAAGCTTCCACCGCATGTAAATACGACGAACGAAGCGAACGGGCTCACCGCGAAAGCAGAGTAATGTTTTCAATTCAATGGGCTCTTTCGCGGGTACGTTAGCAATTTCCCGGGTCTCTAATAAGTTTGCTGACTTTTTGTTGCTCTGCGTTGTGCCTCTTCTATGAGTGCAGATTGAAGCAGGGTTATCACGTGGGATATTCCCGCGAGGATGTGTTAGTACGCCCGCGCGCTGTGGGAAACGAGGTGAGCCGACGCTTCCGCGAGGAGACGACACTCCACCGGTGCTCCTGCTTCCCATAATGCTTTGCGGCCAGCCTAGGAGGCGTGCGCCAATTTCTGGAAAGGTCCATTCTCACTCGGACTCGTAAATATTTATTAGTTATTAAATGCGGAGCATTTCTGGGCAAACTTCGGCGACCTTGAGCGTATCTATCTATCTATCTATCTATCTATCTATCTATCTATCTATCTATCTATCTATCTATCTATCTATCTATCTATCTATCTATCTATCTATCTATCTATCTATCTATCTATCTATCTATCTATCTATCTATCTATCTATCTATCTATCTATCTATCTATCTATCTATCTATCTATCTATCTATCTATCTATCTATCTATCTATCTATCTTTCTATCTATCTATCTATCTATCTATCTATCTATCTATCTATCTATCTATCTATCTATCTATCTATCTATCTATCTATCTATCTATCTATCTATCTATCTATCTATCTATCTATCTATCTATCTATGGGATTTGGGTGCACGCTAAAAAACCCCAGGTGGTCGAAATTTGCGGAGCCCTTCACTACGGCGTCTCTCATAATCAAATGATGGTTTGGGGACATTTAAACCAACATATAAATAAATAAATAAATAAATAAATAAATAAATTTGTGTCAAACACTTACTGCCAGACCATGGCACTTAACTGTAGGCGAGTGTGTGCCACTGATATGTGGGTATGTGACAGGTGATTGACATTTTATATCTACCCAGGAACGGCGAGAACATAAACGGGTATTTTTAACACGTGAGCGTAAGGAGAAAACTGTCAGGCACAGCGTTGACCCGAAAAACGCAAAAAATACATGGCGAGGTCTCAGCAGGAGTCGAATCCCAGCGTTCTGCCTGGCAATCAATTATTCTACATACCTTAGAGTCACGCCAGGTTTCGGAACTACTTTTCAAACAGACCCTAATATTCGTGGAACATCAATTTGGGTTGCAGTGCTGGCTATTCAATTTTATAAACGTTACATATGTACTTCAACAAATATGCAGTTCATTAGCGTAGGTGTGCCACAGGGATAAATTTTTGGCCTACTTTTATTTTTAATGTTTATTAATGACCTACCTACCATTCTTACTAAGACCAAGTGTATAGTGTACGCTGACGACCCAACCGTCTTTACACCATACATATAAATCATTTTCTACGCTCCAGACTGACCTCGACACATATTGACATTACATAACTCATGGTGTCAAAATAATCAGCTGCAGATCAAAGCTACTAAAACCGTCTTTATGGTGTTTCATTCCGCGCGAATTTCACTTGATATACAACCTTATCTTCACATCGGCAATAACGTCATAAACATTTCTCGCGAAGCATGGTTTCTAGGCGTAATCTCAGATACTGAACTAAAGCTTCACAAACATGCCGCTTCACTCGTTAAAAAGATTGCATTTGGAATCAATGGCATCATCAAGTCGCATACGTATTTTTCGCATCAGGTCATACGTTCTTTGTATTTTGCCTACATTCACAATGATATTTTGTAGTGCTTATCATCTTGGGCAAAAACTTACTCACACACGTTGAACAATTGCAGCGACTAAGAATCAAGTGGTTAGACTAATGACTTTTAGTTTATTTACTCGCCCTATAGCTCTTTGTTCCCGAAGCTTAATATACTGTCATTAAGACAATTATTTTACCACAAACTGCCCATACTTGGATGTAAAAACAGTGCGAATATACAGACAAATACGAAAGAAAAAAAGACTACAAGACGCGGTGCCTTGTCGTCTATTCTTCTGCCTTTTTCTGCAATTTCGCGCTGTTTTGACATGCAAGCATAAACAACCAAATAGCCGACCTTTCGCTTCTAGGACTGTCCATCGTTACTTTTAGGCTCATCACGCCTGATATTGTCAATGCATGCATGGATAATCATCACTTAACTCATAGCAATAGTACGTATACCCGGTTTTTTCAGAGCAATGTTCTTATTTTACCAGCCATAAGAACAAATTACGGCAAGTTCACAACCTTGTTTACAAGCATAGGAATTCGGAATTTATTGCCCTTCGAATTAAAATCATCGCACAACATTCATACATTTTCACCTCGCGTAGTAAAAAAAAACAATTTTTTTTCAGGAATTTCACCACTCGTCTGATTTGTATGATTAGCTCTCAGCAGTTGTGTGTTAGTTTCTTATCCACATTTTCCTTTGCACAACTTATGCCACCGATGATATAACTAGCTGCATTTGACATGTAGAGCGGAATAGTCTTGCTTTGTTCCAGCTTTATCCCCTACTATCAATTATTCTCTTGTCTATTTTTTTTCAGAACGATTACTATAAAGTTGTGTAAAATTGTATTGTTTTTATTTAACCTCGTTCGTCACTGCTCACAAATTTGCAGCTTTTACTGTACCTTTATGTTGTAATCGTCCCATTCATGTCGCCATAGGAGGTCCCCCTTTAAGTTTCTCTGAAACTTTGGTATCACCTCTTGTACTATTTTAACCATGTAACCGAACTGAAATATGTAATAAACGCGACTTTTATGAAACTGCTGTTACGTTGGGTTAACGTAGAATGTAGTTATGAGGCATTCGGTGAAGTTGATTTATGCAGCAGTGTCCAGGTGGTGGTGGTGAAAAACATTTATTAATATATTTACAATGAGAGGTGTGGAGAAGGTGAGTCTGAAGGGCTCGCCTTTCACAAACACTAAAAGGAATCCATGGTCTGGTATCCCTGCAGCTGCCGCAGTGGCTCGGGCTCTAACCACCCACGCCTGTTGGCTCGGAGGTCAGAGCAGCTGAGCAGGACAGCTTCCCAGTCATCTCGTGTGGGGTGGGGGGGGGGGGGGAGGTGGGATTTGAAGTACATGCCCACACCATGTGATAGGTGTCACAAGACTCCTCCACACAGTGTGGGCACGCGCCCGAGAAGGCTGAATTAAAATGCGTCAGTACTGCCGGGCACAGTACCGTATTGGCAAAGAGGCGGATCAGCCAGAGCTCCTCCACCTTATTGCTTCTGATGTTGCTAATATCCATGTTACTGTTGTCATCGTTACGCAACGCTAAACAACTGGTTATATGGAACATATGCGGCTGTTTAACCTATGTATGTGCGGGCATTTACACATATCTCTAGCACCACGTTATATTGTTTCACTCAATAAAAAAAAAATGACAAGACCTTCACCTTTCATTGCGCATGCTTCGCATAACATCGATTCCCAAGGTACGTGGGATCTGCTGAAATTATACGGACTTTTACCCTCTCATTCTTTTTGTGCACTGCGGCTCAAGTCTTACCTATAGCTTATGGGCAGCCGTAAAAACAACACTAACGCCGTATCTACTGCCTACTTCCTTTAGCCTTTGATATACGCAATGCATGTATGGTATACCCACGATCCGGTTCTTCCTGTGGATTTCTTCTTACGTCCGTGTTCGCGCGCCCTGTATTTTTAGAGTGAATACGTACCAGGTAGTTCAGCATAGCCCTCTGTTATTTTAGGCCAGTGTCACGCGCACAGTCGTTCGATCGTGTGCCGACAAGATGGTTGAGGCATGCACCCAGAACCGAAGCAAGTATAGGCGTCCTGAAATTTTTATATACTGTCAAATAAAAGATAAATAGAACACATTTGTCGCACGCTTCAAGCTCTTTTCCTTTCATGGCACAATAGAGAAGGCGCAGAAAGCTACGCAGAGAGGGGAATGACACTGGTGTAAGAAGATGCGTTTTTTAATCAGCGAATCAGCGATGATAGCCTCTCTGTATGGCTCACACTCACTCAAAGAGTTTGGCCAAGAAACGACTAATTTATAAGTAAAAGTGATCACAATAATTGTATGACTAGTTAATTATCGAATAGTTATAATAAATTAATTATGCTAATTTACATAATCATGGGCAAAACCACCGCTATTATTGATTTAAAAGTTTTCCTACAGCCGAACAGAAATACTGCTGACAATGACCTAATGAGGAGTCTCCAAATGAGAAAATGTTTCAAATAACACATTCTAATCCAATTCGATTGAACACCGCTTGGAGAATGTTTGTCCTCAGCAAATTAAAGTGGTTGCATGATGAGAAGTAATGCTCGATCGTAATGTTCTTCAGCACTTTCTTCTCTCTCTGTCTTTTTATTCGAATGCATTGCATGCCTTCAGTGTGGTCACGAATGCTGGCACGTGGCGGCATCCCGTGGCTGTCGCGGCAACTATGTAGCTCCCGATACTTATGTCAGCCAGTAACAATGAAGTTTGGATTCATTGCGTGGCTAGTTGTCGAGTGAAGAGGGAACCATTAGCTGGCTTTGAGAATCAACTGTTAATTTCAGGCTGAGTTCTAAACGACACTCTTTAACTCGAGTGTTCTCAGGAGGCTCGACGACCGAACTGCAGAAGTGATTTTCGACCAAGCTGAAACATTCTTGCAGATCCTTTCAAAGAGTCTTTTTTCAAACCACTACTACTCTAAAATAAACCTGTGCTTCCAAAACATGCGGCCAGAGACCAGAGAGAAAGAAAGCACCCCCCCCCCCCCCCCGTCGCGTACGCCTACGCCAATCATTACCGTTAGACAGAATCGTGTGAAGAAAAGGAGGAGGGACGAGCTCATATATTGAACTTCTGGCCAATCTTTCTGAGTGGGTATGAGCCATGGTAGAGGCGTCACAATCATCGTCAACAGCGTGGGCCCACTCATTGAGGAACAACTAACCAGTAGCGGACGCCCTCCACTTGCCCTGGGGGTGTGGAGTCCAGCGACTGAAGAGGGTAACCATGCGGTCCATGTGAGTCCTACAGCTTTGCGCTGAACTATTCTCTGCATGAATACATAGGGCAGTACGATCTGCGCACAGAGGCTGCTCTTCTTGGGAATGCGCGGCTCACTGCATCCAAAAGCGGTAATAAGACACTTGTACATATTGCCAAGTATCCATAAAAAATCCTTCCTTATACATAATGGAAGTCATCGCTAAGTATTATTCAACAGAATGGGAGGTTCTGGCAAAATCTCATCGCTGCAGGCGTAGCATGTAATTACGCATACTGTAGAGACAGATGGTAAGGTTCTGCATCAGCAACATGGATCGTATAAAGCTAGATCTGGAGTAATACGATCGTGTCAGTGCCTCCATTCCTGTTGATTTGTTGTACAATTTCTCATTAAATTTTAGGCTGATAGGTAGTACCTGAATCGTATCTTTCCTTCTGGTACTTGTTTTATTCGCGCCACCGCAATTAACAACTGAATTGTTGCACTACTAAGCACGTTTTTGAACGTCCTACAGACGGCATGGACGAAGAAAACAGAGCATTGTGCACTGTACTAAAAATAAAGAAAGAAACGAAGAAAAAATAAACGAAGAACATGACGCATGCAGACGCCAAGCTTTCCTTTCCTTTCTTTTTTCCCAGAGTAGAAGGGCTCCTGCATTTTAGAGCGCAGTTGTATACGTGCCCGTATCTGCGATGAGAGGCGTCACCGTTGTCTTACAGCCAGAGCGAACGAGGACGAAAGAGAGTGAATACGGACCGCAGCTAAAGCTGAAAGACAACGATAGCGACGAGGTGGGAACGACACTGGCGACGCGACGGGTTCCGCAGCCGCCATACGCGGCGCCACAGCGGTGCGCGCCGTCGTACGTCGGCTGTTGGAGAACGCGCGCACAAGCTGCCTTCCGCGGTCTCCCGGTTAGCGAAGCAGTCGTGCAATGCTGCGTGTGGGTGGCTGATGTTAAATGAGCTACGCAAAATTCACCGTGCCGGCCACGTTATACTTACAGATCGTTTCTGCCTATTGAAAAACGTGTGATTTCATGCAAAAAATAGCTTGAGCCAATTCTTTCTGAACCCTGAGCGACGCCACTGGTGAAAGTGTGTCGTGTGTCACTGCTTCTAAACGGGCTGCCCGAGCAGCTGGAGGCCCAGCGCTGCCGACGCCAGAATCCAGAGGCGCGCACCGCCCGCAGCAGAAGCATTTGCCTCAACCTATCGCAATATCCAAACACCCAAACAACCGCGCTCATGATTCCCATTAGGCAGCATTAATAATCGCCGACACACCCCCGTCCGTGTTATTTTTCTAAAATACCAACAATATACAGTACTCAGTACCCACGGAAGAGCTGTAACCTTCAAGAAGGAAAGCGTTATCTTACACCGTCACTTGTATATAAACAAACGAAACAACGAAGACAAGTAAAAGCACTGCAGTGTATACATCCTACAAATGAGCACTGAAACACGAAATTCATCTCTGTGTATCCGAATAATACAAGTTAAAGAAAAAAATAAAAATGGATCGTATTGTTGAGACTACAGAGAACACCATATGCATGCGTTTAGAATAATTTGCGAACGCTTTAGAGCATGACACGTACTATATTATGGGAAAGCTATAAGCTGTCTTGGTACAACACTCAGACCGTGTCGCATATACACATTGTCGAAAGACAACTGTATTTAAAAAGAAAGTGTTTAATGATTGAAAGTACTTAGTACTCTACGATGGGAAAGAAGAATAGTTGTTTAGAAAAATGTGTTTAACGATGTGAAGCACTTCGTACTCTGGGAGAGCACGAAAGCCGTCCCAATGTATGGCAAATAGCGTATGTGTTATTAGAAAAAAATGTTCAACGATTCAGAGTACTTGGTACTCTACTATGAGAGATCATAAATCTATCTGTTTAGAAAAAGTTGTTAACAATTTAGAGCACTATGTACTCTACTATGGGAGAGCATAAAGCCTTCCCATGGGCCTCATACTTGATGAGGCCGTGTCCACAAAAAATATATTGACACTTATTGTGTTTGCAAAATTTATTGTCACAGACGTCAATCCCACTTCAAAAGAACACTTTTTTGTTAGACACACATGAAGGATTATAAAACAAACTCCATTTACGTGAACATGGATATGAGATGACGTAGAAGGATCATGTGCATTTGGTGTGTCACACAAACACAGTCACCCAGAAATGTGGCACAAGTAGGCAGGTACACATATGCATATTGCAAGGTAAACAAGAGGCTCAGACAAAACATGAATATACACATTTCACGTATTTGTATGTTGTCATGGCATTTCTGCCCACGCAACGATACATCAGCCTACCTATGCCAGTCCGGCCGAAAGACAAGTTTCACTCGTCCGTCACAGACCAGCACAAAAGGGCAAGATCAGTGCCGAAGGAATTCCTCTTCGCCGAGGAAGAAGAGCTCCTCCGACAAAACAGCAGCTCCGAGTGCAATCGCCCATACCCGGAAGAGTGGGTTGTGGTGGCGGACCACTGCAACCGCCTCGCAGTGGTTGTCCCAGAGGCAGAAAGAAACGGCAACAATTAGAAGGCATGCGAAGTGGCCTTGAGAACAACGCCCAGAATAAACGAAGCGATTTACTCTGAAACTGCGAAATCCAGCATGTACGGCTTTCCAGAAAACGCGAGCAATGACACAGTTCCTCAGAACGTGCTGATTTTTTTCCCGATGGGAGCAGTTCCGGCATGTTTCTGACTGGACCATTCTCCACTTCTCGAGGTGGTTGAGAGTGGAACGCACACCCCATCCAGTGGGCTGAGGGAACCGACTGAAGCAATAAAGCAGCAGTCGTCTCAATCATAAGGCTGTTCAACGCATCTATGCCAGGACAGGTCAACTGGACATGGCGAAAAAAAATGCCACAGTTGATGCATAAAACGAAGGAAGTGTTGTTGACTGTAGCCCTCTGTCGGCTCCGTGCCCTCTGTTAAGGTGCGCATTTGGCATCAAATGCCGTAGGTGAGCCCCCAGGAGGTAATATGCAAGCGTCCGTGCGGGAGATTTCTCCCCTTGCGCTAGGCGCGAAAGAAAACGCAATGGCAGCAGCCGACAGCGTATGGACACCGAAGGGAAAGCGAAGCCTCCCTGAGAACACTGCTGTCTTAGTGCCACGCGAGAGTAGGGAGCCTACATGAACGGCCGTTTTTGGCCGTTCATGTAGGCTCCCTACACGAGAGCAACTCAGTGCCATCTGACCAAAAAAAAAAAAAGGAACACAAAGCCGACTGCAGGGCTCACACGATACGTAAAGACGGTTGCACGGTGTGAAAAAGTACCAAATGCGACCACAAAATACAGTTCGTGCAAGGTACCTTCGCTCAAGAAGCGGAATGTCGAAATCCGTGCGTCTTCAATTTTTAGTATTACTTCTTCGAGAATGTTTAACGAAACAGATTCAGAAATGGCGCAGTGGTTGTATGAAATACTTAAAATACGAAGGGACGCGGCTGACTGAGTAGGAAAAACGGGGCTTAGCCTGGAGTTTGGAGAGCCAATGAAATACCAGGATTTCGAGAAGTTCAACACTGCACCTGAAATGTCGCCACACTGGAAGAATAAATGCACGCTGTGTGAAAGGCTATCTTCATCTGAAAGGTACAAGGTCATGTCGTCAGCGAAAACTGTGATTTGCACGACACTGCCGTAACTGAAAAGTGATGAAAGAGTGGTTCTTGAGAAGAGTAAAAGGTACCTAATTTCTGTCTGCCTATTGAGTGACTTAATTGTAGCGGAGGGGGGAAGGAGGGATAAAAAGATTCGTGGAAAGATATATATGAAGAAATAGAAGAGGCAGTGGCAGGGAAAAAAAGGAGATAGGAAAGTTGGGAGCTGGTCGAAGAAGTCCGAGGACGGGGCACCACCTAAAGCTGCACGGCGTCAGAAGGTCGCGGAGGACGAACCATTGTCGAGAGCCACGCTGGCGTCGGAGATCGCGAGCGGCACTAATGAGCCATACAAGCTACCAACAACAACCATGTGTGTTTAGAAAAAGTGTTTAATGATTTAGAGTACTTAGTACTCTTCTGGGAGAGCTGAATGCTATCCCGTGGTCCGTATAACTATGAACTAAGAGCAATTCGTCAAACTGTCAGTGCGAACTGTTTAGAAATTTTTTTAACAATTTCGAGTACTTCGAACTCAACTATGGGAGAGCACTGAACCGTCCCGCTAAAAACGCCGCCACCATACAAAAATTCAAGAGACATAATTATGCTAAAACCAAATGTGCATTTAAAAAACACCAACTTTAGTTAATTTTAAGCCTATATAAATTTCTAGCAAACCTCTTGGCTTTATGACAAACAGCACATCATTATGCCATCTGAGCGATTTGCAAACCAGCTCTCAGAAAACCACTCCGCCAGCAACAGACTTTTTTCGGGCAATATGCCTAACAGCTTTGAAAACATGGTGTAGCAGCACAGAATTATTGGTCTAAAATGCTCGAAGGAGGACACATTAGACATTTCAGCATTGACCCAAAGTGACTTAGGTATACGCACGCTCTTGCGTTGCTTTGTTCTCTGAGCCTCGCCCATGACTAATATAAAGCTTACATACACAAGCTGGTTAGAGATCTCGGCCGTAAATTTCAGTACCGCATCAGTAAGGCAAAAACAGTGCCATGTAGCCTGTGTAATCTGTTTCCACGCTAGGCAAAACTTGTGCTGTAATTTGAAGACATGTAAGCTGGCGTCACCGTAACGCTAGAATCCCCCTCCGGCTTGCGCTCATGCACCGCATGTGCTTACCGTTTTTAATTGTTGGCTGGGACTAGGAACACACACACGTTGCGAAAACGCCAGCCAGAGCAAGATTCTATAGTGCCAGACGCTCCTCACCACCGAGCACTGAAACAGAGCATGTTAGACCGTCTCTCTTTTGCCGCAACTTGAGCAGCAGTCATTCAGAACGACTCCCCAATGTGCTAACTGGACACGCGTAGGCAAAGCCCTCCATCTTCTCAACCAGTCAAACTCGCGCACCTGGTTAGGTACGCGATTGCAACGCCATCGTTTCCATTTTTTTCGGGCAGGCTGCCTTTTCTTCCTCTTTGCTCAGTGTGCTACTTGTCATCATTTCGCCTATTTCTTGTGATAAAACATCTTCCAGACTGCATGAAGCTATTGATTCCACTGTTCGTTTTAAGCCACTGGCTGCTCTTTAAAACTTAAGCGGAATTTCTGCTTGTAGTCTTATATGTGGATTTGCCATGAAAGTTGCTTTTAGTGTACTGCTCCAGTACATCAAGAGCCAGTGCCCCGGGTAGTTGCTGTCATCGAAGAGCTTCTGTATTGTTTTTGCAGCCAGCGCTCTCGTGAATGTTGGTATGTCTGGGAGACTCAAGCCTCCACGGTTTGTGGGAAGCTGTAAGAATGTGTGTTTAGAAAAAAATGGCAGCATATCCACGCAGTGAATGATGAATAGTGGGGTGAAGCATCCGTCCGTCCATTCGTTCTTGCGTCCGTCCATCCATGCGTGCGTCTGTGTGGCCGCCCGTGCGTCCATCCGCCCGTCCGTGCGTGCATCTGTTCGTGCGTCCGTCCCTGCGTTCGTCCATGCATCCGCCCCTGCGTCCGTTCATGCGTCCATCCATGCATCTGTCTGTGTCCATTTGTCCATCTATTCATCACTCCAAGTACCACAATCTCGCATCTTTTTATCATATATTCCCCATATAGAAGTACCCCATCCAGCGGACATTCCAAGAACTAAACGAGAGGTGGCACATGCACAATTTCTTACGGCTTGCGCTTCGGGTCTACTACCCACCTTTAACCACCTCGAGTTCATGGTATATACTAGTTCACTGTATTCATGGCACTGCGGCCCAACGCTCGCTAAACCTTTCTAAAACCAAGGAGGTTACGCCCAGCGAGTATAACGTAGCAACCTTTTGCTGTCAGATAGTGCTCAATATACATGCCAATGGCTGTTAATGGGGATCACAGCGTGCGCGTTAACTAAAAGCCGAATGCTCCTGTCTCTCATTCCCCATTAGCAGCTATTGGCATGTACATCGAGCACTATATTTTATTGTTCAACAACGCACAGAAGGAATCTCTCACCAGCACCACCTTGGAGGTCAAAATGTTATACTTGTTACATGCTACAATGGCTACGAGGGACAAGCGGGTGCCGCTAGAAGGAGCTTCGCCCCTAAAGGTGGTTCACGATTTAGAGTAGTAGGTACTCTACTATGGGAGAGCATAGAGCCGTCCCGTAGGCCTGTATTTCTACTCACCCACTCTTCCATAGCCCGGATGGCCGTCTGCTGAAGCCGATGAGTAGTTACGAAATGCTCATCGTGTTTAAGTTTAGCTGCATGAACTTCTCTAGCCAACTTAGTCAGGTTTTTGAAAACGCAACATCAATATTCAACCTATGCGTACTGCAAACAAGCTCTTGAAAACGGCTCCGCCAGCAGCAGAAGTTCTTTAGTTGAACATATTTTGACTGCTGTGGGAAAAATAGCCACGCCGAATAAAATGCCTAGAACTTACGGAAACTAGCATACTATTTCTGTGATGTAGAAACCGTTCCATGGTGACTTAAGGTTAAGTGTCCATCTCGTAAGTCTTGCGCTCGTTGAACAAACGCATTGCATGAAAAAAATTGGATTGGATTGGATAAACGTTTACTTGGTCCTCCAAAACACAGATCACTGTGTTGCGGGCAGCTCCCACGTGGGGACTGAGATGTCAAGCTCCTCAGCCGCCTCGCGGGCTTGGTGGACAGCCCAGAGCTGATCTGCCAAGGACGAGCTGCGTATATTGCCGCCTCCCATCTGGCAAAGGTGATGTTCAATATATGAGCGAATTTGGTGCACTGCCAGAGCATGTGTTCTAATGAAGCTATTTCCCCACAATGTGGACAAAGATTACTTGGGTATAGGTCAGGGTACATGATGTGTAACATTTTCAATGTAGGGTACATCCGCGTTTGCAAAAGCCTTAATGTAAGTGCTTGGGGCCGGATTAGATTTTTGTGAGGTGGAGGGAAAATCCTTCTAGACAGGTAGAAATGTTTAGTGAGCTCGTTATATGTTGTAAGAATTTCCCAGTTATCCCCTTCACCGGTAGAACGCATCCCCGGGGAGGCGCGGTTGGAGAGTTCTCGCACCGCCTCGTGTGCTGCTTCATTGACATTGGGAGGGGAATCGTTCATTTGCCCAAGGTGAGCTGGGAACCAACTCAGACGATGATGCGTTATGTTCTTGCCTTGCAGTATTCTCAGCGTTTGTTCAGAGACCGTCCCCTTGGCGAACGCCCGTAGTGCTGCCATGGAATCACTGTAGACGACTTCAATGTTATCCATCTTGAGTGCTAAGGCGATGGCCACCTGTTCCGCATTGATTGGGTCTTTCGTCCTGACCGTCGCTGAGTTGACGACATGGCCAGCCCCATCGACTACCACTTCCACAAACGCTTTCCCATTGGCGTAGGAAGCCGCGTCAACAAATACGACCCCTCGTTCCTCGCTTGAGACTTGACGAAGTATAGTCCTGGCCCTCGCTACTCTTCTTCCGACGTTGTGTTCTGGATGCATGTTTCTTGGTATAGGAGACACCGTGATATTCTCCCTTATGCATGAAAAAAATGGCAGCATATCCATGGAGTGAATGATGGAGAGTGGGTCGAAGCATCCGTCCGTCCATTCGTTCTTGCTTCCGTCCAGCCATGCGTGAATCTGTGTGGCCGCCCATGCATCCATCCGCCCATCCGTGCGTGCGTCTGTTCGTGCGTCCGCACGTTCATCTGTGCGTCCGTCCCTGCGTTCGTCCATGCATCCGCTCCTGCGTCCGTCCATGCGTCCATCCGTCTGTGCAGCCATCCATGCATCCGTTCATGCATCTGTCTGTGTGTCCGTTCGTCCGCCTATTCAACACTCCAAGTACCACCATCTCGCATCTTTTTATCATATATTCCTCATATAGAAGCACGGCCATCCAGCGGAAATTCCAAGGACTGAACGAGAGGAGGCACACGAACACTTTCTTACGGCTTGCGCTTCGTGTCTACCTCCCACCTTTAACCACCTCGAGTTCATGGTATATACTAGTTCACTGTATTCGTGGTACTGCGGCCCAACGCTCGCTAACCTTTCTAAAACCAAGGAGGTTACGCCCAGCGAGTATAACGTAGCAACCCTTTCTTGTCAGATAGTGCTGAATGTACATTCCAATGGCTGCTGAGGGGGAATAAGAGACAGGAGAATCCGGATTATAGTTAACGCGCACGCTGTGAATTTTTTATTGTTCAACAACGCACAGAAGAAATATCCCACCGGCACCACCTTGGAGGTCAAAATGTAAGAATGGTTACACACTACTACTACGACTATGAGGGACGAACGGGTGTCGGTATAAGGAGCTTCGCCCCTAAAATTCCGTGCGAGGTAATCGTTGTCTGCAAACCGTGAAATGATGTGCGCTATATGATACCACTGTGGCACAGGAGCCTTCGGTTGCGTGGGTCGCGATCCTAACTGAAGGGACGCCACTGAGATCATTAATAAATGAAAAAAAACAGCTGTTTTTATTAGTGTTGATCATATTTCACGATGTCATATTTATAAGTCCTGCTTGTGTCTAACGTGCGTTTTCTTTTTAATTTAGCGTGTATTGTGTACGCGTATTACACTGCAGTGGTGATTTTTTATGCTAAACTTTAGTAGAGTGTTGTGGGGCTTATATTTCGTATACTTTCTTTTCAAGTCATTGTCCCTTCCAGGGAAGCCGAACCTTGTCACTAGGCTTGACAAATCAATGAGGCGTCAGCCATAGATCTAGGTGGGGCTTGACAATGAACGAAAGGAATGGTTTGCTGATGGTGTCACTCGAATTATTTCTATATACGCGTGTATGTTTTCCCGTTTCATTACTCGAGAATGCACTCTTTTTTTTTGCATGTCGGGGTATACACGCGTATTCTATTGACTACTAGTTCTGTTTGCTTTTTAGATGTTTGAATTTATTTCTGTCTCTCCCTGTGTCATAAACGAGCGTTCCGAAAAAGCGCGCGCCGCGGAATTCTAGCGACAGTAACGATACCAAGCGCTGAGAGACGCCTCGGGGTCAACGATAAAGAAAGAAACAAGCACCCAAAGACTACCCGGGCGCGCCTTCTCTCCCTTGGAAGCGTGGTTTCGCCGACCAACCTCCTAAGATCGGCGGCCGAACAATCCCTGGAAGGTTCTCGAAGGAAAGGGGCGTGGTGATGCAGAATCGCGTCACGTGTCACGGACGGCCCTCGAAACGTTTCGCTCTTTCCCCAGCCTTGGCTGTGCATTGCGCCAACGAAACGAGTAGAATTTTCTGTAATCTAGCGCGAAAGGTATTTAAGCGAGCGACGCAAAAGGGAGATCAGGAGAAGAAGAAAGTATGTGCCAGAGTGCGTAGGGTGTTTCCGCCGTGTCATCGGCGAAGGTTCTGTCCTCAGTGACAGAGCAGGTAATGAAGAGTACTTCCACCTGAGGGGTGAAGACTCGTGCTACAAGCAGAAGAGTGTGTCTATCGCTAGCGAACGAAGACGCGTTGTAACAGCTGCACGTGGGAAGCCGACGTGTTACCGGCGAAGGAGATTGGTGCTTGGCGAGCGGCCAATTGAAGACGCGACGTTTCCTGGAAGAGAAACTTCGGGGGCAGCGGAACGACAACAACGCTGGACTTTGAGTGAGTGATTCTCGGAAGAGTATCATCCAGACTTTTGTTCCAAGAACTTTTGACTGAATAAGTTTTCGAACTCTTTAGTGTTTAAGTGTCTTGGTTGTTCAATGAATGTATTGCATTGTAGTGCGTATTGTTGTTTGTGTCCGTTCTTTCGAGTGTGGCTGATTGTACTGTGTAGCACGTTGTTTGATTGGTGACATATCGCATTCGAGTGTTGTCGAGTGTACACACTTGTGCATCGTTTGATCTGCCATATTTGAGAATATAATTTTGTTTTCTTTATCAACTCTCGGCTCTGGCACGCTCTTTGGACCACAGCTAGCGTTCGCTGGCGCGCCAAATAAGACCACTTCAAAATTGCCCGTGCTTTCGTGGTGCAGTTCGGGGGGCCGATACTTTGGCCTTTGGAATTAGCCCGGCGATCGCCTCCCCAATTAACGGAACCTGTGACACCCTGCCATGAGGGCTATGCTACAAAAGCACATAGAAGCCTCGAAAGCTATGCCGTGATAAAAATATGTCTCCGGACGTCGAAACTTTGGCAAATGAACTTTTTCTAGAAGCAAGTATTCCTTTCATTTGTACCATAGAGAGTCTTCACAGCCTACGCATATATATATATATATATATATATATATATATATATATATATATATATATATATATATATATATATATATATATATATATATATGTATATATATGCGCGTAGATTTTTGCGTAGACACAATAGAAGCGGGTGCCGCTGCACGCAAAGTCGACGTACCCTCGTGAACCAGCATGGCTAAAAGGTAAAAGAAGGGAGCCACCCTCCGCCTCGACGAGTGGAGTCGCTGAGCCTGCAGAAGGGGCCAACATGGGCCTTGCGGGTAAAGCCCGACAAGGCGACAGTATCACCGTAGCGCATGCGAGAACTAGACGAACGACCACACAAGCTAAACTCTGGGGCAACCGGCGCACTAAGCCGAGTCGTGGAACTCAAAAGAACTCCATCATTAAAAATTGATGGTTATCTGCCCTCCTGACTCACTGAAAATCACTGCCGGGCGGTGCCACGTTTCATAAAGTTTCTTTGAGCCTAGTCGCTGCCACTCTCGGTGGAAGACGAACCAGACCTCGTTCCGCACTTTAGCAAGCACTTCGTGAAGCTCGGGTTGTCTCCCACCAAAGACGGCACAGCATTATGCCGCCGACACTTGGTAGAAGCACTCGACGAGCAGAAGCACGTATATATACTGCTTAACCACTCGTCTCGACAGGGGTTGCAAAAAACGAACGGATTCACACTGAGTTTAGAAAAAATTTATTCTCACGGACAGTGAACATCAATTACAATACAACAGAACATCGCAAAGAACACAACATCTACAGACACACCAAAAGTTGTTACAAAAAGATATGTTTACCTATGTACACGGAACACAACATACATATATACACAAGAATTGTTAATAAAAGATATGTCTACATATGCACAATACATAGTAAATGAAGAACACACAAATGAAATGTGAAGATCTATATGTTAGGTATTACGTATTTACATAGTATTTACAAGTTATTTGTGCTAGTAATAAACAAAGATCAACCTACGAAAACCAGGCACGCCTGAAAACAAGCTTTACACGTCTCTCGCAGACGAATACAATAGCGCAGGACCAGTGTCAAAGGAATTCCTCCTTACCCAGAAAAATAGTTCCTTCGGCAAAACAGATAGTATTTCTCTGTACAGTCGCTCCAAAATCTGGAAGAGAGCACGGCGGTGACGACCTGCTGCAACAGCCTCACTGCGGTTATGCCAAAGACAGTATGCACCAGCAAAAATGAGAAGGCAGGCGAAGCGGCCTCGAGAACAACGTCCAGAAAAAACAAAGCAGTTTACTCCGAGGCCACGAAATCCTGCATGCACAGCCCTCCAGAAAACACGAGCAACGACGCATTGTCTTAAAACATGCTGATTTGTTTCCCGCAAGGAGCAGTTCGGACATGTTGATGACTGGACCATTCTTCACCACCTTTCGAGGCGGTCAAGGGTAGGAAGAACGTTCCACCCCAGCCGCCACATGAAGTCCCGGAGGTGGCCAGGTAGAAATGATGCCGTCAGCGTGCTCCAAGGCACATGACTAGAGCGGGTGCGGCGTGCCGGAAGAACGAACGGGGTCAACAAAGCGGCTGATATGTCCACAATAGAATTGTCCAACACATCTATCCCAGGGCAAGTCGATTGTATCTGACGGAAAAACGCGACAGCTGTTGCATAAAACAAAGGAAGTGTTAATGATTGTGGGCCCCGATTAAAGTGCACGTTAGGCATTAAATACCGAAGGTGAGTGCCTAGAAAATAATATACCAGAGTTTGCGCGGGAGATTACTCTCCTTGTATACGAGGCGCAACAGGAAGCGCAGGGCCAGAAACCGGCAACGCATTGATACGGAAGGGAAAGCAAAGCCTCCCTGGGAACGCTGCTCTCCTAACGCCGCAAGAGAAACCTACTCAGTGCCACCGGACCAAAAGAAGGAAAACAAAGCAGACTGCAATGACCTCACGATGCGTAAAGGTGGCTGCTCAACGTGAGAAAGGTACCAAATGTGACCACAGAACACAGTCTGCGCAAGACACTTCCGCTCAATAAGCGGGGAGTCGAAATCCCGGGCGTCCTCAATTTTTCGCTTTACTACATCGGGGGCATATGACCAAATGGATTTACAAACGCCGTAGTGGTTGTATAGAATTCCTAAAATGCGAAGAGACGAAGCTGGCTGAAAAAGAGATGTGGAGCTAAGTCTGTAGTTGGGATAGCCAATGAACCAATACCGGGATTTAGAGAGGTTTAGCGTGGCACCTGAGATGTCACCATCCTGAAAGAATAAACGCCGGCTATGTGAAAGACTATCTTCATCAAAAAGGTACAAGGTTATGTCGTCAGTAAAACTGACTTTCACGGCACTGCTGCCCGGAAGCGCAAGACGCCGGACATGCGAATCTGCTTCTAGAGCACACAAAAATGGCTCAAGGATGTGGACAAATAAAACAGGAGATAATGGGCATGCCTGACAGACCCCCCGTGTAATAAAAAAGGCAGCACTCTCCCAACCATCTAGAACTAGTGCGCTTTTTATACCAGAGTAGGTATGTCTAATTATTTCCACAAATGTACCAGGAAAACCAAGGGCTGTGAGCACTCTAAAGATATACGTGTGCTCTAGTCGGTCAAATGCTTTCTCTTGGTCCAAAGACACAAGGATCCGGGTGGTCAAAAAGAAGCTGTGTATTTATCGTTTAGCTTAAATTGAGGACGACGCAGCGAGCAATGGAGAGAAAAATGGTAGGTGTAACCTTAAGAGACAAGAAGAGAGCAGAGTGGATTAGGGAACAAACGGGGGTTAAGGATATCATAGCTGAAATCAAGAAGAAGAAATGGACATGGGCAGGGCATGTAGCGCGTAGACAGGATAACCGCTGGTCATTAAGGGTAACTGACTGGATTCCCAGAGAAGGGAAGCGGGTTAGGGGGAGGCAGAAGGTTAGGTGGGCAGATGAGATTAAGAAGTTTGCGGGTATAAATTGGCAGCAGCAAGCACAGGACCGGGATAACTGGCGGAACATGGGAGAGGCCTTTGTCCTGCAGTGGACGTAGTCAGGCTGATGATGATGATGATGATGATGATGATGATGATGATGATGATGATGATGATGATGATTTATCGTCCAGGCATAGATGAAGCCTGGTGATGACCCACCAGGGTGTTCAACAGAGCCCTCAAACGTTGAATGATCACTGTCGCGAATATCTTATAGTGAATGCTAAGAAGCGTGATAGGTCTCCCATCTTCAGGATTAACAGAGGAAGCATCGCCTTTTGGAATAAGCACAATGCGTTCATCTCGAAAACTTGATGGAAAGACACCATCCTCGAAACATCGCCGAATAACCACGGTTAACGCAGTACCAAGCTCATTCCAAAATGTCAAGTAAAATTCAACTGGAAAACCGTCTGGCCCAGAGGCTGTCCTCCGTTTCATTGATTGTAGTGCTGCCTTTACACCTTCGGCGGATAGAGGGACGTGAAGAGAATCAGCAGCTTGTCGAGGAACGCGAGACAAACCTCTAAGCATAGACGGCAATATATCACAGTTTGTCCGCATTGCCGAACATGACATCTCTTCAATATGTGCCAGAAAAAAGAGATCGATCACGCGTAGGAGGCGGCTGTGTAGGTCGTGTCTGCGTGGTTGTAAAAACAGCTGATTGTGACTGCTGTTAAGTTTGGCTTGGAAATTCGTCTGGGCAGACGCCATTGTGCGTTAGCCGGTCCCCTGGGGAGGCTCTCAATCTCTTCGGCGCCCAGTCTGACAGACGCTGTCGAAGATTTGAGCAATTATCCAGACCATGCGGCAAGCAAAGGCGAGTTCCCGTCTTTCAACTACGGACCCTTTTGTCGTCTCTTCGAGCAGAAGCAGTGACTGATGCCCTTGGCGACTCATCGGGCGACGGGGAAGCTGGCGTGACCGACGCCAGAGCTGACGGGAGAGCGGTGCTCTTTTAATCCCCAATCAAGTAGATGACCGGCCAGCTGCCTATGCCCCCCAGGCATTGTCCCTGCAAGCCGGAGGGTGAGACGTCGTGTCGCCACGAGGCCACGACGAGAGAGGACAACAAAGACAGCATATTCCTGGAAGAGACCGCTGCGGCCACCGCAAATCACCCCGCCAATTAGGCGAGCTGTGCGGCACACCCTTTGATGTACGCTGTCAGGATCGTAGGAACTCTCGACTAGTGGCACACACACGACGAGGAAGAGCCCTGCTGGCGCCACCTTGCAGTGCAGTGTTGACGACTCAATATTGGACGTTCACGTGGACCATGCATGCTCGTCCCCCTCACCTGTTGTGTGTGTGTGATTGGTGTTCCACTCGGAGAGGAGGTGCCTGACAGGGCTTAAAACGACGCCACAGAGTGCTGGACGTCGCTCTGAACTATGTAACGTTCAACCACCACGCTCGTGGTTTGAGAAACTACTAACCCTTCTTTTCTGTAAATATGTGTAAATAGTGCCATAAACCTGTTTTGTTTTCGTATTCTCCAGCGACCTTCCTTCCGACCCTGAACACTGCCCAAAACACGATTGCATCGCATAGCGTAGCACCTCATGGTGGGCCTAAGGGTTGTGCCTACAGCGCCATGCAGCTGCCGCCAGAGACGAAGCGGCAATCAAACGCTGGAAGCGTTCACGTAATTCATGTTGCCAAGCTCACATCAAAGGAGACGGCGTTTCGGCGCGCAAGGCGATGCGTAACTTGGCAACAGTATCGGCCAGCTCTCCAGAAACGTGACAACGAAGCGAACGCCTTTCATTTGAGCAGCGCAGGCGCCATTGCGGTTTAAGAGCATCGCAATCAAATGAATCAGACGCAGCGAGTGACACCCGTATTGCACGGGACAAATTTGACCGAGAGCACGCGTCCTGGAGGACGCGAACATAAAGACGTCATGGTTTCTCCGAAAAAGAAAATGGAATTTTTAGTTCTAAGAGAATCGAACGATGGTCAGAGATGTACACAGGCGAAGGTGGGATGGGCAGAACACGTAAGCCGGAGACAAGCGTCGCTAAAGCATTTGGATTAAAGCCCAGTCGAGTCTGCTGGAGGATGGTCCGTGGCGTCATGTCCAAGAAAAGTGTTTCCGTGCGTGACAATATTGTTACGGGGAATAAGTATACACTGGTGAGCAAATTAGTACTGGCGAATATACTGGCGAGCTAATGCGTACGACGCTGCTGCCGTCCGAGCACGTTCCCGTTCAGCACTTCGTCGTCGTCATCCTCAGGCATCTACTTAGACCGTGACATTACCCGCCGGCGGCAGAAACACCGTCCCGGTGCGATCAATTCTCGTGGCGTGAGAAGTATGGCTTAAGCCGTGAGACGTGCACTATATCGGTCGGGACTGAAGCTGGTACTGACGTGGTATGGAGTGGAGCTATCTCATAGGTCACGCTGGTGACCTTGCGTATGAAGCGGTAGGGGCCAACGTAACGGGACATTAGTGTTTCGCTCAGACCAACACGACGTGATAGTAACCACAGCAAGACGAGTGATCCCGGAGAGTACTGTACGTCGCGGTGACGGCGATCGTAAGCACTCTTTTGGTTAAGCTGCGAGGCACATAAACGATCCCGGGTGACTTGGCGGGCGATGTCAGCTCGGGCCAGGGCATCACGAGCATAAGCAGTCGATGAGGGGGCGTCAGATTGGAGCATGGTGTCCATGGGCAAAGGCGGGTCATAACCGAACAGTAGGTAAAAAGGGGGAAATCCAGCTGTATCATGACGTGAACTATTGTATGCGAAGGTAACGAAAGGTAAGTGGATGTCCCAATCTTTGTGATCCTTGGAGACGTACATCGCTAACATATTCGTCAAGGTACGGTTGAGGCGTTCCGTGAGGCCGTTGGTTTGCGGATGGTACGCTGTAGTGAACTTGTGGTGGGTAGAGCAGGATCGCAGGAGCTCGTCGACTACTTTAGATAGAAAACAGCTGCCGCGATCGGTGATCAACTGACGAGGAGCACCATGACGCAGAATGATGTCATGAAGAAGGAAATCGGCTACATCAGTAGCGCAGCTGGTGGGGAGGGCGCGTGTAACGGCATACCGCGTTGCGTAGTCGGTAGCAATAGCAATCCACTTATTACCGGTGGCAGACACGGGAAAGGGTCCTAGAAGATCGAGGCCGACTCGGGAAAATGGCTCTTCTGGTATTTCAATGGGCTGGAGGGTACCAGCAGGTCTCAGAGCAGGTGTCTTGCGGCGCTGGCAGAGGTCGCATGCCGCAACCCACTGTCGCACAGAACGGTAGAGGCCAGGCCAAAAGAATCGGCGGCGAAGGCGGTCATACGTGCGTGACACCCCTAGGTGTCCAGCGGAGGGGGCATCATGCAGCTGGGCCAAAACGTCTGAGCGAAGATGCACAGGAACAACTAGTAAAAGCTCAGCACCATCAGGGCGGGTGTTGTAGCGGTGCAAGATGTCATTGTGAAGAACGAACAGTTGTAAGGAGTGGTCAGGGTGGGGAGAGTGCAGACCATTGATAATAGCACGCAAAGAGGGGTCGCGGCGTTGTTCAGCAGCTATGTCGGTGAAGTCGGTAATTGAAAGAACAAGGGCCTCTTGCTCATCTTCCCTCGTGTCAGGAGGATCGACTGGGTAACGGGACAAGCAGTCGGCATCCTTGTGAAGTTGTCCGGATTTATAGGATACGGAAAAAGTGCACTCTTGTAAGCGCAGCGCCCAGCGACCAAGGCATCCCGTAGGGTCCCTGAGTGAGGAGAGCCAGCAAAGCGCATGGTGGTCGGTAATAACTGAGAATGGTCGGCCATACAGGTACGGTCGGAATTTCGCAATGGCCCAGACGAGAGCTAAGTACTCGCGTTCTGTGATGGAATAATTTTGTTCCGAGCGCGACAACAGTCGGCTTGCATACGCGACGACGCGGTGCATGCCTTGTTGCCGCTGTGCGAGCACTGCGCCTATGCCGTGGCCACTGGCGTCAGTACGAAGCTCCGTGGCGGCAGATGGGTCGAAGTGTGCTAGGACTGGTGGATTGGTGAGAATGTCAACGAGCGACGAGAAGGCGTTTGCTTGCTGTTGGCCCCAGGTGAATGCGACATCTGTTTTGAGGAGGCAGGTTAGAGGACGGGCTACTTCAGCAAACTTCTCGACAAAACGACGGAAATAGGAGCACAGTCCCAGAAAACTTCGGACGTCCTTGGCTGAGCGGGGTGTGGGGAAGTCGCGAACTGCTCGGACTTTCGCAGGGTCTGGTTGAACGCCCGCAGCGTTAACAAGATGGCCGAGTACGCAGATTTGGCGTTGCCCAAAGCGGCATTTGGACGAGTTAAGTTGCAAGTTGGCACGTTGAAAAACATCAGTCACTGCGGACAGACGGGTGAGATGGTCGTCGTAAGTAGTCGAAAAACAATAACGTCGTCAAGATAGCAGAGGCAGATGGTCCACTTCATGCCTCGAAGGAGAGAGTCCATCATGCGCTCAAATGTCGCGGGGGCATTGCATAATCCAAAAGGCATCATCTTGAACTGATAAAGTCCATCAGGAGTCACGAAGGCCGTCTTCTCTCTGTCTTTGTCGTCCACAGCGATCTGCCAGTAGCCTGAGCGAAGGTCTATTGAAGAGAAATATTTGGCACCGTGCAAGCAATCGAGTGCATCATCTATGCGCGGTAGGGGATAGACATCTTTCTTGGTAATATGGTTGAGATGGCGGTAATCAACACAGAATCTCCAGCTATTGTCCTTCTTTTTAACAAGTACAACAGGTGAGGACCAGGGACTAGATGAGGGTTCGATTATGCCCTTATCAAGCATTTTATCGACTTCTCGCTGTATAATAGCACGCTCCGGGGCTGACACACGGTAGGGTCGTCGGCGAATGGGTCGAGCGTCACCGGTGTCGATGCGATGGGTTACCACAGATGTCTGGCCCAAATTACCGTCGCCGAAATCAAAGATGTCCTGATAAGAAGCAAGCACACGGCAGAAAGCATAGACTTGTTCAGAGGTGAGCGTGTCAGATAGCATTGGCTTGAAAAGGTCGGAACAGGAACGTGACGAGAACGACGTTGATGAAAAATCGGGTGGCGAATCGGTGGTTAGAGCCGAAACTGTGTGGTCGACCAGTGGTGTAAGATGCGCAAGTGACATGCCGCGAGGAATAAATTGCGCTGAGAGACCGAAATTGAGGACGGGAAACGAAGTTCGGTTGTCCTTAACAGTAACCACCGTGTTGGGTAGTGCAACGTTGCGTGTCATGGCGACGTCAGAAATTGGGGCAGCAACATAATCACCATCGGGTACTGCAGGATATGGCGAGAGTTGGACTTGGACTGCGGCTTGCGGCGGAAGTCTAAGGAAATCGACAGAGCGTAGACGAGGTGGGCTGGTAGAGACGGTCTCCGAAAAGGATGGTAGTTCGAGCCGAAGAAGACCTTTGGAACAGTCAATGAGCGCAGCGTGTGAAGTCAGAAAGTCGAGTCCAAGGATGAGGTCATGAGGGCAATTTTCCAGTACAGCGAACAGAACTGAAGTTTGATGCTCAGAAATTGTTAATCGCGCAGTGCACATTCCAAGCACACCAGGAGTACTCCCATCCGTACGAACGGTAGGTGCAATCGCAGGCGTCAGAACTTTTTGGAGGCGGCGGCGGAGGTCTGAGCTCATCACAGATATTTGTGCACTGGTATCAATAAGAGCAGTTATAGGTAATCCATCAACGAGAATTGTAAAGTGGTTGCACCGCTGGTCGGGAGTAATCAGAGGATTTGCAGTCCGAGTCGTGTATGCAGCGTCACCTCCGGGGGCTGCACCGGCTAGTTTTCCGAGTGACGGTCGTAGGGAGACCGAGAACGGCGGGGTTGGGGCGAGCGTGACTGACGACGCACGGGCGATGGCGAGCGGTTGGTCCGACGTTCTGGATTATGCTCTGCACCTGTCTCAGCACGGTAGGACGGGGCATAAGGTGCACGTTCAGAGCGAGGCCGCCAGTCATAGAAGCTCGGTCGAGGTGATGAGGTCCAACGACTGCGGCAATGGCGAGCGATGTGGCCTATCCGATGGCACGTGAAACATATGGGCTGATCATCACGAGTGCGCCATTCAGCTGGGTTTCGTCGTGGCGCGAACGTGCGGTTCGGAGTGGCAGCCGCAACGACTGGAGCCGAGCTGGAGTAGCAGAGGCATTTTGATGAGGTGGCGAAATGCCCATATTCGCGATCTCTTGGCGAACCACGGCCTGTATCATTGAAACAGCATTGAGGTTGTGTCCTGGCGCGCTGACGCTAGACATAGCGGGAGCCATAGCCTCGAGTTCCCGACGGACCATTCTGGTGACGTTTTCTGGCGCTGGTGGTTGGTGTAGTGTGGGCAAATCTTCACAAGAGGACGTAGCCGCCGAGTTGGGAAGGCGGTCAAATCGGTGAACTATGCACCTACTTTTTGCCTGTTCGAAGCGACGACATGCTTCGATGACCGACTCCACCGTCGAGCAGTCCTTGCACAGGAGAAAATTGAAGGCGTCATCCGCAATTTCTTTCAGGATGTGTCCGACTTTGTCCTCGTCGAGCATGTCCTTGTCGACCTTGCGGCACAAAGCCAACACGTCCTGGATGTACGCGATGTACGGCTCTGTGGATGTCTGGGCACGAGTCGCAAGCTGTTTCTTTGCGGCCACTTGACGTCCGATGGGTTTCCCAAATAGATAGCGCAATTTCTGCTTACAGACGTCCCAGCTAGTCAACTCTTCTTGATGTGTCTCGTACCAGAGTTTTGCCGTGCCATGCAAGTAGAAGATGATGTTCGCCAACATAAGCGTCGGGCCCCAATGGTTGCTGCTGCTGACGCGCTCATATTGAACCAGCCAGTCATCGACGTCTATGCCACTTGTGCCGTTGAATGGACCTGGGTCACGAGGTTGCACCACAACGATCGGCTGCGGCGCTGACGGATCTTGTTGACATTGAGTAGCCTGGTCAGTCATCGTGGTAGCTGCAATGCGCCGTCCGCTGCGAAGATCCAGCTCGTTGGGCTGTATAGCGAGTGGTACCCCGCACCTCCACCAATGATGTTACGGGGAATAAGTATACACTGGTGAGCAAATTCGTACTGGCGAATATACTGGCGAGCTAATGCGTACGACGCTGCTGCAGTCCGAGCACGTTCCCGTTCAGCACTTCGTCGTCGTCATCCTCAGGCATCTACTTAGCCCGTGACAATATGCGCATCCAGCAATGAAAAATGCTGGACAAGGCGTCGCAGCTCACGTGAATTCTAAGAAGACCGACCTCAGCCAGGACTTGTACATCGCATCGCGTATTTAGCACACAGTTAAAGTCTCCAATCAGAATTACGTGATTGCCGTCTAGGAAAAAAAACATCCAAATTTCGAAAAAAAATATTAGAATGTCCAGCTTGTGCAGGCGCGATCACACAGAGTATTCTCATTCGAAAAGAACAGTAGGTACAATCTAGATCCATAATACTACCGACGCCGTCATAAACAACGTGGTGACCTCTCAATAAAGCCCAGTAATTATATTGACGCCTACTCCAGTAAAACGAGTTGTATCGTAAGAGAAATAGCAATCTAAATTGAACCTTTGTTTACTTCGGATAGTGAAAACAAATTAGTTTCCAGTAGGCACAAAACATCACAATTTCCAGCACAGGCTACACTGATCACCTCGGCCTGATTCACACTACAGGAGGAGATGAAGTTGCAGGGTTGACATCCCTGCAACCGATGCTTTGCTACAAAACGATAATTGTAGTTATGCACAGCCACATCAATTGCTCTAGCATTATTTTTACTTCTTTCCGAAAGGAACATCAACATGTGATCTGTGAAAAGCCTCACCGTTAGCATCGAACATTCTTTAAATCAATCAGGCTGTCACAAAACGAGCACTCAAAAAAGGGCGCGCCGCCGAATTCTCGCGACGAAGCGCCGAGAGGTGAACGATAAAAAAACAAGAAAACGAGCATCCAAAGACTCCCCGGGCGCGCGTCCCTCTTCCCTCTCGGAAGCGTAGGTTCGCTGATGAACCTCCTCACCCCACATCGGCGGCCGAGAAAGCCCTGGAAATTTCTCGATGGAAAGGGGCGTGGTGATGCCGGGCTGAGTCATCCGTCGCGGACGGCCTTCGTACCATCTCGCCCTTTCCCCCAGCCTTCGCTGCGTATCGCGCCGACGAAATGATGAGAACTTTCTGGAATCTCGCGCGGAAGGTATTTAATCGAGCAGCCGAGATGAGAGGTCAGGAGAAGAAGGAAGTTAACGCCAGAGCGCGTAGGGTATTCCGCCGTGTAGTCGGCGAAGGTTTTGTCCGTAGTGACAAAGCAGGAGAAGAAGAAAGTATGCGCCAGAGTGCGTAGGGTGTACCGCCTTGTGGGCGAAGTCTTTTGTCTTCCGTGACAAAGGAGGAGAAGAACAAGATTTCCACCTGAGGGGTGAAGGCTCGAGCTACAGGCAAGAGTGTGTGTCTACCGCTATCGAGCGAAGACGCGTGGCAACAGCTGCGTGTGGGAAGCCGACGTGTTTCCGGAGAAGAAGTTTGAAGCTTGGACAGCGGCCAATTGAAGACGCGAGGTTTCCTGGAGGATAAACTTCGGGGGCAGCGGAACGACAACAACGCTGAACTTTGAGTGAGTGATTCTCGGCAGAGTATCATTCAGACTTCTGTTCCAAGGACTTTGGACTGAATAAGTTTCCTAACTCTTTAGTCTTTAAGTGCCTTGGTTGTTCGATGCATGTGACTGCATTGTAGTGCGTATTGTTGTCTGTGTCCGTTGTTTCGAGTGTGGCTGATGGAACTGTGTAGTATATTGTTTGATTGGTGACATACTGTATTCAACTATTGTCGAGTGTGCATACTTGTGTATCGTTTTTATCTGCCATTATTGAGAATATAATTTTGTTTTGTTTATAAACTCTCGGCTCTGACTTGTTCTTTGGGCCACAGCTGGCGTCCGCTGGCGCGCCAAATAGGACCACCTCTAAATTGTCCACGCTTTCGTGGTGCGGTTCGAGGAGCCGATACTTCGGCCCTTGGAATTAGCCCGGCGATCACCTCCCGAATTAACGGGACCTGTGACACAGGCGTTCTAAATAAATAGTTCAGTATTCCTCGGCAGTTTCTTAGATCTACAGCAGTGTAAAAATTACGTATGAACGACTTAACGCACAGAGAATGTACTATATGTGCTCTATGTTTTATATGACATGACGGATGACAAAAGTTTAGAATTCCGCGGCATTTCCTCCACGTATGTTCACATGCCTGCAGCGCCATGCACCAATTGGCGTGCACATGCAGCCTGACGTCATGAGCCAGCCGGCCAGTGTCCCACCTTCGGAGAACATTGCCACGTGCATGAACTAGATTATTTCTTCAGACGTGGAGGTGATCTGCTGCCATGCTTCAGTCATCTGGGCAGGGCCTCTGGCGTCACCAATGGCGCCATAACGTCACAACATGACGTGATGGCGTCCCCCCATGACGTCATTTAGTGAAACGTGGACGGGCCAGCCCCCGTCATCTAGGTGTGTGTGCCGGGGTTGAGTAGAGGGCCTTCTTAATCGGCGGAGAATAAAGTTGTTATCATTATCATAACCAAATGTGTGACGTCATCGACATCTTTCTTGGTGGGAGAGTGGCTGGTTCCGGAACCCTTGCAAAACCACGTCCGTTGCACAAAGCTACCCGAGGGAGATGACGCAGGCTCAATACGACGAATTACAAGAAAAAGCAGACTTTCGCCTTCAAATCAGCTGAGACGGACGCTTGTGCACTTCCATAGTTTTTTTTTTCTTTCTTGCTTTCTTTTTCTTCCTCTCTCTATCTCTGCATGTGTGCGTGCGTGCGCGCTACTGCATGTACAACTGCTCGGCACTGCTCACACCATATTGTTTCAGGAACGTCTCGATTACATGAGACAATAAACAGAAATGTTCACATGGAAAATAACACTTGCGAACGCGTAGTTGACACGGTTTATCTCTCACAAAAAGACAGACAGATCCCACGCACAGCGGGAATCGATGATATGCGAAGCACGAATGAGAAATGTTGATATGTCACTTTGAAATCAGCACAACGTTACGAGGTGGAGGTAAATGATACCGTACATGACTTCCGTGTCATAATTATGATGTTTGGGTGTGTCGTTTACCTTCCTCTTCTATGCACGTCACGTGGTACCACATTTCGTATATGTGGAACTGGCGAAATGGCCGTGAGCACGCGATGAGCGTAGTATGTTTATATGTTCTTACACGGTACTCGTGTCAGGATTATTATGTTTGCACCAGTCATATACTTTGCCATCCATTGACGTCACGTTAAACCCAAATTTGGTGTATATGGAGCTAGCAAAACGGCCGCGAGCACATTATGAAGGGTTCAATGCACTCCAATGTAGCGTTGACGCACGCGCACGCTGGGCACAGCGACGCCACGTTAGCAAAACGCGAGCACTCTATAGTCTGACGCCAGGTGTGACCAGCGTCCGTCGGCGTGGCCCGATGGCAACCCGTGGGACATGCGACATGCTGCATTTCGCACCGATTCGTTATTCACACAATACTGCGTCTCCCTCTTTTCGTGACGGAGGGATGCCGGACGCACTGAAACGCGCATGCGTCAAACCGACGCAGTGTGGCGCATGCTTGCGAGTATATAGCAGGATCGCCACCTAGCGCGGCAACGCTGGCATGACGCAACGAAATGAATGCCGGCGAGCACGCGCACCGCATAACGTCAAAATGTATTGGCATTTTGACTGTGACATGTAGTCATGTTCTCACATGACACGCATCTCATGATTATCACGTCTGCACCAGTCACATACCTTTTTCATCCATTGGCGTCACGTAATACCAAATTTGGCATATGTGAAGCTAGCAAAACGGCCACGAGCGCATCATCAGCGTGGCATGTAGTCATGTTGTTACATAACACGCATGTCGGGATTATCATGTTTGGATGTCTCATTTACCTAATGTCGTCCGTTTGTGTCGCGTAATACGGAGTTTGCTACATGTGAAGCTAGCGAAGCGGCCGTGATCACATCATAATCGTAGCATGTAGTCATGTTGTTACATAACACGCATCTCTTGTTTATCATGTTTGCACCAGTATCATACATTCTTCATCCATTCACATCCCGTAATACCAAATTTGGTATAAGTGAAGGTAGCGAAATAGTTGCCAGTGCATCCTGAGCGTGGCATGTAGTCATGTTGTTACATGACACGCATTTCATTGTTATCATGTTTGCACCAGTCACATACCTTCGTCATCCATTCATGCAGCATAATACTAAATTCGGTATATGTGACGCTAGCGAAATGGTCGCGAGTGCACCATTAGTGTGGCATGTAGTCATGTTGTTGCGTGACACGCATGTCATAATTTTTATGTTAGGGTCTGTCGCTTGTGTTCGCCATGCAATCATGCCTTACCGTACCAGTTTTGCAACATGCCATGTGAACGAAACCACCGCAAGAGCTGCAGGATCATGAAATGTAAATCATGACATTCGTGACATACATGTCATGATTTTAATGTTATGACTAGCCAAATATGTTCTTCATACAGTCATGTTATGTCATACCAAGTTTGGTATCGATACCGTTATCGATGATTGATTGATATGTGGGGTTTAACGTCCCAAAACCATCATATGATTATGAGGGACGCCGTAGTGAAGGGCTCCGGAAATTTCGACCACCTGGGGTTCTTTAACGTGCACCCAAATCTGAGCACACGGGCCTCGACATTTCCGCCTCCATCGGAAATGTAGCCACTGCCGCTGGGATTTGAACCTGCGACCTGCGGGTCAGCAACCGAGTACCTTAGCCACTAGAGCACTACGGCGGGGCAATACCATTATCGAAACTGCTACGAGAGCTAAAAGTCGAAGGCGGATAGATAGATAGATAGATAGATAGATAGATAGATAGATAGATAAATAGATAGATAGATAGATAGATAGATAGATAGATAGATAGATAGATAGATAGATAGATAGATAGATAGATAGATAGATAGATAGATACGTTCAAAGTCGCCGAAGTTCGCTAAGAAATGCTTCGCATTTAAAATAGTACGCTCTCATCTGTGCGTTTAACCTGTAATTCTGCGCCGCTTCTTTATTTTTTACAGCGGTTCAGGCATATTGAAATTATAAGTTTTTGTTGCTGGCGAACGGGCTTTCACAGTGCTGACTTGCGTACCACACAGTTAAATCCTAGGGTTCCGTTTTATCCGAAAGTCGGAAAGTTTCTGAGGGCAATCAACATGGTTGTGCTGAAATACAACTGTTTCATAGCTGAAAATTAGCTCTGAAGATGTACGCCGTTGGCTCTTATCTTGCCATGAGCATTCCATGATATTTGCTCCTCACGGGACGGCTTTACACTCTCCCATAGTAGAGAACTTAGCACTCTAAATCGCTACCTTCACTTTCTAAACACGCAATCTTGGCGACGTGGCCTCACCGAGTGTGAGGCTCGCGGGACGGCTTTAAGCTCTCCCATAGTGGAGTACTAAATACTCAAAATCGTCAACAACCTTTTCTAAACACACGACGATAGAAATTAGTTGCCTTCTTGCCACTGGCACGGCTTAATGATCACGGGACGGCTTTTTGCTCTCCCATAGTAGACGACCAAGTACTCAAAATAATTAAACACTCTAAACATATGTGCGCGACCTCAAGTGTGATACCCATGGGACAGCTTTATGCTCTCCCATGATAGAGTGCTAAGTACTTTAAATTTTTAACCACTTACTTTAAGCGCTGAATGGTTTCCCATGATAGTACTATGACCTCCGAGATGGCGGGCGCGCGCGCGCGACTGGTTTCTCTCCGGCCGCCCAGATCGACGCGCTCCCCAGATAAACCAACGAGTATCGGTTCGTGCACCCGGCTACCGCGAGAGGGCACATTCAGTGTGGGTTGTGGTGGTGACGTAGACCGCGGCAGAAAGCAAAGCGCACGGGATTACAACGTGCGCGTGTTTTTTTTTTCGCGTACGAGCAAGGATCACCGCCAGAATTTATCGCTGCAGTGAAGACAAGCATTTTTTTGTTCTTACTGAATTTATTTTGCAACTAATGAATTTTCCTGATATACGTCATTTCAAGGAGGTATGAATTCGTGTGTGGCCGTATTAGTTTTTTTCATTACGGCCTCTTTTGTCTCGGTGCTAAATACCTCGATTTGAGATTTATAGATGCACTCTGGCATTCCTCCTTTGGGGAGGTGTGTATAGGTGAAAACTGGGCTCATTATTGTCGCTCAATCACAGTTCTATTCTATCATAGCACATCGTTTTACCATTTTATGACGTACGAATAATTATGTGGCGATCGACCGAAGCACAGTTACAATCTAAATAAAGGAGTGTCCTGGTTATATCAATGAAATAAGGTTATAAGAAATTTTACCGGAGTATTGCGGAAGGCTTCCATTAGCCGACCTTCATTTACTCCCACGTCTTTCACAGAGAAATTTCCTGAGTTGCCATCGTCTCCCTTTTTGTCCTGTGTGTTTTGATTCCGTTTTAGTAGCACAATGACAGTATCAGTATCATGTTCATTCACCGTACTCTCGACTGCATCAAAACATTAAGGATCCCACATGCGGCAGAAGGGTGTCTTTCCGAAGAAAACTAAATATTCGTGCAAGTGGACTACTGAAGAAAGAAAAAAGTGCGCAGTGCCACTGCTATGTAAAGCCGAGTGTTTCATACCAGATACACCAAAGTTTAACAAGCATGTCGATGTTCGTTGTTACTTTGTCCAGCATATCCACTGAACGCTGTAAAACTTACAGCGCAAGTGGGCGACTATTCACAATTTGACCACTGCACCGCCGTGAGAACATCAGTGCATCTGCAAGAATTCTCGAAACGGTATTATGAGAAACGAAGATGGCGACCCGGACCCGATCATCTAGCTGCGCTTAAGTGAAGGGATCAACTGAGCGAGCCAGCACCCCTGACTTATGCCCGTGCCCGCCGCCCCTCTTTTCTTTTTCAGGGGCGAAGCTCCTTAAAGCGGCAGCCATTCGTCTCTCGTAGTCGTAGTAGTAGTCGTAGTGTGTAACTAGTCTTACATTTTGACCTCCAAGGTGGTGCTGGTGAGAGATTTCTTCTGTGCGTTGTTGAACAATAAAAAAATCGCAGCGTGCGCGTTAACTAAAAGCTGAATTCTCCTGTCTCTCATTCCCCCTTAGCCATCGGCATGTACATTGAGCAGTATCTGACAAGAAGGGGTCGCTACGTTATACTCGCTGGGCATAACCTCCTTGGTTTTAGAAAGGTTTAGCGAGCGTTGGACCGCAGTGCCATGAATACAGTGAACTAGTATAAACCATGAAGGTGGTAAGTTGACACTAAGGTGGGAAGTAGACACTAAGCGCAAGCCGTAAGAAAGTGTGTGTGTGCCACCTCTCGTTTAGTCCTTGGAATGTCCGCTGGATGGCGACGCATATGCGGAATATATGATGAAAATATGCGAGATGGTGTTACTTGGAGTGTTGAATAGATGGACGAACGGACACACAGACAGATGCATGAACGGACTCACGGATGGCTGCACCGACGGATGGACTCATGGACGGACGCAGGGGCGGATGCATGGACGAACGCAGGGATGGACGCACAGATGGACGTGCGGACGCACGAACACACGCACGCACGGACGGTCGCACAGACGGACGCATGGACGGACGGAAGCAAGAACGAATGGACGCATGGATGCTTCGCCCCACTCTTCATCATTCACTCCGTGGATATGCTGCCATTTATGTGTAACACACTCCCATGGCCAGCAAAGTTGCGCGGGTTCGAAGAATGTTTTCAGTTAGTCTGCCAGGAGGTGTTACGCAGTGACGGATGGGTTTTGCCAATGACTGAGCTTGGGGAAGCGGTGGCTTGTCTTGCGGAGGAGATCGTTCATGCTCGCTGTAGTGTCTAGATGAATTCCTGTTCACGTTCTTTGCCACGTGCAGTTCATACTGGTGACTTTCGCACTTCTTGCGCCGCTTGTAGTAGGAAGAGTCAGCTTTCGGCCTGCTTTTGTAGACCCTGAAGGAGGCTTCCTAAAAATCACCGTCATCTTTGAGTTGTTGGCGTTTCATGTCAACCTCTGCAGGTGCTGGGGGAATATGCTCCGTTTGAGCACTTCAGGTGTCAGGTGGTCTTGATCATGTGCCAGGCTGGCAGGTGCTTCTGATCTGAATGAAGAATTCAAGGTCGATGACGATTTTTCTTCGTTTGACGAGGACCACGATGATATAAAAGGATTTTGGTTGCGTCGGGCAGTGACGAGGGCGGGAATCTCGGTCGCTTTCGAGGGCAGGAGAGGTTCGTCTACGTGCGCTGTTGCTGGTAGCACATTGTCAGTGTCTGTAACGGCATCGCGGATGATCGCGCGCAATGAGCTGGAGTTTACGAGTACGAGATTCTCAGCCATGGAGGCGTATTTGGTGGCATCACTGCAGGAGTCTCCCAATGGCTTGTCGATCACAGTGTGTCCCGCTTCGCGAGAGTCCTCGTTGCCGCCGGTTTTCTGCGCGATGCACATAACATAGTACTGCAGCTGTGCAGTGCGACAATCACTTATCCAGCGAACGTCTCTGGCGTCAGGTGCCATCTTCTTGTGATGATCGGCGGTGTCGCAAGTGGTACTGGTGTGCACGTACTTCACTGAATGTGGCTCGTAGTAGCACTCCTGCTTACCGTATCGATCGTTAACTTGCTTGGACTTAGAGCAAGATAGACGCGAGACCCTACCACCAGAATCGGGCTTGAGGCGCATGTAGGACGAGATGTGGGGCTCCGCGTGTTGTTCTCCATGAAGCTAGTCCTGGGGGTACATTGTGCCGCATGACGGATAGTACATGTAATTGTCCTTTAGGTCTGGGGAGTAGGAATGCTTTAGCAAGCTGTGGTTCAGGCCGTGAAAAACCATGTCTTTGTAGTCGATGCACTTGGTGCGCCCGGGGTTTCCCTTGGCCATCGAAATCTCCATGGCACACCTTCCGAACGAGTGCTTGCACTCAAGTACCGTGGATCTAGTGGACATTGACAGTTTTTTCCAGCGTGTCCCCGAAACTCTTCAACTGGTGGGGATGGGTTCGAGGTAAGTTGTCTGTAAGTTTGTGCGTGACAAACTGCGTAGCCTAGGTTAGTCCTATGCGAGATACTGGGGTTGCAGTCGGGAAGCTGTGAGAAGTTAATGTCGCGGTCCACTGAGACGACAAGACGAGAGGAGTCGTGAGGCCGTTGAACAGCGAACTTGCGGCCTGCTGCGACGTCAAAGAGAAAGGAGTTGACAGACCGGACGAAGGCGAAGATGCAGTCTGGTATGACGTAGAGACGAGAGGGGTCATGAGGGCGGTTGACTGTGGAGTCTCGGCTTGCTGCGACGTTGAAGTGAGAGGAGTCGGCAGACCAGATGAAGACGAAGTAGCTGCCTGCTTCGATGTCGTGGCGAGGGATGTCGAAGGCTGATCGAAGACGACGTCGCGGCGGGCGGCGATGTGTACGCGAGAGTCTTACCAAGTTGGGTGGATGTGACTGCGACAGATATGGGTTGGGTTGGTGGCCACAGCTTGGTTGCACGGCGAAGTCTTCCTTGAGCACACATGACTTTGTCCTCGAACTCACTGGTGGTGTTCAGGTCTGCTAACAACTCTTCATACTGAAGAGCAGCTTGGATATCCTTGTTCAAGTCCATGAGTTTAGCGTTCATCGCGACGATGAAGTCGAGTACATCTTCTTCTCAAGAGGGGTTGACGAGTCTTCCAGCAAATTATCGAGTGATAAGATGTGTTGCGTAATGGATTTTCGGACGAAGTGGTGCTTGGTGATTAGTTGATCTATGGGCGAGAGTCGAGGACCAGACGACGGTTGAGTTTCCGCACCAGAACGAAGTGAGAGCAGCGAAGACGGGGACCCGGACCCAATAGTCAGGCTGCGTTGAAGGTCAAGTGATCAACTCAGCGAGCCAGCGCTCCCGGCTCATGCCCGTGCCCGCCGCCCCTTCTTTCTCCTTTATTTGTAACAGGCATTAAAATGAAAATCAGTGCTAGTTTCATGCAAGGAAAGAAAAAAAGGACCCCACTTAGTCAAACTAGTGTAACTCGTGAGAGTAGTACACGGCACTCTTTGGACTTCCCTTACGAATCAGGCTGTCATTTTTTTTCTTCTTCTCCAGTGTCCTCAAAACTATACAGCCCGAACTTAGAAGTGTGGGAAGTTTCCAACACACGCGGATGCCTTGTAGAGGCATCGCCTTTATAAGTGCAGTGCAAGCCTACAGCAAGAAAAAGCTCATTTCAGAGTATATACGTCCCAGCATTGACTTGGCCTCTCGTATACCCTGACCCGACATTTCCAAACAAGCACGAGGTGATTTGTAAATGTCAGGTCTAGGTGTACCGAGGCAAAGTCAATGCTGAGACGTATAATCAAAACCGTGAAACCATTTTTTTTTACTCTCGCCACGTACAAACTACGCCAACAGCATGGAAGCCTTTACGATCCTTCTTGAGAGCGCCGTGGTGCGGAGAAAAGAGCGAGCCACGCCACCCTCCGCAAATACGCCTTCTCCCTGCGATTGGGACGGTCAGAGAGAAACACGCCGTGCACCCGCCATCTCAGAGGCCATGGTAGTACTTTGAATACACAGTACTTTATATTGTCAACCCTTTTTTCTAAACACTGCTATGATTTTGTAAGATGGTGGCCGAACGGCCTTCTGCTTTCTTATATTAGAGTAAGCAGTATTCTGCATTGCGTAGCTTGTATCAACTGACCTGTGCAGCTGCTGTTCATGGTTTTAAATGCGAAGCAGCAAACTTCGGTGACCTTGAGCGTATCTATCTATCTATCTATCTATCTATCTATCTATCTATCTATCTATCTATCTATCTATCTATCTATCTATCTATCTATCTATCTATCTATCTATCTATCTATCTATCTATTATCTATCTATCTATCTATCTATCTATCTATCTATCTATCTATCTATCTATCTATCTATCTATCTATCTATCTATCTATCTATCTATCTATCTATCTATCTACGACTTTTAGCTCTCCTGGCCGTTTCGATAATGGTATTGATACCAAACTTGGTATGGCATGACATGGCTGTATGATGCACATATTTGACAAATCATAACACGAAAACCATGACATAGATGTCATGAATGTGATGATTTACATTTCATGGTTCTGCAGCTCTTGCGGTGGTTTCGTTCACAAGGCATGTTGCAAAACTGGTATGGTATGACATGATTGTCTCATGACATGCGTGTCATGTAACAACATGACACACATGTCAGCTCATGATGTGCTCGCGGCCGTTTCGCTAGCGTCACATATACCAAATTAGGTATTACAGTACGTGAATGGATGACGAAGGAATGTGACTGGTGCACAGATAACAATCACGAGATGCGTGACATGTAACGACATGACTACATGCCACGCTCATGATGCGCTGGTGGCCGTTCCGCTAGCTTCGCTTTTACCAAATTTGGTATTACAGGACGTGAATAGACGAATGCATGATACTGGTGCAAACATGATAATCATGAGATGCGTGTCATGTGAGAACATGACTATTTGCCACAGTCAAGGTTCCAATACATTTCGACGTGACGCGGTGCGCGTGCTCGCCAGCGTGATTCCGTCGGGTCACGCCGGCGTTGCCACGCCAGGCACCAGTCCTGCCAAATAATCGCTGGCGTGCGCCGCACTGCTTTGCTGTGACACACGCGTGTTTCAGCGCGTCCGGCGCCCCTCCGTCACGAAACGAGGGAGACGCAGTGTTGTCTGGGTAACGCATGGGAGCGAAATGCAGCATGTCGCTTTCGCGCCGGTTGCCGTCGGGCCGCGCGGACGGACGCTGGTCGCGCTGGTAGCACCTGGCTTCAGACTAGAGAGTGGTCGCGTTTTGCTAACGTAGCGTCGCTGTGCCAATCGTGGTCACGCGTCAAGGCTACATTGGAGTATATTGGGCCCTTCACGATGCGCTCGCGGCCGTTTTGCTAGCTCCACATACACCAAATTTGGTGTTATGTGTCCTCAATGGATGACGAAATTATGGCTGGTGCAACATGATAATTCTGACACGCCTATCATGTAAGAACATGACAACATACCACGGATGACTGCGAGTTGGGCGTGTTGGTAAAGGTTCATGATGAAACAAGCGCTAAATATACACACACTCAGAGAGGACACAGACAGGCGCTTACTGGCAACTGAAAATTTTATTTCGAAGTGAACACTAATAAATACATCACACGCATGTACGTCATTCCCAACTTCCCCTGTCATCATCAACAACGTATATAACAAAATATGTACTCCCATAATCGATGGCATAGAACCGGAAACAAACACGTCTCAAGAACAAAGAAAAGAAAATGTAAAACAGAAAAAGAACAGAAAAAAAACGTAAAACGAAAAAAAAAAGCACAGGTTATGTGACGTCCAAAAAAGCGAATTCCGCTTTTGTTTGTAGAACTGACGCTTGACTGACGCAACTGTCTTCTCCTTTCCTTATTCTGTATGCTTCCATTATTTCCCTTGTCGTCCGCTTGTTGTGCCTGGCAATTATTCGAGTGTCTGGAAATTTCGGTTGGCAGGTGCACTCCTAGAAGGGCATCGCAAAGTGTGAGTAAGGGGCCCCCTTTAGCGAACTCTCATGTTCACGAAGGCGCGCATTTATGCACCGACCCGTCTGACCAACGTATTCGTTTCCACATGTGAAATGAGTTCCGTGAACATCTTTTTTGCACTCAACGTACCTCCTGCCATGTTTTATGCTACATCTGATCAATTCTCCAGTTTCTTTCTTGTTGACTAGCCTTTCTACTGCTGGGCAAATCTTTGATAATTTGTTTTCAGCTGAAAAAACTACCCGCACGCCAAACTTTAATGCAACTTTTTTCAACCGATGTGAAATATTGTGCAGATACGGGATACACGGTCCGCTCTTTTTCACCCTCAACTTGTCTCCTCTCTTCGCGTGTGTCAATCATTGCATTTTTTTCACTTCCCGACAATTCTTCTCACAGGCCAAAAGGATACAATCAACTTGGTAACCAGCTCCCCCCAAGCGCTTGATGTCCGCGGAAACACTCGGGCGCGGCTAACAGTTTACCTTTGAGGTGCCAAAGGAACGACGCATTCAATTTCAGGACCTAAAAATAATTTGTCTCCTTTTCACACGTGTTGAATGTATCACCCTAGATCGGAAAAACCATTGCTGAGCTATCATTCTCAGCACATTCGAAGATGGTAAAGAATGGGATCGCAACTTCTTGCTTCAAAGCTTCCCTCATGAAATCATGGGTACACTCAAGCAATGAGAGTGTTGAGAGACACCGACGATTCACAGACCGTGGCGTCTCGATTTCAGCGTCCTCCAGGACTCTCAGTCTACAGAAAAGTTGTCCGGTGAGTTACGCGCATCAGTAATTGGCACGGATATATAGCTGATAGGGATCGCCTCAAAGAACGGTGGTGTCACCATTGCAATGCGTCGGGCAGGGGACTTCGCGCCCGTGTGTCCAAAGAAGCTTCATTGTTAATCCAAAAAATACGCGTTGCCCACCGTGATCCCAGTCCTTCACCCGTTATGCGGGCATGGCAAGAGGAGCTCGTTGAACGATACCAACGTACTATGCCCACTTCTTCGCTCTCCGCTGCAGTTTGGCGCTGCACACGTGCACCGTTGCCGCACCCATAGGTGCTAAGGTACGCACGCAAAGTTCTGCTTCGTCCACCAGGCTCGCCTGCCAACTAGCTATACTCTACCACACCAGCTTCTGCGGGTACACGTGACTTTAAGGCGTTCACTCAACACTCTCAGACAATGGCTCAGTCTGGTGCTGGTGTCAGTTACCCCGGATCCCTTGCTTCGCATCTCCTGTAGAAAGACTTACCACATGATTCGAATATATACGACGTTCTGCTATCACTACCATCCGACGACGAAATAAAGGGTGCATTGGACACAATGAAAAAGGGATCGGCCCCCGGGCCTGACAGACTCCCTGCACAGTTTTAGTACATTTCTGGCCTATCATTGGTCCGTTCATGTCATGGGTCATTCGCAGGTGTTTCCGAGATATTACCGTTCTAACCTCTTTCCACGGAGGTTGTATAACACTAGTGCCCAAAAAAGACCAAATGTTCACGTGACCACAAGATCTGCGCCATATTACCTTCCCTAATGTAGATTACAAGCTCTTGTCCAACATTCTGGTGCGCCGAATCGTACCGTCTCTTGCACCATTAATCGCTCCCCACAGAGTATGTTCCTTTCCGGGCTGAGAAATGCACACCTATACATGGTTAACGTGAGATATCATTCAGTACACCACTAGCTGATGTGCACAAGGACTGTTCGTTTCCTTATATTAGGAGAAATGTTTTGTTTTCATAGAACATGGCTACTTACTAAATGTTTTACATGCATTGGGTTTTCCGGATAAGTTCATCGACCTAATACACGCGATGTACACTAAATCAGAGAGTAACCTTTACATAGATTTCCGTGAGAGTCACCCCTTTGAAGTAGCGCGTGGGGATTCAATCTGTCATTAGAGCCCTTCTTAGGAGCCGCTAAACGTGACCCTCATATTCGAGGCTTACCTCTTCCTGTAACACTCAGTAAAGGTCACTGCATATGCAGATGATATTACTCTATATGTTCATTATGAACAGTGCAGCATGCTCTTGATACTTTCTATCATTTCGGCATTATCTCCGGTGTTAGGTAAAATTTTTCTAAAAGCCAGTATTTTTTATTGGCAACTCCGACGGTGGTATCAACATCACGTCGTCTTTACAGTTGTCTCCTAACTTTACAGTACTAAGCGTTATTTTCCCTGCATTTCGTGTACAGGACATCATCTGGTCATCCATTGTACGAACTCTTCAAAGTGACGTAAAAGAAGCCAGAAACTTCAACTTCTCCCTCTTGGAAAGCCGGTACTTAGATCAAGTGGTTAACCTCGGATAATTTTGGTACCTTTGCCATTTTGTAAAACCACCAATCCACGTCTCCAAGAAAGTGCAAAGCTGCATAAGTTCAATTTTTGGTCTGGTGGCACTGCATTATTAACTCGTCCGGCGTTAGCTCAACCATGAGAACGAGGTGGTTTTGCATTCCCGTCACGTTTCCGTCACGGCTTCTACCTTGTGCCTCCGAACTTTACTGCGAGTACTGAGAAACGATGGTACGCCCGCTCAGACACAGGCTCACTACCATCTGGGGCCATTACTACGCGCCTTCCTGCTGGCTTGCCAAATTAACCAAGGTACCCAATCAACTGAACTGTCATCTTTGTATTGAGCCCTTCTGGCATTTCACCGATGGTTGGAGGCTACGGGCCCAGAGATAGATGTGGCCGAATCTAAAGTGGTGGACATGATGGCCGCCCTGCTACGGCCCTTGGTTCCCCAGCATCGTCAATCTATGATTACCCACCCTTGGAAACCAATAACTGCATCAGTGTTGCCAGGACATGTTCAGGACTTTATCTGACGGTTGGGCTGGGGCTTGTTACCAACTCGAGATCGACTGCAGCGATGGCGGGTGGTTCGCACTTCCATTTGCCCCAAGTGCGCCATGGTCGAGACCAATCGACATGGGACAATTGAATGTGTGGTCTTCCGCGGTTTTTTTTTTTGGCGTGCGGTCCATGCTGGTTTTCGGGGGCAGAGTGGGCGAATATTCGTGTCCAATGGCTGAATCCAGCGTGGGCGCTTCTCGGCTCTTTGAATAGTTGCGGGGCTGTTCAGCCTTTGGCGAAACCGATGCGAGACCGTGGCTGCGAATAGCCGTTGGCGTGCTTTATGGCCGATACTGAGCCGAATGAGACAGGAGATCCCCGCGTTTTTCTCTGAGGGGCTTTTCTTCCTCGGAGAGCACGAGTTTCTGCGGCATTGGTCGTGCCCTTTCGTCAATGTTGAACACGAGGGGGTAAAACTCCTTTTCCGACTGACACGGGGCTAAGCAGTGCCTGTTGAGTAGTCATTCATAAAATCGTTTGTGACCCATTGTGTTTGATTGCATCTATTGTATTTTTATCCCATTCATTGTATAATGACATTGCATGAGTTATTGTGTACATGTATACGCCAACATTGCCATAATTATTACAGCAATGTTGTCTTCATTGCAACGCAGTGATGTTTGTCGTGGTACATAGATGTGCCGAAGGGTATGTGCCCTATTGCTGGAATTTTATGATTCCATTGTTTTTGTACATAGCGTAAATAAACATTTTCTAAACGAGTGTCGACAGAAGAAGGTCATGAGCGGCCCGGCTACCATTCCCTTTGATACGTCGTGTGGCAGGAGCATGTTCTTACGCCTCACTTGTATTCAAACACTTTGCAGCTGCGACATCGGGAAGCTGTCATTCCACCTGATCGTGTTGGTGACACTGGCGGCCCCACTTTTCCTGGTGTGGAGCGCGTGGCGCCTGCTCACCGGCCTGCTGGCGCTGCCACACCACGTGTACCAGGTGGGAGACGACATGGTCTTCCACTTCTGCCAGAGGCTCATGATCGTGCTCATGGAGGGCGTTGTCGGCGTCAAGGTGCGGATCACATGGCGCGACAGACAGACAGACAGACAGACAGACAGACAGACAGACAGACAGACAGACAGACAGATAGATAGATAGATAGATAGATAGATAGATAGATAGATAGATAGATAGATAGATAGATAGATAGATAGATAGATAGATAGATAGATAGATAGATAGATAGATAGATAGATAGATAGATAGATAGATAGATAGATAGATGACTCATGCAATGTCATTATACAATGAATGTATAAAAATATAATAGATGCGATCAAACACAATGGGTTCCAAACGAATTTATGAATAACTACTCAACAGGCGCTGCTTAGCACCGCGTCGGTCGGAAAAGGAGTTTTACCCTTTCGTGTTCAACATTGACGAAAGGGCACGACCAATGCCGCAGAAACTCGTGCTCCCCGAGGAAGAAAAGCTCCTCAGAAAAAAACGCGAAGATCTCCTGTCTCATTCGGCCCACTATCAGCCATAAAGCACGCCGACGGCAATTCGCAGCCACGGTCTCGCATTGGTAATTCGCAGCCACGGTATCGCATCAACAACCACACTTGCCTGCTATGCTTATTAACAATCCTAAACAATTTTGGAATGTAATAAACAAGAAATACACCACCACATTGTTACTTACATCTACTGATGGTGTTGCAGTCCCGTCACACAAATGTGCTTCTGTTGTCAACAATGTTTTTGCGGCGGCTTTTTCTAAGGATGTTTCTTGCGATAATTTTAACTACCCTGTTTTTGAAGTTCCTCCTGTGGACCCAGTTATATTTGACGTATCCAGCATTCAGAAGATTATAGAAAATCTTAAAATTTCTTCTTCTTGTGGCATTGACAACATTAATTCGAAATTCTTGATTAATACAAAGTTGTATTGTTCTATAATTCTTAATAAGCTGATTGAACAATCCCTTGAAACAGGTTGTATTCCCAATTATTGGAAAGTTGGGAAGGTGATTCCTCTGCACAAGTCTGGAAATACACATTGCCCTGACAACTTTCGTCCCATTTCTCTCACTAGTATACCTTGTAAAATCATGGAGCACGTCATATACTCTCATCTCGTCTCTTTCTTAGAATCGAATTCTTTTTTCACAATAGCGCAGCACGGATTCCGTAAGTCATTTTCATGCGAAGCCTAACTCATATGTTTCACGCATGAACTTCATTGCATCCTCGATCACGGATCTCAGGCAGGCTGTATATATTTGGATTTTTTCGAAAGCCTTTGACAAAGTCTCTTATGAACTTCTATTTCTTAAACTACGTAATTTTAACATTGACCCTAATGTACTGGCATGGTTGATCTGTTTTCTTTCAAACCGCTCACAATTCATAACAGCAAACAACTTTGACTCACATCCTTTACCTGTCCGTTCTGGTGTACCTCAGGGGTCTGTTCTCGGGCCCCTTCTGTTTCTAATTTATATAAATGACTTACCGACTAATATTTCTTCTTCAATTATTCTTTTTGCAGATGGTTGTGTTATTTATCGCGAAAATAACGACAATAACGATGTCTCTTGCCTTCAATTCGGCATTAACAAGGTCATGGACTGGTGCAACACTTGGAACATGAAACTAAACATTAATAAGTGGAAGCACATGTACATTTCTCGAAATTCCAGCCCAGCTTCCACTTACCACATTAACAATGTCTTTCTTGAAACTGTACTCTCTTATAAGTACCTAGGTGTTCACATTTCTTCTAACCTGTCTTGGAAAACTTATATTCATTATGTCATAAATAACCCCGACCGCATGCTTGGGTATATTCGCAGGAACTTCTCTCATTCATACAGTTCAATAAAACTATTACTTTATAAAACACTGGTTCGCTCAAAATTAGAGTATTTTGCATCTGTCTGGAGCCCTGGCATTGAATCACTCATTTCCGATTTAGAAGCTGTGCAGAACCGTGCCTGCCGTTTTATACTCTCCAACTATCACCGAACAAGCAGCGTAACCACCATGAAATTAAATTTGTCCCTCCCTCCTCTTTTTCATCGCAAGTCAGTAGCTTCATTATGTCTTTTTCACAAAATTTATTACAACAGCTATCTGAAACAGAAATTATTAATAAGGCCTCACACATATCAGCTCGAATTTATCACCGCAATAAAGTTGGAGTTCCATCATGTCACACCAAATGTTTTCATGACTCATTCATACCCAGAACTTGAGTCGGTTGGAATGATCTTCCCCATGATATCGCTTATATAACTGATAAAAATATGTTTTGTAGAACTATTAATCTTCTCTAAATGTTTGTATATATATATATATATATATATATATATATATATATATATATATATATATATGTGTGTGTGTGTGTGTGTGTGTGTGTAGTACATATGTGTGTATATATAAGGTTATTATTGTTAGTATACGTTTTTCCTTATCAAATTGTTGTCACTTATGCCTACTTTATTTCACTTTGTTATGTGCTGTGAGCTTTTTTTTCTTGCTGTTTTACATTGTTTCCGTTATGTATATCTCCACTCCCCTCTGTAATGCCCTCGGGCCCTGAGGGTACAATAAATAGATAGATAGATAGATAGATAGATAGATAGATAGATAGATAGATAGATAGATAGATAGATAGATAGATAGATAGATAGATAGACAGACAGACAGACAGACAGACAGACAGACAGACAGACAGACAGACAGACAGACAGACAGACAGACAGACAGACAGACAGACAGACAGATAGATAGATAGATAGATAGATAGATAGATAGATAGATAGATAGATAGATAGATAGATAGATAGATAGATAGATAGATAGATAGATAGATAGATAGATAGATAGATAGATAGATAGATAGATAGATAGATAGATAGATAGATAGATAGATAGATAGATAGATAGATAGATAGATGTTATGACCGGCTGTGATGGAAGAACCATTGGACTGTTGAGTGGATAGATGACGCAGAACTTTTACTGCAAATTCAATCCGCATGTGTAACATTTCTGTGGATGTTTGAGAACAGTGATTTCCACTGTGCTTTGCCCGACTGGTTGCTATCCTCTGGTGGTCCTAATTAGAGGATGATAACATCAGTGTTTCTGATTGTTACCGCTTGTCAGGCTAATTGTCCGTTGTGTAACACTGAGATTTACTGTTCTCCGTCAGCTGTTCGTACGTACTATGCATGCATGCTTTTGCTTTGTTGCGTGTACAGGTCTTGTTCCACGGAGATATCGGCGACATTGTGCAGAAGAAAGAGCGGGCTTTCTACATCGTCAATCTTCAAAGCTCGTGTGAGTGTGCGGAAAGGTGCTACGACCAATGCCGATAGCTGCACAGTGCACCTGTACTGTCTGTGAGACGTAACTGCATAATTGCTATGTGCATGACTATGAGATTGTTGCGTTGCTTTGCTCCCGTTTAGAATGAAAATATCTTTTGAGCCCATCTAGGAAAACATTTTTAATAGTGTTCGCTCGAGGACTCAGAAGTTTCGGATTATACACTCAGAATTTAGGTGTGTCCCCATGGCCCCCAAGGCACGTTTCTATGCCAACATGTGCACTTTCTTTGTATGCCGTGATAATCATCTACAAACGGCATTTCTTTAGAAGTAATTCCAGTAATAATTGAAGAAGTTCAGTGCATAGAAGTGCAAAGAAGCAAGTGCGTAGCAACGAATGTGACAACAAGTAAAGTTATGCGACTTATATACGAAACAGGGTCAGCAGCTAGCATCTTGAGCACGAGACCGTGGGCAGCTCTACGAAACAGTGATGTCAGGGAACGCAGTCGCTGTAGCAAGCGACGCTATACCTTCGCACTTTCTGTCACGTCAATGCAAACTGAGCTGCAAGAATATAGCACGTACAAAAATATGAGTCATCCTTTTTAATTACGGCCAAAATGGGGGCATGCGACTTTGCCCACCCGATCAAAGTACGCAGTCACTGTTATACCCAATTCATGCCCTCTCTCGTTCTAACCAAACAAAGCTGCGAGAACACAGCACATGCAAAGGTATGAGCTGTCCGCTGATCTCTGTCGAAAAAGAGGACGCGATCGCCTAGGATCTGTTAAAGTACGCAGTTCCTGCAGCAGCCACGTAGCCCCTTCTCCTCCACAGGAACTCCCCCTTGGGTTTTCGCGCGATCAAGTTTTCTCGATATATTTATCTGTTGAGAGCCGGTCGCAGCAGCTCTCGCTCGCTTTCACTTGCACATAGTACGTGTGACGCGCGGCATGATGTTATCTCTCTTGGGCTCAATACGAAACCCGGCGGTGGCGGTGACAGTTCTCAACAAAATCGCTATCGCAATCAGAACTTCAGGCCTGCCAGAATCACTCTTTTCAAGCAGTAAACTGATCGTTTTTTTTTGCGTGATGTAGTCGACTGGATTGCCGTGAGCCTGCTGGCCGAACGGACAGGATGCACGGGTAACCTGCGCTTCATAGTCAAGAAGACCATACAGTCGGTTCCACTGCTCGGCTTCTACTTCCACCAGGTGGGACAAACGATGGCGCCAGAACATGAGCCGTCACAAAGAATATGTTACGTTTAGGAAAACAGCATGAAAATAAGGATATTTGGAGGTGACCTAATCATCCGGTTGGGTGTCTTGTTAGTGTCAGTAACACCTCGGCGTTCATGTGCCTCGTATGTTTTTGTAGCGTTAGCTACACTGGCCTCGCTGAGCCAATTTTGCGTGGCACTGGTCTGCGCATGTGCAATGATACTCCGCCGCCGCCGCGCGCGGCTCGCCGCGGGTGTGCGCGCAATTCGATGCGCTGTGCAGGCGATCAGTGGTGTCACGCACCGGAGCCGGCACCTCCCTCGCACTCGGCCGCGGCCGCGCGCGACTCGCCGCCGCCGGTGTGCGCTTTCCAGAGGAGTGCCGTCATAGCCTTGGTAGACATAAGGACGCCGACGCGCGCGCCATCCCTGTGCAGTCGCCATCTGACACTGCGCTGGAGCCGCTTGATAGCGCCTCTGACTGGCGTTTGCCACTGTGGTATAGCCATGTAGAAGGAGAGTGCAAATGCTGCTGAACGGTGCAGTAGAGCGGAGAAGCTTAACTCATCGGATCCCGAAGTAGTTGCCCGGCAAAATAAATATACATGTGCCACATAATACGTATACCGTGTGTGTGTCATTGGAACAGCTGTAAGCATGATATCTGGGAAGCTAAGAATATTCAGCTGAACCTTTGCTTGCGCTACGTATATCCTGGCATAGCTGAGCTAAGGCACTGCCATTTTTGAGGCAACGTTGTGTTTTGTCTCACTTCCAGGTCATGTAGAAAGAAAATAGTGGTAGAGATCTGCTCCATCAGGGGCCGCGACACTCGCAGGTTCTCTGCGGAGCTTCCATGTGCGCACATGAAGGTTCCTTTAGGGGCTTTCAAGAAACCCAGCTACTTTTCTAGTAGATTCATTCAACTAATTTTCTAAAAATAGTCTGACAATGGACTAGTACAAATCTCAATTCAAAGAGATCAACTTTGCACTTGATTTGTTTTTTTAGATGTCTTCTGAATATGTGCAAAACCGGAATGGCTAGAACGGAAATGCTGTGAAGTGAGCAAGAGTGTTACTCGTTTTTCGCGCCAGGAATAACTAGATGACAAAGTGGAAACAAGAAACGAAGAACACAGAATAAGGTAGCAAAATTAAGGCTCTCAGCTTTGCGATGGAAGTAAATATAAAGTTTTAATAAAAAAGTCTACACAAAATTCAAACTTTTAGCCATGCAGCGCCATGAAACGCAGACATATATAGGGACACATAGTTGTGTCTCCATATATCAGTTGTAAGTCAGTTGTAAGTCAGTGCCTGTCCTGTATACTAAGCGCATGTGTCCTTGTATTATAGAGCATTGCGCTCCAAAAAGATTGTTCAATATTCAATTCGCCCAAAATAAAGTTTTGATAGAATAAAATTCAAGCTGCGAACCTATAGTCTGGATCATTGAACCGGTAAAGAAAGACGACCGGGTTGTCTGTTTTGTAGCGACTTATTTGTGTATTAATAGGCTGAGTTTGCTTACAGTGATTCGCTGTTGCTCATCGTGAGGCAGTTACCATGCGCACGTTTCAATGTCGCACAAATCAGGCACGTCCAAGGCAAACAGAATTGGTTAAGCAGGCTTATCTGCACCACAGCCCTTGTTACGGTGAGGTCAGCTTGCAAGAAAAACCACACATTCAGTTTAGGCTGAAAAACTACTGTACAGGAATTTGGCTACTTTAATTTCAACATCACAGTTTCATCATACGCACATGTATGCACAGGATGATCGCAAACTAACTAGTGCCACAGTAGTCACTTTGCTGTGTTTGAAAAGCGCGCTTTTTTTTTCGCAAACGAAGAAGCTGCAGCAAGTGAAGTTCCATTCGTGCACCCGATAAGTACACCAAAATCGTTCTGATGCTCGCAACAGTTTAACAAAATCATACCGCGCACAATTCCGCTGCTCTGACGGGCCTGATTTTGCTGCCTCTACTCACTTAGCTGTCTGTTGTGGCGGTATACGGCCGAACCTCGTAAACTATACATTGCCGCGCGCCTATTGCTATTTTCAGGTGAAAGCTAGGAACGCCTCATGAAACCCTAAACATTATTATCGGTGCCATCGACGTCATACGCAATGTTTAAAAGAAATTGCACGATCGACGATGAATCGGCGATGACGTCATCATACCGTCACCATAACATGACATAGCATGAAGACGTCATGACATGACGTCGCTTTGGTCGAGAGTTGGCCGATTTCGTTGAAAATAAGAGGGTGCAACAAAATATAATGTTCACGGATCTCTAGGAGTGTGGGTGAAATATACAACGCGTTCGACTTAGATAGAAAATATTGCTTTCGGCGTCGAAGGAACCATTTCACCTTTTCTTAATGTCAACGTTGATTGACCACTTCAGTGGGTACTGTAACATATTGTTCTCTTTCGGCCTTTGGTTTTTAAACACATGTCCATAGTAAAGTTTCTGTGTTGTTTTTTATGTGCACCCGGACAGCATGGCTGTATCTACATCAACAGGCAGCAGCTAAACTACTTCAAGATGAAGCAAGGTCTCTACTACCTCCAGAATAAATCCATACAGGTGAGAGCTTTAAGCATGGTACGTACGCAGTGCAGGTTATCGCTACACGAGATAAGCAAGAACCGGCTGAACATTGGCGTAGAACGAACATAAGCCTTTGAACGAATAAACTAAACAGGAGGAACTGTACAAAGGCACCGTTTTCCTGTTGGATGCAACTGAATTACTCCAATAGTTACACAGGGAAAAACATGGGGGTCACCGATTGTTTGCTTTTACTGTTGCGTAATAATTGCGACGTAAAGTGAAATTGAAAAAAAAATCACCCTTTCCAATGATGGAATCTAAGCCTACAACCCTCGAACATTCGAAGGTTACGGGTTGAAATGAAACGCAACCTATGATTTGTTGACTTGAGCAAGGCATCTCGACAGAATTTCCTGTTTTTTCATTAAACCTCTTGAACGGCTCCAGCCAATATACTTTTCCTGGTGTGTAGAAACCAACTCGAGAACATTTTTTTTTAAATTTTATCCCTCAAGTGTCAACACTAGAGCGCTAATGCTAATTAGAAAACATGGCACCGACAGACTAGAGTTATGAGCTTGATTAAGAAATTATGAAATCCCGTCCAGCCTTCTAAGCCCATATTTGAAGCGTTGTTGGTCTCCGTGTTAACCTTTCGGCTTCCCTGCTCACTGTGCTTGTGTTTTTGTAGTTCTTCGTCTCCCAAGCGTTCGTCTTTGAAGGGGTGCGCAATGGTGTAACAATGAACAATGAATGAACTCGTCCAAGCAAATACTCGTATAAGTTGTTAGTTTATCTTACAGAAAGTTAGGCCTGATATTAAGAGCAACAGAAAAGGTTTGGAATTATCAACTGTCGTCTCTAATATTTTTTGTTCATTCGTTCGTAGAAACGTAGTGTTTTTTGTGTGCGACGAGGTTGATTTGACGAATATCACAAACACTAAACCGGTTACTGGATCTTAACACAAATTCTGTTGATTCCATCTTCGTACTTCTTGACCTTGTCTTGTCGTTATTGTTTTTGTTGTGTTTTCTTTCTTGGATGTGGGCAGTTTTCTTCGGTGGTTACGTTTGGTAATAACATCACAACTTACAAGTGATAATTGCTGTTGGGGTTTTAGGTACCGAAATACGGTGGAACTTAGAGTCACGCCGTATAGTGGAAGACTTCGGAAATTCCGTCCACCTGAGGTTCTTTACCTCGCACTTACATCACACAGTACATGACCATCGGGCATATCGCCTGCATAAATGCTACCGCCGTGGCCGGCATTTTATTCCACGACATTTGGGTCAGCAGCAGATTACAATAACCAGAAGACCACCCTGCGGCGGGTGTGGCCCTGCGAATGATCTAAGCGTTCTCTGGCACTGCGCTCTATCGATGTAACGGGGCTCCGATTGCAGCTCCTGCCACTTCATCACCGGCTATACTAGGGCAAAGCTGCAGAAGCGATGAGTCGACATTCGGGTGTACTGGTTCGTGATGCCGATAAGCTAATCGCCTCAGGGAACGAATCCTTAAGTGCTTCCGGCAATTCCGACGTCACGTTAAAGCTCATAGTCCCTATAGAGTGAGTTATGAGTCGATCGATAACGCAATCGGCACCCGGTCTCTACAGTGGAACGACCGCCCTCTTTCAGTCTGTTCGGCTGTTCCTTTAAAGTGCAGAATTAGTATGAAGACATGCCCTTGCTTCGCGTTTTGGAGAACTTCGCTGGTCCCTGCGGGAACAGGGGGAAGATATTCAGTAGAGGGGTGTCCGAGAAGGTATCGCTAGCAAAACCGTTTTAAAAGACGATATCTTTTCTTGTGATGCTTGAACGCAGGTATTTCAGCCTGTCTCTCTGTCCGCCCGTCCATCCGTCCGTCCGTCTGTCTGTTCAGCCTAAAAATGTTCAGCCTAAACAAAACTATTCGGCCACCCTGCCAAAGCTTGAGCACTGCATAATTCTAACGACCCTGCATAGTATTTCCAAGGCCGTGCTGAAAATGCGACGCCATGCACGAAAGAAAGCCGGCGGAAAATCGTCTATCGACGATGTTTGCAGTGAAGCACGCCGATAGGCGGCCAATCTTTTAATGCGAAATCCATAGATGCCTCATCGAATGCGAAAATTGGCCGTCAGCGTCAATGCGACTGATGAAAAGGGGTCATTATTCGACGACGTCATCATATGACATCATCATGACGTCACCACTGACAAAATTTGAGACATCGTCGCGACTCCACACATCGTGGGGTGACGTGATGACGCGATTCCCCGTCATCATCGCTTGGGCAAAACGGGGGGCTGATTTAAGAGTCACAACAAAACCACGTGATCTGAAGAAAACTCCCATATACGTACACGTCCCCGAACCAAGCAATGAACTTGAGGGACGCCGTATGAGTGGTCTTCGAAAATCTTGACGGGACGGTGTTCTTTGAACGTGCACCCAAATCTGATCACACGTACCTCAAGTGTTTCGCCTCCATCGAAATAAGGCCGCCACGGCCGGAGTTTGATTCCGCAGCCTTTGGGGCAGCATTCATGCACCATACACACTATACCACCATGGCAGGTTGCTTTCGCCTTCAGTTCTTCTCAGGCAAATGTTTAAGCATGCGCTTTGTTCTTTCATAATATTTGTCTAAGCATCGATATTATAGTGCAGAGGAACCTCGAACTAACCAAATATCTGCTATAGCGAAGTAAACGAAAAATTCTTGCCATTTCTGCAACGGTATACGAACGGTCGTTTATAACGAGTTTTCGTATATACCGAAACTACTTTACCATCACGGACGACTTCATTATAGCGAGTTTAGAGTATATAAAAAAACTGCTGTGGATTCCCCTGAGAAACTGTAATAGTATGCGAAAGCTTTTGTGTAGTGAGGCAGTGAAATTGTATTACACATGTGTCAATTTGTTCCATTGGTAAGAGTATCGCCGGTGCCCGCCACCACTAGCTAATGATGTCCGGTGCGGATAATATGCGAATATGCATGTCCGCCATCACGCAACACTATGCCCTTTTAGATCCTTACTATTTGTTCAAGGATATAATACAACATAAATATTGTTTTATATCAAGTCGAAAAGTGATGTCTATTAGAGAAATGCTTATGGAACCTACGTTTACTCCCCGTATAACAGTCTGCATTAAAGCTGTGTTATCGTAAGATGAAACCAGACTTTTAACACCGTATAGTGCACCTGCATTTCACTATCTTTTAGTGTAACCTAGTGTTGAACTTGCGAAACCAATATTACCTTTGAAAGATATTGATAGCTGGCAGTATTAACAAGAACTCAATAATATTGTGTCTTACAAAAAAAAACAAGCCCTAAAATTGCAGCTTTCTTCATTGATAGCTTTCAAGTCATAGTAAAGTCTTTTTTTTTCGTTTTTGTTTTTGACGAGATCACGTATTGTGTTACTTTGTCAGAAAGTAAATAAAGCGCTGTCAAACTATTTGATGAAAACTGCAATGCCCAGTTGATTATTTTTCTATGATGTGGGGAGTATCCACTAATACTCCATAATATTTGCATCTAGGTATTTTATAAATGTAGTCAAATTTGTATTTTTGTGGCAACCAGTGTAAATGAATTGCCCTGTCGCCTTTTTATTCCGTACAGTCAAGCGTGGTGCTCTTTCCGGAAGGCAACCGGTTCATTCCCGGCAAAATGGACGTCATCAAAAAAAGCACGGAGTTTGCTGTTAGCCAAGGTGGGTACACCTATCGATTTCCGAGGCGCTTCGGCTAATAGAGAATGCGTAAGTTGCACTTAAAGACACAATAAATGGCCACTTTTATCAAGGGACACTGAAAGGAAAAAACATTTTTAGAACGATATAGTTCAATCCAGTGGTGTACGGTGAGACTACCACCCTTAGTGGACCTGCACAACAGCTGGCCCAAGCAGAGCCTGAACGATCTCACGTGCTAGCGCGTTCCGGCCCGTGTAAGGGCTGGGTAGGACGCGGTGGTATCTCCCCGTTGCACTCCCTCAGCAATCATGCTATGCCATCGGCGAACGAGATTCTGCAGACGCACGATGAACTAACGCGTTGTATCCTAGTGAGAACGCGCTGGCATGCGCTAGCGCGTTCGGACTTCCTTAAGTGGCTGTGGCCTCTCTCCCTTACACTATCTCAGAAATCGCGTGACGGCATCGGGGAACGAGATTCTGCAGACGCGCGATGAATGCACGTGCTGCGGCGTGCTCCAACAAAAGTTCGGGACGAGTAACAACGACAGAAACTACAGCGAATTCGTGATGTGCTCCACTTGCAAGGATGCTTTCATTTCGGGCAAGGGTGCTCGTAATGAACCAAACTTTAAGTCGACCCACGCGCTGCTTCACATGCTACTCATGGTTTTTACTAGTGAAAGATGGTGTAATTTTTAAAGACGACAGTTTTTCTAGGGATTCTTCGACACAAAAATTTTAATCTGTAGACTTGTCTGTTTGTCGATCGAAACAGTTAAACGCCAACCACATTGGAAGCGCCCACCCATATTGATCTGGTTTCGGCGTTCATACTTGTGCGTATTGTCGACTAAAAAGAATATTGCGCGTATATTGCGCGGCACAACATAACACGCCAATATATGTGGCGTGTTAATTATTTTATATTAGGCATTTAAAACTAATTCTGAGGAACGTAGCGTTTAATACGCTGTGCTGGCAGTGCAACGCTATGTACAAAAAAGCAGGTGTTTCTGCAGCGCTTTGCTAAAACGATACGGTAGTAGCACCAACCCGTCGCCTTGCATTCTACAAATGATAGCCTCCGAGATAGCGCGCACATGCGACGCGCTCGCTATATCGGAAGCCATTCGTAAGTTTTACAAGGTTACTGCCAGGTATAAAGATCATGTATCGCGCAGTGCCTCCGTAATTCCATTCACAGATTTTCTCGCGCAGAACATCAAATAAATATTTTATTCACTCCCTCCATACGCAAGACTATCGTCTTTCGATGACATCATCAGCTCCACGGATGATATTTGCAGTGTAACGTGCAGAAATGGGGCCGTTTTTTTATATCTGTATTTCGCAGACGAACTCATCAGGCTTGACGCGATAAGAAGGCTCGTTAAGCAAGAAAGCGCGCGAAAAGAAAATGCGGGTGGTAGACGCCGCATTGAAGTAGCCGCAACGATCTAGCGACGTCGTAGGTTTAGTACCCTACGTAGTTTATGACCAGTCAATCTGAAGTTCGTTGTTCTCTGGGCGCGACAGAGACAGTATACTAAAGTGTAGATAGCTGGGCCCGTTGGTATGAATACTATGAACCCATCGCAGCAAATAGCGCGAAAAAAATAATAACACGGACTCACATGAAGAAGACAGAGACACAGCACTCGTTCTCATCAGTATTCCTTGTGTGTCCGTGTTTTTTTTTTTGGCACTGCTTGCAGCTATCGTTATCGTACCAAGTTTCAGAAAAGTTCCTTCAGCCATGGTGGCCAAATTACGATTAAAATGTAAAATAAACCTAGGCGGGGATATCTGCCCAGATCCCTCAGCAACACACCAGACTTTTTTAGGGGCGAAGCTCCTTAGGGCGTGGGCTGTGCGTCCCCTGTAGCCTGTATGTAGCCACCTCTAGTTTAGTTCTTGCAGTGTTCACTAGATGGCGGTACCGTCCCCAGTATGTAGCCACCTCTAGTTTAGTTCTTGCAGTGTTCACTAGATGGCGGTACCGTCTCCTGTATGTAGCCACCTCTCGTTTAGTTCTTGTAGTGTTTACTAGATGGTGGTACTTGTAGCTGATGATGAAAAGATGCAAGATGTTATAAACTAGAAAGCGGTACTTGTAGTTGATGAAAGACGCGAGATCTTATAAAATAGGAATGATGTCACATATGGCGCGTGTCATTGGTTGAAGGCAATCGTTCGATTTAGTGCGGCGACGTACGCTAGGGGGAGCGTTGTAATAAAATCCGTTCGCTGTTGGCGCGCGCTCGGAGTCGCCGGATGGATAAGGCTGCACAGCGGAGAGAGCGCAAGGCGGCAGCAGCGCGCGCTCGCAGACAGAATCCCGATGTGCGAGCGCGCGAGGCAAGGGACATCGCAAGCCATCCATCGTCTAAGAACAAATAAAAGTTGATTTGTGTATATACACACACAGCGTTTCTCACGTCTTTACATGATGATCGACTGGGCGAATTACACGGAAGATTCACAGTTTACCGATGAATCCTTCCGGAGCTTCGCCCATTCATCATCATTCACCCCGTGAATATGCCGTAATTTTTTTTAATGAATTTGCGTCTCTCTCTTTCTCACGAGCGACAATTTCGTCGCGAAGTTTAAAAATTTATCTTTGAGCTTGATTTTTCTCTTCTATTATTGACTATGATGGTGATATTAACGACTATAGAGCTTTCACAATATTTTTTCACCAGTGTAAACAGACTTAATGTTTCACTTTGGTGTCCCTTTAAGGCAAGAGCATTCTATGCCTCACCGAACGATAAAAATGACCATCGTCGTAGTCGTGCGCGCCCAGGCGAATGGTGCGAAAAATTGCATAACATCATACGAATCGCCGAGACGAGTGATACGAGACGCTAAAGTGTAACGCCGTCATGATGTCACCAATAGCTGATGATTTTTTTCCATGACCATAACTTACGCTAGCGCATTTAGGTTTTAAAAACAATGGCCAGCTGCATTACCCACGTCTTCATCTGAGCAACTCAGGGAGAGAAGTTATGATATAAAAAAATCTATGCAGAAAAGTGTACCCGTAACACTAGCAAGTTTCAAAAATCATACGCCACCTTATGGGTATGGGCAAGGCTACTTAAAAAAAAAAAGCTGATTAGCATTCAGACAAGAACGATCGAGGTTTATGATTCGGGTCACCGTATGTACCGAGTCATGTAGTGTTACCATTTTTTTAATAACAAAGAATTGTTTGTTTGGAACACTTCGAAACAGTTTGTACTGCAACATTTCTGCGCGGTGCACGAAAGGTGCTTGTGCATGAAGCATGGCCCGAGCATAACGGATGAGGCGACAGTCGTATTTGCTTAATTACCGCGGAGGTGACTGTGCGTTCTGAAAGTCTTTGCGATGGGAAGACGCAAGGAAGTAAATCAATCAATAAATCAATCAATCAACCAATCAATACCTTTAAATAATCTTTGCATCCCCACGCCGAGCGTCCCGTTGATTTGTCGTCGGAAAAAGAGTTCAGGGTTCGTGGCACGGGTGCATCGTCAGTTGGGTCACCGCACTAGCACGAAGGCCACTGGATCCGATGCTTTTCCCGTGTTTTCAAGCGGCTTGGTTTTTCAAAGAAAATGTTCATTCAGGATGTAACACACATCGGAAAACAGCCTATTCACTAAGCGCAAATTTCGTGCCACCAATATTCAGACACCACGCAAAGAAGCCAAACGTGACAGCACTTGAGGGGGCGTATACCATGTAGCGGATCCACGTTCTACAAGCTTGCTTTTCAGCAGTGGCCTATAGGCACCTCGCATTCCTTTACTTTTTTTTCAAGGGCGCTAGTAAAAATACAGCTTAATAGCAGTAAACTGAGAAGGCCGATGCATTATCTTCGTTTATCACATGTTTTTAAGACAGCATCGGATTAAGTTTTTACTACAATAAATTACGTCACCACCCTTATATCAAAAGAGATCTTTCTTCATGATAGTGCTTGTATTCTTCCCTCGCCTAGTCGCGCTTCAATCGCTAGTCCTAAAGCCCTTCTTGTGGGTGTCGCTCTCAGTTTGTTCTTTATATTCGGTCCGAATCCTCGCGACTATATCAATAAAACTTGCACGGGGTAAATAAGAAAGGGAAGGCAGGCGAGACAAATGCCACCGAGTGACAATTTTCCTCTTCCACACACCTCCGGTTGAGCATTTACTTCCCATTTTAACAATATGCATAGGAAAAAAACGCTTTATAAGATGTAAAAATTGGTGTGATTTCATGTTTCTGTTTTACCTTTAGATTCGCATTAGATGCGTATATTATTGGAGCATAAGGTTACGGTTAAGGTTAAAAGATATTTATGAACAGGGTGAGGTTGGTGGGCGGGTAATGATTGCGTCAGTATAATGCGTCAGCCCACGTTGTTTTTTTTTTCTTTTTCTTCTTTGCTCGACTCATACCCGTCGCAATATGTTCAGCTTGTTTCTCAAAACTATCCCAGGTGTCCGCTGTCATATCGTGCACTTTTCCGTCATTAAAGTAGAGGCTTGCGGCTATGCTGGTTTTAGACGTTAACAGCGTCCGAAGGCCCCTGATGTTGCACTCGAAAAATTGTTTACTTTTCCCCTTTACACCCAGAAAGCTGAGGACCAGTGACAGGGTTTTTTGAGATGCCAATCATCACTTTATTTTCAGCCCATTTTTTTTGCAACTGTTGTGGGGTTTTTTTTTTTACTCAGCCACTGAGGGTAGGCTCAGAGGTGAAAAGTCGATATCTAATAATAATATTATTATTAACTGAAGCTATACTTCACAAAACCATGATAGGGTTATGAGAGACGCCACAATGGAGGGTTTCGGAAATTTCGACCATCTGTGAAGTGCGCTGACACAGTACATGAGCCTCTGGCATATCACCTCTTTCGAACGCCCCCACCGGGATCAAACCCACGACCTTCTGGTCAGTATCCAAGCACCTTAGCCACTGGTCCAGCATGGCGGTCATCACACTTCGCCTTAATTAACACATGACTCATTCATCTTACTTAGCACAACATGACTCCTTTACCTTAATTAGCACATCATGACTCATCTTAAAACTCCTCGCACGTATTCTATTTAGTTCTTTCCGCATGTGTGAGATTCCAGTTGTTCTGTGGCCGTAATCAAAGAGGTTCAGTATTTTTAAACCTCCTTGGCTGTAATTAATTCAACATATCTGATTGCATTCAGCTTGAACCCACCGAGTTGTCGGCGCAGGTCTCCCGGTGCCCCGACACCAGCTGATGCCCCGTGCGCGGGGTTTCGTGCTCACCGTCGACGAGATGCGCCACAACCTGGACGCCGTGTACTGCGTCACCGTCATCTACGGCGGCACCAAGATGCCCCACGGGGGCCGCAGGGCCGCGCCCAACATTTGCGGTGAGTCACGGGTATACCGTGACAAGTCGGTTACGTGCGGTGCGACTGCGGCGAACACAATATAGACACGTACACACGAACTGCGTTCGATTGTGTCCGCGCGTGTTGAGTGCTACTGGGAAATTTCCCACATGTCGTGCTTTTGTAATTAGGAGTACGATGGTAGCAGCGTCATTAGAAATCACCGAATAATCTAAAAAGAAATCAAATCGACCTTTTTCAGAGTGGACATCATATACAGGCTAGAGCACTCATTCAGCGTGTTGTTTAATTTGCTGCTTCTCCCGTTTCCAGAACGGGCTCTTTATGGCTCCTCCAGACAAATCTTCAGACAGGACCTTTTTTTTTCGGATCCTGGCATTCATTGCTTTTAATGCAATATCTTAGGGTACCACAGTACCCCGAAAGCTATGGATGTTTTGTATGTGTGGGTAGCACGCGACACTCTTCCTTCGCGTCCTCGTGTGTGTGTGTGTGTGCGTGTGTGTGTGTGTACACGTTACCTAAATCACTTTCCCAGGTTAATGACGTTTTCTTAGATTCGCATGGATTATTTTTTTAATTTTTTATCAAGGCGAAGAAGTAAATACATGAGGAAAAAGATGAGGCATGACATGAAGTATGAGACCAGGCGTGTTTAAGAGCACTGAACGTACCTGCTTGCGCTTCCCTTTCGCATTTTGACACGCTTTATTCATTGCATTATTGTCGCATCCACACCTTGCAGTCTAATTTCCTCTTCGCGTACAACGAAAACGACATTGTTGCATTTGTGAAACATGCGCGTTAATGCATGGTGCAGACATGTTCACCGGCAAGTGCGGTGCGGTGCACATGCACATCAAACGGACGCCCATCGATCAGCTTCCCAGCGACGACAACGGACTCAAGAAGTTCCTCTTCGATGCCTTCTACGAGAAAGACAAGTGAGTGCGCCTCTTTCCGTATCACGCAAAACATCGTATCAACCCGCCCTCTGTCGTACTGTATCAACCAGAGTTGGGAGCGAACTTATCAGTGCTCTTTTCTTTGCGATTCGTCACTGGGCACTCTGCGATGTGTTCTATTGACGGTAACAATATTGCGTGGGGTTTAGGTGCCAGAACCACGGTATGGCTTTGAGGGTCGTCGTCTGGGAGGGCTGCAGAAATTTACACTACCTCTAGTTCTTCAACGTGCACCCAAATCTAAGCACTCTGACCTGAAGAATTTTTTCGCCTCCATTGAAAATGTGGCTATGCAGTGATGCAATGCCGACCTCATAGCAATGTATCAATGCAATTCATAAAGGCAGTGCCAAGTGAATTGTACAATGCGTAGTCACCATTGCGATTGAAGTATGTGTGACGTGTCGTGTTCTTGGTCGCGAGCGCACGCGGCATCCTGCGATCACTGTTAGCAGATACATGACATTCCACTCATTTGCTGGTTGCTGTAGGTACGTTCAGAGCCCCAAATTCTCCTACCCACGAATAGGGTAGGAAGAGCACGAAGTGCCGTTAGGCTCCTAACATTATCTTCATCTTCTCTCTCTCTCTCTCTCTCTCTCTCTCTCTCTCTCTCTCGAAGATATGCGATGCCTCAAATTACAAGCGTTCGTTAGTTCCTCATACCATACACGGGAAGAGTGCGAGTTTTAGGTTAGGTTAGGTTAGGTTAGGTTAGAGACATACAAAAATAATATTGTTCATGTATTTATGACTTATGGCACTTATCACAACGCAAACGTGCGATATCGCTTCAGAGCGCTGGCCATATACCTGTATATTCTCTTCGTATGTGATGTTCACGATTGAATTACGTTTACTATCGCAGTGTTATCAGAATTATGAATATTATCAGAACGCTTCCTCCCCTTTCCAACTAGCCCCGTTTACTACTTTAGTAAAAGGCGCAATGCCCTCAATATTTCTTGGTCGCGAAAAAAAAAAGAAGACGTAAGTCAATCTTTTATAACAATCGTAGCATCCTTTATTCTGGCCAAACGATAAACTGAAAAAATTACGCCATCGCCCGTTAAAGGGAACAGTGTGTAGATGCAAAGTAGCGGGCGCTAACGCTTACACTGGCGGTGACGTTGACGCTGGTGCTCATAGCGGCGTTGCGCAGGAGAGAATCTTGGGGAGGCGCAAAGCACGCAGTGATAGACCGGTGTTTCCTACTGAAGCATGCCAATCGCTGCTGATGGGGATTGAGAGACAAAAGAGTTCGATTAGCAGAGTTGTGACGGTTATCTTCCCTTATACTGGGACGGCTTTATGCCCTTCCATAGTAGAGTACGAAGCCCTCTAAGTCGTTGAACACTTTTTCTAAACACGGAGGACATAAATACCCACAGTCCGCTTTTAGTTTACGCGACGATGTGAATTTTTATTTTTCAACAACGCGCAGGAGAGATGTCTCACCGGCACTACCTTGGCCAGTGAACCGTTGCGCAGCACAGCAGTCGTTTTTTTTTTTTCAATGATGAAACTCGCTAGCAGACGCTGCCTGTGTCGGCGTTGAGAGGCAAGGGAGGGGGAGGGGCCGCGCATGCGCAATGGCAGTGTAACGCAGCGGGCAGGAATGCCTAGAGGAGAGGGAGGGAGCGAACCTAGGTTAGCAGACGCTCCATCGTCGGCGTTGCGAGGCGAGAGATGGGAGCGTAGGAGAGAAAAGAAGTTGCGCATGCGTAGTGTCAGTGCGGACGCCGACACCGCGGGATGCAAGCCCGAGCAAGAGATGCTTCGCATCTGAAAGTTGTTCCATCCTCCCCTCACCCAACCTCTAACCATATGCACATAGTACATAATTCATGCAGTATCGCAAAGAAACCACATGAACGGCGAAACAGCCACATGGAATGCAGAGCGGTTTTCCGATTAGTGTGGCTCTTTGCGCTATCGCGTGAATTACGTACGACCAACTAGGCCATCAGTCTGTCCTTCTGAGCATGTCCTACGCTCGCTCAAGCAGTCTTCTGGCGACGCAGGCTGCTCACCGCGTACTACGAATCCGACGAGACTCCGCCCGAGCTCCAGAACCCGGTGTTCGTTCCGTGTGAGCACGTGCACAGCAAGCTCGTGTCCGCGGCCGTGGTGTTCACCGTCAGCTATCTCCTGCTCACGCCTGGAGGCCGCGCCTGCGTCTGGATGACCTGGCTGTACGGCTCCATCTTCGGCTACTCCTGGCTCGGAATGAACTCGGTCGCGTGAGCCGCACGTTTGGCCACGCGCGCCGTCTCCGACTAATGCTCGATATCGGATTGGATTCGAGCCGTAGCTCCGGGACTGCAACTTATACGCGAGCTTCGCTCTGAAAACGTCCTCACCAGGCACAGTTCTTTTTGATGCGAAGCATCGATCTTGTCTCGATGTGCATGCATTTGTATTAGCGGGTGGGCATTTCATTTTATCTACATTGTCCAAAATCTGTAAAACAGGTAGATTTGTACGAGAATGTCAGTGTTCAATCGCAATCCTTCAATCTCTTGTTACTGCTGACTGTATGGCTAAATTAGTGCTAGTTCTACGTTATATTCATTAAAAGGTAACATAAAGTAATCATTTAGACGATGCCACAACGTCATCGATATAATATAGGTTCATTTTGATTGGTTTGATGTGTTTTATGTCTTTCAACTATAAGCCATTACGTACTGTACACAGGACCTCCGTTCTTCACATTTCTATTCAAGAAAGGGTCCTATTTGAGACACCGTAAGAAGAAAGTGAGGTATATATATATGGGTCCAGTGAAAATGGCTGTATTTTATATATATTTTACTCTGTTTGGAGTTGTAGTACTCGCCAGCGGAATATTGTGGCGAGCACAGTAACTTTTTGAAATGAAGTGAAATATGGGACCCTTTTGCTACAACCAAATTAATAATTATTCGTTTACTCCAAGTGAATAAATCAATAAAAAGGAGCCCACTAGGAATCATTTGACTTGAACGGGGCTCATGCAAATCATGTTGAAACATGACTACATTATCACTTGGTATCGATGAAATATATGGGCTTAATTGTGCCATGTTTGACTACTTTTTCATAGTTACTGTACTCACTGGCAGTGTATAATTACGAGCATAGGCAGAGTCGACGGATGCAGTTCTGAAACCGAATAGCTCCATAGAAAGAGTCAGACGTGGCACCATTTCGCTCACTTCAATGAACAGCTTCTCATACCCCGCATATTCTTAGCGGAGTATTCGGCTGACAATGGTGCAATTGCAAACCGTGCTGCAGTACGTTATCACGCCACTTGGCCAAGCACAAGGACACTGATGCACAGAACTATCAATAGTACAAAGTGGTTTTATTGTTCTACTGAGTGATCTTGGCAACGCTCTCTCGCGACGCCAACCTACGGCTCTGCGTAACACTTGCATTATATCCATATATTATACGCTTCCATTTTTTCATACCCTTCGTCACAATGTGTCACAGATGGAATAAAATGAACGGATCTGCACGTGTGTATTGAAATACATGTATCTATATATAAAGAGCTCGAACAAATCGACTAGAAGTAGCGTGAAGTATCATTGTAGTGTTCTCTGGAATGGCTTTGCATATACATCTGGATATACATCTAGATTCGTTTTCCGATACTTTGAAGAAACGAGTGCGGGTATTTGGACAATACGCGATGCGGTAAAAAGCGAGAGAATAAGCGGTCAGGTGAGGCTGTGTCGAATACTGCAATTTTTTGTCGTTACTGTCAGACAATCGCCATGCTGTTCGTTCTGATTGGCTCACCAGGTGGTTACGCTCTGTAAGAGTGGCTGAAGACCTGACAATGGTGGAACACATGGAGGAAAGAAACAGTCAGGGAGGAAGCACTGCGCCACGTGATTGAAGCCTACTGTGTAGGCTCGATGCATTATCAAAACATTAGTACTCCCGGTTTTCTTTCGTTTTGGAGCCCCCTATGGCAAAAAACTGCTGGGCATCGAGCCGTAAAGTCTCGGCAAGTGTAATTTCTCACGTGATCTTGATGCAAGAGCTCGAAGGATCCCTTAGGCAATAGCCTAAGACAGTAAGAAGGCACAACTCATCTTGTGTTTCTTCTCAATCTGTGTATTGATCCTACACCGACACCCTATAATAAAAGCTTTATGCAACTAACGTAGTTTTCCTCTGCCGACCATCTCGCCTGGTTTTGCACTGCCTCCTTCCTTGATCACCCTACCTTTGACCAAGCTACAATGTCATGAGACTACGTCATGACGCGTTACGTCACGTGACATCCCTGTTACATAGCGATGACGTCAATGACACTACCTTTGCCCATACGTGACATCGCCGCGTGGTGATAATTTTCCCGATTCGTAATGATGCCGCTGATGGCGGACGCCGATATGACGGACGCCCGGTTGAGTTTCGCGTTTGGGGAGACAGGTAAGGCTTTCGGTTAAAACGTTGCGTGTTCACTCGACATACCTTAATCACACAGAACGTTCGCATGCCAGGGCTGGTAACAATGCTTCCTCTTAATTCTTTTTTTCTTCCTCCATGGTGAAACGCGGTAGTTTCCGCATTCACTGACCTGTGCTCAACTGCGTCCGAGTGCTCAAGACAGTTTGAACTACACCGGGACCGTTTGGTGTAAGGATTCAGCTTTGGATTTTTCTTTGCGCACATCGTTAATACCGTATGCTGCGTACCTTCTACGCCATCACTACCATCAGCCAACCATCGGTGAATAATGTATGACAAGAAAGGAATGCAATCACGACGAAATAGTCATTACAGTATTCCGGCACAGCCTACCGATATACCCTAGAGTATTCGGGAATGTTCAGGACAGAGTAACTTATCTAAAGTGATCGTATTGATATGCTCAATGTTAAATGCAATGCTACCAGTAGGTCTTTTTTTTCAACAGGCTTCTTACTCTTACATTCCTAGGCGAAGAAATATAGAAACTCCCTTCTCATGAATATTTTCTGTTCTTAAACTCCGTTTCGATAGTCAATGTTTTAGGATAGGGGAAATACACTCCGAGTTGGAAAGATGGGACAAATTCGGTAAGAGCACCATTGCATACTAGCGAATTTCTCAAGTACCTCATTAACTACTTAATTAGACCGTTCTTCCCTTGTATGACAGGTATAGCTCGAGCTTGCAGCCACAAATGTACGCTGTTTTAGACGTTACCAATCTATGCATATCGGAAACTTTGCAACTTTCACCATCTGCACTTGATTAGACCATTGACTTCTTATTAATAATGTTTTTAATATTACTGTCCTTCTGTGGGAATACATTATAAATCTATAATGAATTTATATAAACGGTAAGTGCTTACCCTAGAAAAAGGAGTTTCGCTACACCGTTCTGGCAGGGTAGAAATTCAAGAATATATGTGCAGCTAATCATGATCGTCAGCATACAATAGGGGAGTATCGAAAACGATTGTCATTTCATGCTTTGTGGAAGATCGCTTCCACGAATAGTCCGCGCCATCGTCACTCATTCGTCGTAGCGAAGAAACGATACTAGCGAAATAGCGAAATGCTTACGTGTGTACGAAAGGCTTAGTGGTTTGTAAAGGAATTCATAAATGTCGCAGTTCACGGAGAGGAAATAAATAGTGCTGACTTCAGACCAGACATCACCGGTTTGACTGGAAACTGTAGATTTTTGTTCGAATGCGCTTTCTTTCACTCACTGAAAACGTATGATTTGATTAGCGCTTTTCTGAAGGTGGCAGGGGAGCGCCAGTTTGTCAGAATCACCACTTGTGTCGTCAATACATGGCTGTGGTTGAAGTTTGGACAGCTGACGTGCTCCTCCACGGTGCGCAACTTCTATGAAGCCTCAGAGAACAGAGGATGCTGTGATGACGTGAATATCGCAGCCTGGCTTCTATGATTGACCCGAAACGCTTCCTGACCTCTATGAAGTTCGGCTTCAAACGCGTGATATTGTTCGGGCGTTGACAACATTTAGCGCAAGACAGGCCTTTACAGAAGCTTTTCTCCTACACCTTGTCTTTAGAGGATATATCCCACAAACAACTTGTCTCCGAGAGCTTGATATAGAAGTATGCATAGTTTAAGGATTCACTCCTTGCAGGTTAATCAGATGACGTGACTTTGCACAGACCAGCTTGCAAACGCCAGCCCATAGAGGCCGTTTTCAATGACTTGCCTCCAAATTCTTGTTCATGGAGACGTAACTCTTGCAGGAGATTCTTTTTGTGGACATGGTAGAATATATGTCCTGACTGCAAAGGCTTGTCCTAAAAGGATGCGGACATTCAACGATATGACACCACTGAAGTGTCCTTGAAGGACGCATACCGTTAGCGACGGCTTCTTGCAGACATTTTATATCACTCTAAAAAGACGTGTTTCTCAAAGCAAGCATTCTCTAAATATACACCTCGACTTGTCTCCGAAAATGTGCCTTGAAGGCAAAAATCCTTCAAGGAATTGTTTCTTTTGGAAACCCTAAAAGAGGCTCTTCAAGCGGTCCGCGATCCACTAAACCAGCCTTCAGAGGACGTCTGCAATCAGGCTCGTCTTTGAAAGAAATCGCTCGTCGCCTAATTTTCTAGTAAATTTTTCCCACCCAAGCTAAGAGTCCACGTCCTTCAAGACCTTGTTCCTTCGAAAGCCTTTCTCTTCAGAGATTGCCTCTGCAGCTTCTCGTCTAGCAAAGCGTCTTTCTTGAAGAATGTAGCTCTCAGAGGTCACCATCTTGTAGACCTTCTCCCCTCTGGACATCAACGTAAAATGCATTCGCCTTGAGTACTTCTTCTACGAAGCCGTCGCTCGCGCTGGAATTTCGGCCCTGCTAGAGCCCACCGTCGTTTTGATAACGCTCGTACTCGATGGCGCATTCGCGCCTGCTTGAGTTGCATATCCCGTGGGTTGTCGCCGGGTGCCGGACTCCGCGGTATGCGGCCACAGTGACCGCGGCTCGTCTGGTTCCGTCGATCAGCCGTGCTTCCAGCGCGGCGGTTCGGTCGGCTGCGGCGGCACGAGCAAGGCAATGTCCGGCTGGTGGACAACGCTGGCCAGTCGTCGCCGTCGCTTCCTGCAATCGCAAACAGAAACATTGTAGTTAGCGCACGAAAGACATCATCTAAACGCCACTATCGGGGAGTATAGAGGACTGGGCTAGCAAGCTTCGCGGGGTTCTTACAAATCACCTGCTGCTTTTTTATTCGTAAAATAAAGGTTATAATTACTTGCATAGGTCGGCGAACTCAGTCGTGAGCTGACTCGCTCGGGCTCATTCACACTCATAGTGGGCTTGGGTGAGTAATATTTTGGTGAATTTGAGTCCGAGTGAGTCTGGCTCAGGAAATTCTCGGTGAGTGGGAGTCCGAGTCAGTCGAGAGCGCAAGATTTAATTTTTGGGGGAGTCTAAGTGAGTTCCACCATGTTTTGCCGACATACACTCACTTACAGCATAAACAGAAATGTCAGGTCCACGCACAGCCATCCCTGTCCTACCCACAAAAAATTTCCATAAATGCTTCAACCAAAAGAATCCGCTCATTACCTCATTACTGTGACGTCAAGCACTTCTTAAGAGTTTGATAGGTGACTTTCGCGTACAGGCACAAATTTGTGTCACGGGCTTTAAGGTCGGAAACGTCAGTGTCCTGGTAACTTTCATCAGGGACTCTGGCATCAATGCTCAGTAAAACGTAACATCTAGGTGGCAATGACAAACCACTAAATCTTCACATGCATAGAATTTCCATTATTCGAGAAAAAAGTATATTATGGTTCGAGCGCGAACCAGTTAGCATTTCACGGGTAAAGCTCTTTGGCACGCCATGGTTCTGTGGGCAGAGCTAGCAAATTTTATTGAGCTGTAACCGAATATTGTAGAGTTAGCAATACAGCGCACTTACACACTGCCAAGAGAAAGAGAGAAAGGCGGGAAAAGTAAAGTTGTTACACAGGCGGTAAATGAACGGGAAAAGGGGAAAAAACTCACTATTATAAAGCTGTAGGTATTTATCATCCCAAAACCTTGATATCAGTATGAGAGATGCAGTAGTGGAGGTCTCCGAAAATGTTGACCACTTGGGGTCCTTTAGCGTGCTTCTAAATCGTAGTATACGGGCCTCGAGCATTTTCACCTCCGTGCACCGTTAATGCGGCACCCGCGGCCGGGATTCGATCCCGCGACCTGCGGGTCACCATTTGAGCACCATAACCAGTAGCCCACCGTGGCGGGTCTGAAAGGTAACCATCTACATGCCGAACTGTCGTAAAGCGATCACACGGTTCATATTTCGCATATGGGCGGAAAGTAATCGAACAGGTTGGCATCACTCGAGCCAACGCTTGTTTCTACAGGGGGTCTTCGTCTTCTTCAGTTGCTGCACTGAAGACAAGTTCAAGGATCTTTCATCATTTTAAGCCCCACCTTCTCTCGAGCTTCCGCTTTATACTGGCGGGCACTCTGGAGTTGCAATAAAAAGCGATTAGTTTATAGGACTTCGATGTGTGAAAGCTGCTGAAAAATGAAATTACAAGTTAACTTCAAAGTAAAAATAACAATAAGAAACATACAAACGAGCCCACAACACACAGCACATACACAATAAGAAATTTCGTAGCCACTTGAAGAAGCGGTGTGATGCAATCTCTCTGCACATGCTGAAAAATGCAATGCTACGAAGTACTCAAAATCGTTGAACATGTTTTCTAACCCCCCCCCCCCCCCCGCTTTCCCATGAGGTCCACGGGACGGCTTGATGCTCTCCCATAGTCGAGTATTAAGTACTCAAAATCGTTAACCACTTTTTTCTAAACAAGCTGCGCTAGTCAATGCGTAGTCGGTTTCAAAACTCATGATATGTGAAGCCCACGGGACGGCTCCTTGCTCTTCCATAGTAGAGTAACAAGAACTCTAAATTGTTAACTACTTTTTTTTAATCACAGCTTCTTCAGTTATATAAGTGACAATAGTAGAGTACGTCGTGCTATGAATCATCGAAAGCTTGTTCTAAACAGTTTGCACAATGTCGCGCTGCATGGGGTTACGAGGAAGGGGCCCCTAACAGAGGTACAGAAGAACACAACCAGAGCAAAGAGCATGTTCGCGGAAGGTGTTCCACCAGTGCATAACAGGTTCAACTCTGGTAAAAAAAAATATCCTAGCTTATCCACGCAGTGAATGATGATGAGCGGGGCGAAGCGTCTATCAGTCCGTTGGTTCTTGCTTCCGTCCGTATGTGCGTCCGCCAGTATGCCTGTCTGTCCATTCGTCCGTACATCTAGCGAACACTCCAAGTACCACCATATCGCATCATTTATTCTTCATATACAAGTATCGACATTCAGCAGACATTTCAAGGACTAAACGAGAGGTGGCTGCCTACATACATACATACATACATACATACATACATACATACATACATACATACATACATACATACATACATACATACATACATACATACATACATACATACATACATACATACATACATACATACATACATACATACATACATACATACATACATACATACATACATACATACATACATACATACATACATACATACATACATACATACATACATACATACATACATACATACATACATACATACATACATACATACATTGCGGACGCATGACCCATGGCATAAGGAGCTTCACCCCTAAAACAGACGATACGCGTTCTATTCCTTTTTGCACGTTTGTTTAGGTCGTCTCTTCGGAAATCATGCGTAGGAGAATTATATGAAGTAAAAATGTTGAACGCACACACCTTATAGCGACCATAGGTGTCTCGTAAACAGCCATGGACATCATTTAGGATTACGCTAGCATTACGCGAAAACGCAAGGAGCTGATTTCAAGCACTGCTTTGTTGTTTTGTCTAAACTGCCTTGAGCCATCAGTTAGAAGGTCGAGCGAAAGACAACGGTGTGCGTCTTAATGGCCACCGAAACCTTACCAAGTTCAAAGGCGAGACAGTAGTTTGTTTCTCGCCTTTACCCCCCTTCTTTAAAGCGGTATCTCCTCCTCGCCACTTATTTCGTCATAAAACGCGTGGACAACGTTGATTGACTGTGGGTGCACGTTAAAGAACCCCAGGTGGTTGAAATTCCTGGAGCCCTCCACTACGGCGTTTCTCATAATCATATGGTGGTTGGGACGTTAAACCCCACATATCAATCAATCATTGTTGATTAATTGATATGTGGGTTTTAACGTCCCAAAACCACCATATTATTATGAGAGACGCCGTAGTGAAGGCACATTAATTGTTTGATATGTGGGGTTTAACGTTTCAAAACCACCTTATGATTATCAGAGACGCCGTAGTGGAGGGCTCCGGAAATTTCGACCACCTGGGGTTCTTTAACGTGCACCCAAATCTGAAAACACTGGCCTACAACATTTCCGCCACCATCGGAAATGCAGCCGCCGAAGCCGGGATTCGAACCCGCGACCTGCGAGTCCACAGCCGAGTACCTTAGCCACTAGACCACCGCGGCGGGACGTGGACAATGTCACCACTACGCGCTGCGCTAGTGAGGATTTCGCGATGGGTGACTACGCGCTGGTATCTTCACTTGCGCAGTCGCGAATGAGTGAAATCAGTTTATCGCGCAGGATGGTCATGCGCGACTAGAGAGAACGGGCATGTGACTGCGCGGAAAAACAGGTATAGGCGACTACTCACAACAGATGTCTTTCGTATATCAACCAATCGAGAGTTTATCTGATCCTGACGAAACCTGAACAAACAGCTCGCGTCACGAATTGTGCCGCGAAAAGGAGCAAACGGCGCGAAAGGATAATGTGCCTGTTTTTTTTGGTATTTTCAGAGATTGTTTGGGAACTTTTTCATTACATGTGCCCCAAAAATAAAACTGCACACGCAAGCTGCGCCCAAACGGGATGAAACTAGCGAAGCAGGGCGAAATCGCACGGAAGCGCACTTTATCAGCAGATGCTCTGCTTACAGCGAGAGTGCGTCGGTATACCGCCCCGCCGCGGTGGTCTTGTGGCTAAGGTACTCGGCTGCTGACCCGGAGGTCGCGGGTTCGAATCCCGGCTGCGTCGGCTGCATTTCCGATGGAGGCGGAAATGTTGTATGCCCGTGTACTCAGATTTGGGTGCACGTTAAAGAACCCCAGGTGGTCGAAATTTCCGGAGCCCTCCACTACGGCGTCTCTCATAATCAAATGGTGGTTTTGGGACGTTAAACCCCACATATCAATCGAGTGCATCGGTATATCCGGCTGACCCATCCCGACATTCTAATGATTGCCTTATCAATGGAAGAATCGAATGTCTCACTGCTGCCATTGTTACTCGTCAGGGGAGAAAGTGGTGGCGTCCGTGGCGATTAACATTGATTGATTTCTGGGGTTTAACGTCCTAAAACCACTATTTGATTATGAGAGACGCCGTAGTGGAGGGCTCCAGAAATTTTCGACCACCTGGGGTTCTTTAACGTGCACCCAAATCTGAGTACACGGGCCTACAACATTTCCGCCTCCATCGGAAATGCAGCCGCCACAGCCGGGATTTGATCCAGCGACCTACGGGTCAGCAGCCGAGTACCTTAGCCACTAGACCACCGTGGCGGTGCTTGGCGATTAACAAAACGCATGCCTCCGAACATTTCGTCACAACGCGGGCAAACAAATGCATAAAGCGTTGAAAGCATCCCCTGACGAACAGTCATGGTATAGCAGCAGAGCTGTTTCGCTCAAGCCGGCGATAAGGCGAGCGTCAGAATATCGGAATGGGTTAGCCGGATATACAACAAACTCTCACCATCTGCCGCAGATCTTCTGATAGAGCACGCTGGAATGCAGTTTCGCCCCGTTCGGCCACAGCTCGTGTACTTCGTTTTACTTTTGGGGCACCTGACTCTTCCTTTTCGGGCCTCTGCCAGCATTCTGCGGTGGTGGCTGACGCCCACCACGTGGTATAGGCATGCCAGCCTAATCCTTCTTTACCCTCGAACCCCAATCTAACCAGAAAGGACTGCGAGGCGGCCCTGCTAGGCTGCCAGGACCTGCCGGCCCAACAAGCCATGGTCCGGCGTGCCAGGACAGCGGCCACGAGCCATAGGGTCCCTGACTAGGGACTCCACATTGAACTGTAACGGGGCTGACCCACTAGAGGCTCGTTTTTCTTGCAATCTATCTGTTAGCTTAATAACTGTTTGCCAACACCTCCAACACCACTACGCACTTCCCGCCTTTGATTCATGGGTGCGGTACAGTTAGCGATGTGAACCAATCCTCCGGATAGCGGAAAGCTTTTAGCTCGTTAGCGTTGACATTCAGATGAGTGTTAAGAACGAGTGGGCTGCTTACTTTTTTAGTTTTAAGATGATGACAACGACGATGGCGTTTCCCAGCAGGAGGAACACCATGGCCAAGCAAGGCACCAGGACATCTGCGAAAAGAACAAGCCGTCGTTGAGACTAAGTAAGGTTGATTACGTAAGTCAGAATGCTTGTGAAAATAGGAATACATAATTATCAATTTGTTACATATGTGCGACACAGTGGACGCTATGCACTAAGTTTGTTCGGAAATATGAGTAGGTTCACGAAGTTCGTGACTGACCTTCGTGGTTACCTCTGGGTGCGCGCTGTTAAAGGTAATCGCTGAGGCTAAGCAAGAAAGAATAATAAATAAAAGCTAATCATTCCAAAAAATTCAATTTACGACAGTACAATTAATAGGGTTTACTAACTTATAAATCACAAAACACCAACATCTATTAGCCAAATAACAAAACAATTATAGGTGGTAAGTTTATTTAACTGATTGAACTAATTGAATTTTTTTGTTCGAATGTATCTGCCCCAAGGTCTACGTACCATCCACAGCGTTGCACCAGGGGTAAAAAAACGGAGTATACACAGCCGAAGAACGAGGAAGTACAACCTCCACACATTAAAGAAAAACCGCAAGCCTGCACACAACAAGCATCATGGTCACAGTGTTAGCTGGAGCGGCGACCTTCTAAGAGCCCTGTCTAAACTTGCCTACTTACTGCAAGTACAGCCGTATGGAACCCACTGTGTCATAATTCATAATCTCTTCGCGAAATGTCCATTATGCGCTTGCGGGGAGACACTTGCACTTACGCGGCTGCACATTTTGTTGGTGTTGATGTGGATGACAAGTTATGGCTGAGCTCTGTATAATGAGTCAACATATTTAAACCAATTATTGGTATGGAGGCTACCGGCGATCTCTGATCAAGACACTCCGACGCCCATACCGGAACTTTGGCGGTGAAAACTATGGGTGGAACCACTAACCCGCAACATGAACCCCGAGCTACATCCCGATCGTAGACATTAGCACGTTCTGTGGCCCTTCAGGCGCGACACTCGGACAACCCAGACGTTTTCTACGCAGACGTCTCGGGCCCCTCCCCCTCAGGTCACTTCATGGCCGCCGTGATCACAGAAGGAAAACACGTCGATGGCCTCTCCTTTAGAACGTAAGCGGATAGATAGATATATGACGTTGTAAAATACATACTAACATATACCAAAGAAAAAACGAGGTGGAAGAGTTCCGCAGCGGGACGTCGAACCCGCGACCTCGCGCTCCTCAGCGCGCGACGCTAACCACTAAGCCACAAAGCGACACGCTGCCGGGTTGTTGGCGGCAAACCATTTATATACACCGTGTACCGCTAGCGTTACTCAGAGCTCAGCTATACTTCATCGCGTTTCCGTCAAAGTGCGTGTGATTTTCTCTAGCGTGATTGCTCACTCGCGTATTCACTTGTGTGAGAATTTTCGCGCGTTCACTTCTTCGCTTCCACCGCTAGCTTGTTTTTGAAATTACAGTACTTAAATAGCGCGCGAAAGTCAGTTCGCTCGCTGCCGCGGCCGGGTTTAAGAAAGGAGCGTGCTGCTCAGAGACGAAGTAACAATAGTGACAGTTAAGGCGCGTAGTGTGTGTACCTGTGCATTAATTTATTGCTTCTTTCTGTCTAAGCAGGGCGCTTTAGGCGTCGAGCTGTAACAGTTGGTTGTCCGCGGCCGTCCTGTGTATGCTCATTTCGTTCGGGCTTGCTTCTTCAGGTGTGCGCTGCGTGTTTCCAGCTGCTTGCTATTTCTTCCCGCGGCATTTCAATTTGTTGCTGTAGCATTGATTCCGTCGACCTTGGGGCGAAATAATGCCCAATGAATGCTGAACAACCTCTGCGAGGGCACGGTTCATTTTCTAGTTATACCAACTCCTAAAATGAGAGATCAGTCATGTTTTCAAAGTAAAGGATGTTCTCATTGGACAAAACGAATTTTTTAAAGAATCCTATACAGCCATGTTCCTGTTGTTTTAGCACGCAGACTGTACGTCAAGGCACAAGGAAGGCCTATTTACGGCACATCTGAAGTGATATAGAAACGCATGTTTAACAAGAACTCGTCAATTAACTTTGAACTGATTGGAGGGTGGTTATTTACATGGGAAATTTCATATTTTATGGCATATCACTTTCTTCGACAATCACGAAACGTTCCGTACAGTTTTACATGTCTATATATATCCGATTTTTAACGGTGGTGTTAAATCTGACGGTGCGGGGCGCGGTATCTGATGCCAACCTCTTACGTCCGAAGTAAAGTTCCCGTCACCGGAAAAGTGACGCTCTTTGACTGCATGTGAGGGTGAATGCCAGTTCAGCCATTGTGCTCTTTAGGATGTGTAAACCCGCAATTACAGATGCGGCATTGCTTTTTTCTCGTGCATCTCCGCATACAACAGCCACGTGCTGCCTGTATAGGCTTGAAGGGACGCGCGAACGAACATGGGAACGGCGGCGGATATTAAGAACACCGCGTGACGGCCAAAGACAAAGGAAGTAGTCGTGAGAAAGAGATAGGGGGTCCGATAACAAAGGGGAGTTCTTAAGTTGACCCCTCTCCCATTCGCGGACGCCATGGATGCCGTGAGTCATCAACGGGACCCGTGTCGTCTCCTCGCACTGCTCTCGGCGCACGTAAACAAAGGCGGCCTCGGTTTCACTATAGTGAGCCATGGCTGGGAAATGGGAAACCGCCTCCGGTCTACGCGACTTCCGTTGGCACGGCGCCAAGTGTCTCCGCGCTTGCTCCGACAACTGAGACGACTCAGTCGGTGGCCGAGCCGCATACCTGCGTACCTTTGTCGCCGGTATTCGATGAGAAATGGCTCGTCCGCCACGATGGTGTAGTGGTTAAGGTGGTCGCCTGCTGAACCGAAGGACGCGGGTTCGATCCCCGCGACGGCGGTCGCATTTTGGTGGAGGCGAAATGGTACAGGCCCGCATACTGTGCGATGTCGGTGCCCAAATTGTCGAAATTTCCGGAGCCCTCCTATGCGGCGTTCCTCATAATCACATCGTCATTTCGGGACGCTAAACCCAGATAACGTATTGATGTTATTAAGGACGGCCAGCAGTAACGTCACTGACGCAGTCACGTTGGAGCGCCAATATGTTGGGGCGCGAAGTTTATGATGCCACGTTAGTCTTACCGTACTTCACATGCTGGTTCTTTCGATATTGATCCACAGATGCCCAATAGCGTTCCAGCGGCGTAGTTATCACACAGAAGCAGTTTAATCAGCACTTCATCATAGTGTATTTACGTCATACAATCCGCCACGTTGGGGCCATCACCCAGACCTAACGTCGCACACCTAACGTCGCAGACCTAACGTGGCCTTACAAGCACTATCAGACTTCTTGTAATCTACTAGCCGATCAGAACGACTTTGGGTGGAGCGACCTCATGTGTGTGTGTACGTGTGGCTGTGATTTTATTTCGTATTACTTTTCTTCTTTCTATTTGAACCCCTATTCCCCAACCCCAGTGCAGGGTAACATACCGGATACTACCTTCCGGTTTACCTTCTGCCTTCCCCACTCTCATATATAACTTATATAACTCATATATATATATATATATATATATATTATGATGAACGGCAGACGTGGCCTGGCTCATACGCTATGTTTATTCCATTCTGCACTTCTTCCTTCTCGGCCTCTCCCAACCATCGCTTCATCGCTTCATACGTCACACAATTCCCCCTCCCCCCGAAAGAAGGCATGAATTACGAACAAGAAAAAGTAAACAAGGAGAACTTGAAAAGTCACAAATGTCAAAATTCACAATTGGTTCTTTGCTCGAGATGAGTTCCGTAAACTTTCAAAAACTTCAGGAGAGAGTGCAGCAGTCCGGGTAACGCAGGAGTTCTGGTGGGCGAGGCTGACTGTGGCGTTCAGGAAAAGATAACCGCGTCCTGCACAACTGCACTGACCATGACATGGCTTCAGCAGTTGCAAAGAATGAACGAGGTTGGACGTCTTTGTAGCCTTTGAAGGTCGGACGTCGTAGGCGCCGAATTTTCTGTCGTGGGCGCTGTATTCTGTGTCGTGGCTGAGACAGAAGCATTGCTTCCAGCTTGCGTCTGCGAGAACCGAAGTTGATGAAACGATGTCTGTGTTCTTGCATTTTGCTAATGATAGCGTTCAGTCTGTTTCGTGGTTTTCTGTGGTGGTATCTCCGTCGGTAGGATTGTACATGATGCCTTGATATCTGGTACAGAAGACTTCCTTGACGTTTGCTTCTACGAATATGGCTCAGATGTTGACTTGGTCTTTCCTTTAGTTGTTGTCGTTCCTGATGGCCATCTTTAAGCCGCAAATCTTCTTGTGATCTTATTTTAGTTCGTCGTAGTGCTTGATGTAACTGCCGTGGTTTCTGGAGTTCTTTGAGTTCTTGATGACACCGCTGATGTTGCGGAACCCGACGAGGTGGTACTCCTTTAGTAACACGAGCCTGATTTTCTTTGATAGTTGGTGTGACCAATAAATAGTTGGTAGTCGTTGGGTTGTCGTGATTCTCAAAAAAAAAATGAAGGTGGTGCACTAGAATCGACAAAAAGGTCTTTGGAGGCTTCTTTTGCACTGTTCACTAAGAAGGACTCTTGCGCTTGGCAGCGTGCGATGTTCGATTCGTCTGAACCTTTTACTTTGTTTCGATTGTCTAATGTGTGTTCACCGCACGGTGATGAATGAACCCGTCCGGAAGGTGCATGGCTTGACAAGGTATTTTCGTGAAGCGTCAGGTCGTCTACCGTGGTCGCGGCGTCCTTATGAGGCAAATGGTAAGCGATAGGAGTGCTTGAAGAGCCGGGTGATGGAAAACCGCGTGGTGGACTTCGTATGCGAGGAGAAGAATTAAGAGCATCAGGTCGGTGAGCAACGCCTCGCGTCATATGCTCGAGCGAGGACTTTCGAAATGCTGACTTTCGTGTAGAAGGGAGGCGCGCTTGATGGTTAGGTTTTTCCCAAAACACGCATGGTCTTCTGAAAGTAAACTCCTGTGCAGCTTCGTCTTGTGACAGTTGTCGATTCGCGTTGGGCTTTCGAATGCTTGAGGACTGCTTAGGGAATTGACGATAGTGTGCGGTTTTCTCCAGACGGTCGGCAATAAGTAGGTCTTGTTCATAGTCTTTAAAACGAGTGAACATCTCTTCTTTGATGTTTTGCCATGACTCGTCATTTTCAAAGATGTGGGTGAGGTAAAACTTAAATGCCTCACCGGAGATGTAGTCAGTGAAGTTGATGATCATCTCCAGTTCCGACCAGGATGCAGCGGCGGCGTGCAGCTCGAATAGGTTGAACCAGTCCTGTACGGGTCCGTCGTCCGCTGACCCGGTGTACTTGGGGATGTTGGGGTCAGTCGATGGTTCTGTCATGGTGCTGGTCGTTGTCCTTCTAGGCGATGTTTCGGTAGTCAATGTATGGTCAGGGTGCCTTCTGGGGAACTGCGTCGATGATGAGTGACTGATGAAGGGGCAGGCAGGTCTCCATCCTGTCGACTCGTGTGACGCTATGATGAACGGCAGACGTGGCCTGGCTCATACGCTATGTTTATTCCATTCTGCACTTCTTCCTTCTCAGCCTCTCCCAACCATCGCTTCATCGCCTCATACGTCATATATATATATATATATATATATATATATATGCTCCACCTGTAAGACCTCAGTCTGCTTGTCATTAACTTCTCTAAAATTTCTCTCAAACAAACACATGGCCCGAACTTGTCGGTATATATGAACAAGTTGAAACACCCCTTCCACACACAGACGTGATTAACCTCAAGAATAAGCGAACGTAATTAACTGGAGCACCCAAAGCACGGGACGACGACGCCTGTAGGCCGAGCTTATATTTATTCTCAGGTTGTAATCGACTTATCTTCCATACTAGTGGAACTAGCGCGAATTTCAAGACGCGAACACGAGCAGAAACGAAAACGAGCGCTCCTGTTTTTTTTTTCTGGTTTCCATGCTTTATCACGCTGATTCCATCATTGACTATGTTGGCTCAACTTTTCCCACGACCAGTCACTCCAAGCTTGAAATCATCTCCCTTGTACTACCTGTTTTCAACATGTCCCAGCAGACTTCCTACTTGTTTATTCGCTCCTTCTGATGCCCTGCCATCCTGGAATGCCCAAACACAACACTCTAACCCCAGCCGTATTTGTATTAGTAAGTTACCGTGCGTTTCATGGTTCGTTTCTTTGGTAATGAAGTGTAAGACAAGCCGCACACTTCACCACATAGGTGCGCGTCACGCACTCCGAACGCGACCACATCGATCTACTTTTGTAGCGGAGAAGCTAAAGGGCAAGAGAAGCGCCGGTGGTCTCACCTGCGAGAAACTGTGCGGAGAGAAAACCAGCTCCGTCATCATCGTCACGCTCCTTGCGACCCTGAAGAAGCGGTTCCAACTCTTCCTCTTCCACAACGGTCTCGTTCCACGTCACGGGTAGGCGTGCTGCAGAACGAAGTGACAACCACCGTTCAATAAAATGACCCCAGCAATGGTACAATCCCCACAGCGTTATTTGGGTGTATGAACAGCGATTGTATTACTACCACATAATCTGTACCTACTTCATCTAAAGCTGTGAATACGGTTACCGTCTTGCTCATGAAGTTCTGAAAAATGAATTTGGGAAGTCATGAAAACTTTCGTTTACTGATCCTCGACATACCTTCAGCTGCTACATGCCTGTTTTCCCCTGGTTAATGATTTACGCCAGCAGCAGTGTCATGCCACCAGTCATATACTGTTCCCACAGTCTCCAAACCACTAGAGCGTATTCGTTAGTTAGCTTTGTTAGTTAGTTAGCTTTGTTGTTAGTTAGTTAGTTAGTTAGTTAGTTAGTTAGTTAGTTAGTTAGTTAGTTAGTTAGTTAGTTAGTTAGTTAGTTAGTTAGCGAGGTTTGTGAAGTGAATGGCAGAAGCTCGAGGAACCATCAATCTTCAACAAGCAGCGAGGTCGCTGGAGCTTACGCGTGCAGGTCTCTGGAACGCTGTCGTTCCACGTGTTCCCGCGGAGGCACAACAGAGTCCTGGTGTCCGCCTGCGTGTCGTTGAACATGTGGTCTTTGCAGCACTTGTAGAGCGCCGTCTCCTCGGCACGGTGCACCAGGTACCCCAGTCGGGGAGCCGCCGGCGTTGGGCAACCAATGACTGCGTGTGAACCATTAAAGGAGGAATGTCATTGTAAGCACGTTAATCTATCTATCTATCTATCTATCTATCTATCTATCTATCCATCTATCTACCTATCTATCTATCTAATCTATCTATCTATCTATCTATCTATCTATTCTATGTAATCTATCTATCTATCTATCTATCTGCGCGCTTGGTATGGGTTTGCGCTTATGTTGATTGATTGATATGTCGGGTTTAACGTCCCAAAACCACCATATGAAAGACACCATAGTGAAGGGCCGGCGATGGCGTAGTGATTAGAGCATCCGCCTCGCATGCACGAGGTCCGTGGTTCAAATCCCGGTGCCGCGCAGTTCCCAACCGGATTTAAAAAAAAATCCGCGTGTTGATGAAACTGCACTAAGAGGCCTGGGGTGCGGCCTCACCGGTAACCACCACCGGGAACGCACTCCCTCACCAGAGAAGGATTGGCCACCCTGGTGCAGTATCTGGCCACTACCTCCCACATGCATACTTCAAATAACTCACGGCCCTCAGTCCCCAGCAGCTGCGAAGCAACTGACCACGGCGGCGGTCAGATCTGCAACACAGCAGAGGGTGCTAAGAATCTCTGGATCCGGACAGGCCGCCATTGGAACCTGAACTTGGCAGCGTTTAACGCTAGAACCTTATCTAGTGAGGGAAGTCTAGCTGTACTATTCGAGGAGCTAGAGGGTGTTAAATGGGATATAATAGGGCTCAGTGAGGTTAGGAGGACAGATGAGGCCGATATGGTGCTACAGAATGGGCACGTCCTTTGCTATCGGGGCTTGGCAGACAGAAGAGAACTGGGAGTGGGGTTCCTAATTCACAGAAACATAGCTGGCAACATATAGGAATATTATAGCATTAATAAAGTCGCCGGGTGGTAGGTATCGTAATTAAACTGAATAAAATATACAAGATGAAGGTAGTGCAGGCTTACGCGCCTACATCCAGCCATGATGACGCTTCAGTTGAAAGCTTCTATGAAGACGTGGAATCGGCAATGAGTAAGGTAAAAACACAGTATACTGTAGTGATGGGCGACTTTAATGCAAAGATAGGAAAGAAGCAGGCTGGAGACCAGGCAGTAGGAGATTACGGCATCGGCACTAGAAACGCCAGAGGAGAGCTACTAGTAGAATTCGCAGAACGCAATAGTTTACGGATTTTGAATACCTTCTACCGAAAACGAGAAAACAGCAAGTGGACATGGAGGAGCCCTAATGGTGAAAATAAGAACGAAATAGACTTTATAATGAGTGCCCACCCAGGCATCGTGCAGGATGTGGAAGTGGTTGGCAAGGTACGATGCAGTGACCATAGAATGGTACGGTCTCGAATTCGCCTAGACTTGAAGAAGGAACGACAGAAACTGATACGCAAGAAGCCAATCAATGAGCTAGCACTGAGAGGGAAAGTACAGGAATTCAGAGTGTCGCTGCAGAACAGGTACTCGTCTCTTAGTGAGGAAACCAACCTTAGCGTAGATACAATGAATGATAATCTGACGAGTATCATTAAGGAGTGTGCAGTGGAAGTTGGAGGCAGGGTAGTTAGACAGGACACTGGCAAGCTTTCCCAGGAAACGAAGAACCTAATTAAGAAGCGTCAAATCATGAAAGTGTCAAGTACAACAGACAAAATAGAACTGGCAGAGCTTTCAAAGTTGATTAATAGGCGTAAGGCATGCGATGTAAGAAGGTATAACATGGAGAGAATTGAACACGCTCTGAAAAACGGAGGAAGCGTCAAAGCAGTGAAGAGGAAACTTGGGATAGGCAAAAGTCGGTTGTATGCACTAAGGGACAAAGAGGGCAAAATAACTATCAATATGGATAGGATAGTTAAAATAGCGGAGGAGTTTTACACAGATCTGTACAGTAGCCGAGACAACCACGACCTTAATACTATAAGAACTAGCAGTAACCCAGACGACACACCACCAGTAATGATAGAAGAAGTCAGAAAAGCTTTGGAGAGCATGCAAAGAGGCAAAGCTGCTGGTGAGGATCAGGTAACATCAGATCTGCTGAAAGATGGAGGACAGATTGTGTTAGAAAAACTAGCCACCCTGTTTACGAGGTGTCTCCTGACGGGAACAGTACCAGAGTCTTGGAAGAACGCTAACATCATCTTAATACAATGGTAATACAATACAATACGTAAAACAATGGGCACGGCAGCACCCGAAGCATGCAGAGCGCTAATCCCTTCTTGTATGTCGTACAGATCGGCACTTTCCTGCTGCTGATACCGGCGGGGCATGAAGAAGCGGGCAAACCGACGACAGTGTGAACAGCAAATCCAGGCCGTGATAAAGCCCGCCACGTGCAACACGCGCCGGTTGGTCTGGATGGTCGGCCCTACAAGTTGGACCCGTTGGGTTCAGCGACGTACTGCGCCGACGCCATCTTCAGCGCCCCCTCGGTACCTCATTTAACGTCGACAACCCTGGACATAAATACGGCCCCCCAAGCGACGGCAATTAATGGGCACGGCGGCACCCGAAGCATGCAGAGCGCTAATCCCTTCTTGTATGTCGTACAGATCGGCACTTTCCTGCTGCTGATACCGGCGGGGCATGAAGAAGCGGGCAAACCGACGACAGCGTGAACAGCAAATCCAGGCCGTGATAAAGCCCGCCACGTGCAACACGCGCCGGTTGGTCTGGATGGTCGGCCCTACAAGTTGGACCCGTTGGGTTCAGCGACGTACTGCGCCGACGCCATCTTCAGCGCCCCCTCGGTACCTCATTCAACGTCGACAACCCTGGACATAAATACGGCCCCCCAAGCGACGGCAATTAATGGGCACGGCGGCACCCGAAGCATGCAGAGCGCTAATCCCTTCTTGTATGTCGTACAGATCGGCACTTTCCTGCTGCTGATACCGGCGGGGCATGAAGAAGCGGGCAAACCGACGACAGCGTGAACAGCAAATCCAGGCCGTGATAAAGCCCGCCACGTGCAACACGCGCCGGTTGGTCTGGATGGTCGGCCCTACAAGTTGGACCCGTTGGGTTCAGCGACGTACTGCGCCGACGCCATCTTCAGCGCCCCCTCGGTACCTCATTCAACGTCGACAACCCTGGACATAAATACGGCCCCCCAAGCGACGGCAATTAATGGGCACGGCAGCACCCGAAGCATGCAGAGCGCTAATCCCTTCTTGTATGTCGTACAGATCGGCACTTTCCTGCTGCTGATACCGGCGGGGCATGAAGAAGCGGGCAAACCGACGACAGCGTGGACAGCAAATCCAGGCCGTGATAAAGCCCGCCACGTGCAACACGCGCCGGTTGGTCTGGATGGTCGGCCCTACAAGTTGGACCCGTTGGGTTCAGCGACGTACTGCGCCGACGCCATCTTCAGCGCCCCCTCGGTACCTCATTCAACGTCGACAATCCTGGACATAAATACGGCCCCCCAAGAGACGGCAATTAATGGGCACGGCGGCACCCGAAGCATGCAGAGCGCTAATCCCTTCTTGTATGTCGTACAGATCGGCACTTTCCTGCTGCTGATACCGGCGGGGCATGAAGGAGCGGGCAAACCGACGACAGCGTGAACAGCAAATCCAGGCCGTGATAAAGCCCGCCACGTGCAACACGCGCCGGTTGGTCTGGATGGTCGGCCCTACAAGTTGGACCCGTTGGGTTCAGCGACGTACTGCGCCGACGCCATCTTCAGCGCCCCCTCGGTACCTCATTCAACGTCGACAACCCTGGACATAAATACGGCCCCCCAAGCGACGGCAATTAATGGGCACGGCGGCACCCGAAGCATGCAGAGCGCTAATCCCTTCTTGTATGTCGTACAGATCGGCACTTTCCTGCTGCTGATACCGGCGGGGCATGAAGAAGCGGGCAAACCGACGACAGCGTGAACAGCAAATCCAGGCCGTGATAAAGCCCGCCACGTGCAACACGCGCCGGTTGGTCTGGATGGTCGGCCCTACAAGTTGGACCCGTTGGGTTCAGCGACGTACTGCGCCGACGCCATCTTCAGCGCCCCCTCGGTACCTCATTCAACGTCGACAACCCTGGACATAAATACGGCCCCCCAAGCGACGGCAATTAATGGGCACGGCGGCACCCGAAGCATGCAGAGCGCTAATCCCTTCTTGTATGTCGTACAGGTGAGAAAACGCTACGGCGAATGCATGCGTTCTGACTGCCTCTTCTTGATTGTGCTGCCGTGCCCAAGGTTGCTTTGTGATCCCTTGTGTAACTTGTCCTGCTATTTGAGGGACCTGTTATTACTAGCAGGTGACGTCGAGACAAACCCCGGGCCCGACCAAAAACAAATTTCTCAACAACTAACGCAAATTGCTGGTGATATTAAAGAAATTAAAGAAGAACGACTAACCGCTATTGAGTCCAAATTAGAAAAACTGGCTGCCTTAGATGAAAAAATACTGGACTGCACCACAAAAGTTTCCGCCTTAGAAAAAGTAGTATCAGGCCTAGAATTAAAGCTGGATGATTTAGAAAACCGGTCAAGAAGAAGTAACTTGATAGTGTATGGCATCCCTGAGGATGAAAAAGAAGATGAGGAATCACTAAAGCGAGTAATAAACAATACAGTTGCGAAAGGTGTTCTGAAAATTGAACCTGTTTCAATCGAAAGAATACATCGGCTCGGTAAACCAAGCGCGAACAAAACTAGACCAATAATTTTCAAACTCCTTGATGATCGAGACAAAACAAAGATTTTGAAAAACTGTCATGAACTAAAGGATACCGACATATCAATTAGCGAAGACTTTTCCCAGCGTGTGCGTAATATAAGGAAAAAATTGTGGGACTCGGCGAAACCAAATAAGGAATCCAGGCAAAAGGTACATCTTGTCTACGACAAAATTAGTATAGACCGTATTCTTTATCGCTGGGATGACACCGTAAACGATAAAGTGATGATTGGCGAGGCAAAAAATCCCTTAACTGGAAAACAAAACCTGCCAAGCGACGGGCCGGCGTCTCGCACTCGAAACCGCCCCAGTTGAGGTTTATAAATGTGAATTGCCGAAGCGTCTTAAACAAATTAGAATCCCTTGAATGCCTACTTCTCGACCTTGAGCCAGACTTTGTTGCTTTAACCGAAACCTGGTTAAATAATGACATTTTAGATAGTGAAGTAACGCCCCCAAACTACAATATAATACGGAAGGACAGACCGACACGAGGCGGTGGAGTAGCGTTAATGATAAAACGCGAAATACAATACACTGTGCTGCCAGAGGTTGAAGGCATAGAAGCTGTCTTTTTGAAACTAAAATTTAGCCTTCACACAACAATTGTGGGCTGCTGCTATCGCAGTCCTACTTCTGGCGAAGATAGCATGCAATCGCTCTACAACTACATTGAACAAAACATACAAAGCGCAAGATTCATCTTGTTGGGTGATTTTAACCTTCCTGATATCGACTGGCAATCCATGAAATTTCATTCCGCATGCTCAGATGTCGTTATCGACACAATGCTGCGATTTAATCTTCACCAAGTAGTCAACCAACCAACACGAGTCCAGGGAGAAACTTCAAATATTCTTGACCTTATATTCTTGAGTAACCACTTCCCAGCTGATGAAACGAAGATTGAAGTTATGGATGGCATATCTGATCACAAGCTCACTTTGTGCACTGTCCCCTTTCGTGATAAAATAGAACCAACGAACATAAAAATTACTTACCCGGATTTTAAATATGCTGACGACACCAGCATACTAAATTATCTAATTATAAAGTTTCCGTCCTTCGAAGAATTGTCGAATGATAGTTCCACGACCATCGAAATATTATGGTCTCAGTTAAAAGAAATTATGCACCACTGTATTAATACCTTTGTACCTATTAGAGTGAAAAAAATTAAGAAACACAACCCGTGGATAACACGTGAGTTAATACATGCGAAACGCAAAGTAAAGCGAATACGAAAGAGAATGAAACAAAAACCCGGAGCAGTAACAGTAAATAATTTGACTGCTGCTGTGAGTGACCTAAAAACAAAAATCAAAACAGCGAAGAGCAACTATTTCACTAGTGAGTAACAACTTTATTAATCGAAGGGGTGAGGGGTAAGGGAGGCTAAGCCACGAAGGCTGCCAGGCTGTGCTTCTCGATGACTTCTTCCGCTCGTTTCAGGACCCGTGTCTGGATGTCTATGTCGTTGCTGGAGAGAAGGGCCTCCCATTGTCCCTCGTTGGGGGGTGAGCAAAGGAGGTCGGCGGGCGGGGGATCCTCCGGGCAGCCCCAGAGGATGTGGTTCAACGAGGCAACGTTGCCGCACAGGCAGCAGCGTGGATCGATGGCACCTGGGTGCATGTATGAAAACACGAGGGGGCACGGGAAGGTGCGGGTCTGTAGGCGACGCCAGGCGATCTCGGACCGCTTGGGAAGGCTGCTGTGAGGATGTGAATAGAAATATCGCTCGAGGCGATAGTGCTGAGTGATGTCGTGGTAGGTGACCAGGGGCTCCGGCACCAGGGCGTCCGACTCTGAGTGGCCCACCGCTCGGTCGACGAATCCTCGAGCGCGTTGGTGAGCTGTCTCGTTGCCGGGGTGACCCGAGTGGGCGGGGACCCAGATCAGTTCTATGCGGCACTGCTCATCTTGCTGCAGTAGGGGCCGAAGTAGCCGTAAGGTGGTAGGCGAGACGAGACCTCGCGCGAAATTCGAGATGGCTTGTTTCGAGTCGCTGATTATGACGCTTGCGTCAGCCGAGGTCGCGGCCAAAGCAATGGCCACTTCCTCCGCCTCGACGACGTAAGGCGTTCTGACGGTACCAGCCGTGATGGTCGGCCCCAAAGGAGCTGAGGAGGGCGACACGGAAACGACTACGAAGGCGTCCCTGCGTGCATTGTATCGGGCCGCATCTACGTAGGCGACGGCCGGGTGGTCGGCGTACTTTGCTTGAAGCATGGCGGCACGGGCTTGGCGGCGAGCGTCGTGGTGGCCCGCCAGCATATTCTTAGGTAGCGGCTTGATGTAGAACGCCGCGCGAATAGCATGGGGTAATGAGACCAGATCCGGAGGGTGGGAGGAGGTGTCGTGGCCGATGGAGGAAAGGATGTGGCGACCGGTCGGCGAACGGTAAAGGCGTTGCACTTGAGCGGAGCGGTGAGCCTCAATCAACTCGTCGAGCGTGTTGTGTACACCCAAACGGAGAAGACGATCGGTGGACGTGTTGGGGGGAAGGCCGAGGGCAGTCTTGTATGCCCGGCGGATGAGGACGTCAATTTTATCGCGTTCCGATTTTAGGAGACGTGTATAAGGAAGGCCGTACGTGAGGCGGGAAACGACGAAAGCGTCGACAAGGCGAAGTAGATCGTGTTCTCGCATGCCTTCACGCCGCGCACGGACACGGGCGAGCATACGTGCGGTCTGCTGCACCGAGAGCGAGAGCTTGGCTATGGTGTGTGTATTATGGCGGTTGGACTGTAGGATCAGCCCGAGCACGCGGAGATGCGAAACGACGGGAACAGGAGTAGAGTTGGCATGAACCGTGATGGTGGGGTGGGGAGTTTTGTAGCGACGCCGGTCGGGAGGCCGCATGAGAAGAAGGGCCGATTTGGCCGCTGAGCAAGTAAGACCGGCCGCGTGCACGTGGGACGTGACGACGTCGGTTGCGCGTTGCAACGTCTGCTCGATATGGTCGTCAGAGCCCGACGTGACCCAGAGAGCAATATCGTCCGCGTACAGGGTGTGTTTAAGACCGGGGATACGGTCCAGCTTGCCAGGAAGCGAGCGGAGGACAAGATTGAATAGAAAAGGCGACAAGACGGCGCCCTGAGGGGTGCCACGAGGGCCAAGCTCGTACGTGGGAGACGGGAGGTCCCCTATGATGATTTCGGCCGTGCGGGCGGTGAGGAACGCGCGAATGTAGTTGTAGGTGCGGGTGCCGGGATTGAGGGCTGCGAGTTCGGCAAGGATAGCCGAATGGGAGACGTGGTCGAACGCCTTGTGAAGGTCCAGGCTAAGGAGAGCCTTTGTGTCTGAAAATGTGGGTGGGTCGAGGAGATCATGGTGGAGTTGTAAGAGGACATCTTGCGTGGATAGGTGGGGGCGGAAACCAAGCATGGTGTGGGGAAGGAGATGGTGTGCGTCCGTGTACGTTTGCAAGCGAGCGAGAACGACATGTTCTAGAAGCTTGCCGACGCACGAGGTGAGTGAAATGGGCCTGAGATTCTCGATTGTGAGTTTCTTGCCCGGCTTGGGGATGAAAGCCACGCGAGCGTGTTTCCATGATTGGGGGAGGTTGCCGGAGCGCCAGCACTCGTTGAGGAACGAAGTGAGGGTAGCAGCCGAAGGGGCGTCGAGGTTTCGGAGGAGCTTGTTGGGGATGCGATCTGGGCCGGGGGCGGAAGTGGTGCGGAGCTTCTGTAATGCCGCGTAGACCTCCGCTTCCGTGATATCGGCGTCCAGTACTGGGTTGGGGGCCCCAGAGTAGGACGCGAGAGGGGGAGGAGGTGTGCCAGGAGGCAGAAGCTGAAGGTATTTGGCGGACAGGTCTGCCATCAGCGACGGAGTGTCGCCGGGGTAAGCCCGGACCACTCGTTGTAACTGCTGCCGAGCGACCAACTTGGCAGAAGCAGGGTCGAGGAGGTGGCGGAGGAGATGCCAGGACTGTTTGCAGCCCAACTGACCAGAGAGACCCGAGCAGAGCTGCTCCCACTGTTGGCGGGCGAGCGCGGTGGTGTGTTGCTCGATCGTACGATCGAGGTGCGCAATGCGGCGGCGTAAGCGACGGTTGTGACGTTGCTTCTGCCAACGGTTGCAAAGGCCGGTGCGGGCGGCCCACAGGTGGGCAAGACGGGCGTCAGTTGCCGGATAGTCCTTCGTGGTGGGGATCGAGGCGGTGACTGCGTCGAGGTCCTCTAGCAGCTGGTCGGTCCACGTCGAGAGGTCCTCGATGTTGGAAGTGGCGGAGTGCAACCGGCGTTCTCGGAAAGCGTCCCAGTCTGTATAGCGGGCCGTGTGTGGGCGCGGCTTGCTGGGGGAGGTGAGAACTTGAATGGTGAGGACATAGTGGTCACTGCCGAGGGACTGATGCGTGTTATACCAGCGCGCGTCGGGCACGCTGCGGCAGAAGCTGAGGTCCGGGGTGGTATCGCGGCACACACTGTTGCCGATGCGCGTTGGTTGCGTGGGGTCGGTGAGCAGGGAAAGGTTGAGATCGTGAGCGAGCTGCCACAGCCTCCTTCCGGGGCCATCTGCCTTCGAGTAACCCCAGTCCGGATGCTTGACGTTGAAGTCGCCGAGAATAAGAAGGGGTGATTTGGCTGCTTTCGCTGCAGCGGCACGGAGCAAGGCTAGGAGAGACGCGTCTTCAGTGGAGCGAGGGGGGTTGTACACGTTGAGAATAAACAGAGAGGGCTGTTCACGTTGCTGAGGTAGTGTCTCGAGAAAGACGTGATGGACTGCAGGGAAGGGTAGATCGTGTCGATTGACAGCGAGCGTCCGCCGGGTGAGGACGGCCGTCACGGGATGGGGCAGAGGATGGTGAGTTACTTGGTTGTAGGCGACGTAGCCCGAGAGGGAGACGTCGGCGTGAGTTTCCTGTAGTACGATGATATCAGGCGCGTCCGAGGGGTCTAGTTGTTGTAGGTGGAGAAGGAGGTGGTTACGCTTGGGACGAAAACCACGGCAGTTCCACTGCCAAATGGTGACGATGGATCGGTCAGCCATTTTTAACAGCGGAAGATATTGCCTCGGCCGGTGTTTGCGAGGTTCGGGCGGCGCCGGAGGAGGTGGTGGTGCGGGCATGGAGGGGTAGCTTTGCTCGGATGCTTCCAAGCATGGCAGTTTGTAGGCTATCAACTGTTGACTGTAGAGATTGGAAGGACGCGGCGGGGGGGTAGGCGGCGAAGTCTGTGCGCAGGGAATTTAGAGCTTCGTGCTGTGCAGTGAGAAGCTGGTGGACGGAGTTGAAGCGGCTATCCAACCACTCTTCAAGATCCACCAAGGCCGTCTTGATGGATACCTGGACCTCTTCAGAAAAGTGAAGAGATTCAAGGGAAGTGTTGGGTCGACGGCGCTTGCCAGTGCATCCTTCGGGAGTCTGAACGTCCATGTCGGAGGAGGAGCAAATGGTAGAGGGCAGAGAGGATTTCACTGTGATGGCTGATTCCAGCTTCTCTTCAAGAGCTTGCAGTTTCGCTTGGAGGGAATCAATTTGGGTCTTCTGAGCTGCAATTTGAGCGCTTTGTGCAGTGACCTGCTGTCGGAGGGAGGCGTTTTCTTGCTGCAGTGCAACAACCTGCGGCTCCGAGGGCAAGCCGGGGGCGCCGCGGGGCCATGTCGAATTCATGGGCTGTGATGTGGGTTTAGGCACCGCTGGTACGGGGGGCGGAGAGGCAGTAACCGACTTGGGCGGTGGAGCTGGTGAGGGACCACTTGCTGCTTGCTGGGAAGAGCGCACTACCGCTGCGGGCGGAACAGGCTGTTGTGGCGGGGGGTGTGTGTCAGGTACCGGGGCCTTCTGGCGTTGAGGGCGCTGCACGTAGCGGTGTTTACAGTTGGAACTGTACGTGGAGTGATTCCCATTGCAGACGATGCAGCGGGGGTTGCAAGTGGGTGGCGATCCTTCGGGCGGTGTGGGGTGAGCAGCGCCGCACCGATGGCACCGCTCCTGCCGCGGCTTGGGGCACACGTCGGTCCGGTGGCCGATCGAGCGGCAATTGTAGCAGGCTTCCACCTTGTTGCGGAACGGAAGGAGGCGAAGCTGGACACCGTGGTAGAAGATCCACCGCGGTAGTTTCGGCTCCATGAGGGTGACCAAGATGTGAGGGGCCTTGCCCATGCGGCGGCCGCCCACAACAGAGAGGGTAGGATTGCTTGCCTGAAGGTCTTCAAGGATGGCTTGGTCCGTGAAGTCGTCGAAGGCGTGGTACAGTATGCCCCTGAGGGCATCGTCTGGCGGTGGGGCGTAAAGGTGGACGGTGAAAGTGTTGCCGGAAACCGTGAGGGAGGTGATGCGGAGGTATGCTTGTGCACGAGCCGAGTCCGCGACGCTGAGCGTAAAAGTGTTGTTGACGGGGTGGATCCGCACCGTGTCGCGAGATGCGGGCGGGAGGTCTTGCAGGAACGCTGCTTGCAGCAAGGCGGTGTACAAGTGCCAAGGCTGTAGCTTGGTGAGTTCTACGGGGCTTTTTGGGCGGCCGACGATGTGAATCGTGTCCGCCGGGAGACGAGGGAGCGGAGCGCGGCGGCGGTGCTGCGGAGGCGATGTATTTACCCGCTTCGACGAGGGCAGAGAAGCCGGCGTGGTGGTGGGCTTAGCTGCGGCGGTGGCAAGGCGCAAGGCTGCGCGGCGTTGCTCTTGGGCGCGGAGGCCTGGCGACTGCCAGGATTCGTCCGAGAGTTCCTCGGGGGACACGTCCTGTCCTTCGACAATATACTCCATAGCGGTGGACAGCTAGGAGATGGGCGGCGAGGCAGCGGCGGGCGGCCGGGCGGTCGCTCCGTCTGTCAGCTGATGTGCAGGCGGCCGCACTCGAGCTAGGCCTAAGAGGCCTAGGTCGGTGCACGGCGTGGTCGAAGGCTTTCGAAAGCTCTCCCGGGCCACCCCGGGCGAGTTTCGCAATAAAGTGGGTGTCGAAGAAATCCAGACAATGTGCTCCAGCCACCCGTGAAGAAATTATCCGGATAGGGTCGAAAGGACCGACGCGAGGGCCGAAAATTGGCGGAGCCGAAGTGAGGTGCGACTGCTCTCGACGGTGATCCGCCCCCTTTTTCTCAACTATTTCACTAAAACGTTGCCAAACTTTCTAAAAAATTCCCCTAGCAAGTTTTGGAGCTACCTAAAGCCTGCAAAAAGCAACAAAAGCAACACACCCCCGGAAAAAGATAACCCGATCACTGCAGACAAAATGAACAGCTATTTCAAGTCTGTATTCACTGTCGATGACGGAAACATTCCAGACTTCGACTCTAGTGCGGAAGGTACCCTGGAATCGATTGTTATCAATGAGGCCGGTGTCATAAATCTCTTGTTAAACTTAGACGCAAAAAAAGGAGCAGGGCCCGACAACATTCCTAACATCTTTCTTGTAAGATATGCAGAGTTGCTAGCTAAATATCTGTGCGTCATGTTTAACAAATCACTATCAACGTGCTCTTTACCTGTGGAGTGGAAAAAGGCCAAAGTTGTTCCTGTGCATAAAGGAGGAAGCGGAAATGATATATCTAACTTTAGACCTATATCCCTGACATGTACAATATGTAAAATCTTGGAGCACATAATTCTTAAACAAATAACTGTTTTCCTAGAAGAAAAACGTATATTATCTCCCTATCAGCATGGCTTTCGCCGAGGTCTTTCAACCATAACCCAATTAGTGGAATTAACACATGAGGTATCCCAGAGTATTGACAACCAAAAACAAACTGATCTAATCTTCCTCGACTTTGCCAAAGCATTCGACAAGGTATCACACAAGAAAGTACTTCAAAAACTTGAGGCCACCTTAGGAAATTTTACTGTTCTTAACTGGATCAAAAATTATCTTACTGATCGTACACAGTATGTGGATAAAGTGATGATAACGATGAAACCTCTGCTACCACCTCCGTCACATCTGGAGTTCCGCAGGGCTGTGTGCTGGCGCCAATTTTGTTTCTTCTCTTTATTAATGATTTGCCTACAAATATTAAGGAAAAAATCAAATTATTCGCGGATGACTGCGTCCTATATCGAGAAATAAACTCAACGGAGGACCATGTAGCTTTAAATAGTGCTTTACAAGATGTTTCCTGCTGGTGCCGTAAATGGCAGATGTCACTCAATGCAAACAAGTGTACAATTTTGTCAGTAAGTCGAAAAAAAAACTAGGTCAAATTTTCTTTACAATATCAATGACATTCCCATAACTAGAGTAAATCAGCATAAATATCTTGGAATTATTATAACTGATGATCTAAGAGGGGACGCACACATAAGTTACGTTACTTCAGCTGCACTACGCCGCTTGTTTGCACTCAGATACCGGCTTCGTCTGTCCCCGCCTTCTCTAAAACTGCTTGCATACACTTCCCTTGTGCGATCATTACTTGAATACGGTAATATTATTTGGTCACCATTCACAAAGCAGCAAATCACGAAACTGGAAGGAATACAAAGGAAAGCTATGAGGTTCATCTACAACAAGTACAGACATACAGATTCTCCGACTTAACTAATTAAAAAAGCTGGATTACTTACTTTAATGAATAGAACAAGGTTAGCACGTGCAAAATTCATGCATGAATTAATCCATGGTCATTTAAACATTGATGTATCCGCCTATCTTACGTTTGATCAAACTAGAACAACACGCCAAAAACACCCAATGAGACTTAACGAATACTCCTTCAACACAAACTGCTTTAAGTACTCATTCTTTCCGATAGCCACTAATGAATGGAATAAACTGGATCCGAGTATCTCCAGCACTACCGAATTAGCAAAATTTCTAACCCTTGTCGAAAATGAACTTTGTATTATGCAAACGGAATCACCTGGTTGATTTTAATATGGGTGTTCGTGTGAACATTGTACGAGCGAAGTATCATGTCATCATATTTTTTCTTTAAGCATTTTTTAATACTGAATCCAGGTGACGAGAAATCGCTCTGTTGATTCTTGAACATATTTCTGTTTTTCAGTGTGTATAAATTTGCCCTTCCTTGGAATACTTCGCCATATTGTAGGGTAGTTTCTTATTGCTGTGATTTCTTGTTGTGTTTCTCGATGCATATGCCAATATGTCAACCAATGTGTCACCTGTCGCTGCATTTATTTTCTTCTGACAACTTTTCTCTACACTAATGTTTTATGCCTTCTTTGATCTGAAATTGTTAAATGATCCGATTCTGTTAGTTTCATTCTGTACCTTATCGCGATGTATGTCTTTATTGTGTACTTATTCGAATTTTTATGTTCACGCCCTTCCTGCTAAAATCCCTGATGGGATTGGCAGTATGTCGAAATAAATAAATAAAATAAATAAATACATAAGAAAGGAGATGACAAGGAATTGAAGAATTACAGGCCGATCAGCTTGCTCTCTGTAGTATACAAGCTATTTACAAAGGTAATTGCTAACAGAGTAAAGAAAACATTAGAATTCAATCAACCAAAGGAACAAGCAGCATTTCGAACAGGCTACTCAACAATTGACCACATTCATACTATCAATCAGGTAATAGAGAAATGCTCAGAGTATAACCAACCACTATACATAGCCTTCATAGATTACGAGAAGGCGTTTGATTCAGTAGAAATATCAGCCGTCATGCAGACACTGCGGAATCAGGGCGTAGATGAAGTATATATAAACATTCTGGAAGAAATCTACAGGGGATCAACTGCTACCATAGTGCTTCATAAAGAAAGCAACAGAATACCAATCAAGAAGGGTGTAAGGCAGGGGGACACAATCTCCCCAATGCTATTTACCGCGTGCTTACAGGAGGTTTTCAGAAGCCTAGAATGGGAACAGTTAAGGATAAGAGTTAATGGAGAATACCTTAGTAACCTGCGCTTCGCCGATGACATTCATTGCTGAGTAACTCAGGGGACGAATTGCAACTCATGATTACGGAGTTAGACAAGGAGAGCAGAAAGGTGGGTCTTAAAATTAATCTGGAGAAAACGAAAGTAATGTACAACAACCTCGCAAAGGAGCAGCGCTTCGAGATAGGTAATAGTGCACTTGAAGTTGTAAAAGACTATGTCTACTTAGGGCAGGTAATAACCTCAGAGCCAAACCACGAGATTGAAGTAACTAGAAGAATAAGAATGGGGTGGAGCACATTCGGCAAGCACTCTCAAATTATGATAGGTAGATTGCCACTATCCCTCAAGAGGAAGGTATATAACAGCTGTATCTTGCCGGTACTTAGCTACGGAGCAGAAACCTGGAGACTTACAAAGAGGGTTCAGCTTAAATTGAGGACGACGCTGCGAGCAATGGAAAGAAAAATGGTAGGTGTAACCTTAAGAGACAAGAAGTGAGCAGAGTGGATTAGGGGACAAACAGGAGTTAAGGATATCATAGTTGAAATAAAGAAGAGGAAATGGACATGGGCCGGGCATGTAGCGCGTAGACAGGATAACCGCTGGTCATTAAGGGTAACTAACTGGATTCCCAGAGAAGGGAAGCGGGTTAGGGGAAGACAGAAGGTTAGGTGGGCAGATGAGATTAAGAAGTTTGCGGGTATAAATTGGCAGCAGCAAGCACAGGACCGGGTTAACTGGCGGAACATGGGAGAGGCCTTTGTCCTGCAGTGGACGTAGTCAGGCTGATGATGATGATGATGATGATGATGATGATGACGATGATGATAGTGAAGGGGTCTGCAAATTTCTACCACTTGGTGTTTTTTTAGCGCGCACCCAAATCTGAGGACTCGGGCCCACAGCATTTTCGCCTCCATCGAAAATGCAGCCGCAGCAGCCGGAATTATATCCCGCGACCTGCGGGTCAGCAGCCGAGTACTTTAGCCACTAGACCACCATGACGGGGCAGTTTGCACTTGTGTAGCATTGCTATAATATAAAGCGGGATGTACGACTTAACGCAGACGAGATGGACGGGAGAACAAAACCAACGCTAGTGAAAATACAGAAAGATATATAAGATAGAGGGACAGGTATGGAATACTGATGATGTTATGTGGAGCGTGGCTTGCTCACTCACACTTGTACTTGAGCAGAAATCCCCGGGCTGGCACGAAATTCCTGGTGCGTAAGCGGACCACCAGTCGGCGTCCTGTGGAGCGCAGGGTTCGAAGATTGAGCCGCGACTCCCCGCACGCGACGAGCAGAGGCCGGCCGGACTCGAGCACGCTCAGTGCATCCTCGGCGCAGTCGGACTCGCTCAGGGAGCCTAACAGAGGACCTGGTGCACCCGGCTGCAAGAATCGCAAAATTTGAACAGTTGAATACAGACGACAGAGATAGATACATCTTGCTGGAGAGGTAAGTATGCCTGGCGGATACGACCATACATGCTATATGTTCCTTTAGATGGATGAAGACTGAATACACACAGTGCAGGACTAAAAACTGAATCCGCAATACCCATCAACGTTAACTAAATTCAGGATGAAAAGGAGGGAGGGGGGGCTGAGATGGTCATTTGTATATTGCGTTTGTTCGTGCGTGCATTTATATTCCTACACGCACAATTCCAGCTCCTGAACAAATGGTAAAATTTCCGGAGGGAGGGTGCTTAAATCTCCCAGTCCTCCCCCCTCCTTTACTACGTCAGTGAAACCAGCACGGGCGTAACCCAGGGGGAGAGTATGGACCGAACTTTCAAGCCACCGCCTTCTCATATTTTCCGGTTGTTTACGTCCATATACTCGCGTACAGACAAACACAGGCGCGGACGCACATAAGGTGGGGTCGGGTGGAACACCGTCATTGCCCCCGGCTGCATTTACATTCAAAATTTAAAATCGTGCCGACGCTTCTGAACACAATTGTCTGCGCGTTTAACACCAGCGCGCGTTCACGTGTGATGTTCCTTTGTGTATAAATTAACGCTGCTATTCTAGACAGTTGTGATCCCGAAGAAAGTTCGAAAGTGCCTTTGTTGCCCGAACTACGCAGGCATGTAATAGAAGTACATAAAAGGCCTCGACATCTCTATCCTGTGTCTATAATATTAACTTCGATAACGATAACCATGATTCAAGGGGCGCGAATGACTAGCGATACATTACGCCAACGAAGTATTATAGTTCGATTGTGATATGTTTCATTTTTTCGACATAAGTTGTCTATTAGAAAAGAAGTTAGTGTGTTTTTTTTGGGGGGGAGGGGGGGACGCCGCAAGGAACCGGGCGGCTTTCGTCTTCGCAGACACGACGCCAAAAAAAAATTGGCACATCCCACGTACAGTGGGAATCGAAGATATGCGAAGCACGAATAAGAAAGCTTGATATGTTACTTTAAAATCACCACAACGTTACGAGTTGGAGGTAAGTGATGCCGTGCATGACTTCCGTGTCATGATTATCATGTTTGGATGTGTCGTTTGCTTTCGTCATCTATTCATGTCACGTGATACCAAATGTAGTAAAGTAGAGCTAGCGAAACGGCCGCGAGTACGCTATTGGAGTGGTATGTTGTCATGTTCTTACATGACACGCGTGTCAGGATTATCGTGTTTGCACCAGTCATATATTTCGTCACGCATTGACGTCACGTAATACCAAATTTGAGAAATGTGGAGCTGGCAAAAGAGCCGCGAGCGCATCATGAAGGGCCCAATATACTTCAATGCTGCGTTGACGCGCGCGCACGCTGGGCACAGCGACGATACGTTAACAAAAGGCGAGCACTCTAGAGTCTGATCCTAGGCGCGACCGACGCGACCAGCGTCCGTCGGCGCAGCCCGATGGCAACCGGCGTGAAATTCGCACCGATGCGTTACCCCGAACAACACTGCATCTCCCTCTTTTTGTGATGGAGGGACGCCGTACGCGCTGAAACGCGCATGCGTCAAAGCAACGCAGCTTGGCGCGCACCTGCGAGTATATGGCAGGGCCGGCGCCTGTCGTGGCAACCCCGGCGTGACGTGACAAAATGAACGCCAGCATGCACGCGCACCACGTCACGTCGAAATGTAATGGTGCCTTGACTGTGGCATGTTGTCATGTTCTCACAGATCACGCATCTCATCATTATCATGTTTGCACCAGTCGCATACCTTCGACATCTATTGACGCCACGTAACACCAAATTCGGCATATGTGAAGCTAGCGAAACGGCCGCGAGAGCATAATGAGTGTGGCATGCAGTCATGTTGTTACATGACATGCGTGTCGTGATTATTATGTTCTCACCAGTGTCATACTTTCGTCTTGCATTTACGTCTCGTAATGCAAAATTTGGTATAATTGAAGCTAGTGAAACGGCTGCCAGTGCATGTAGTCATGTTGATACATGACACGCATTTCATTATCTTGTTAGGGTATGTCACTTGTGTTCGCCATGCAATCATGTCATACTATGCCAGTTTCGCAACATTCCATGTGAATGAAACCACCGCAAGAGCTGCAGGACCATGAAATGTGTATCATGACATTCATGGCATACATATCATGGTTTTCATGTCAAGCCTAGACAAAAAATGGCAGCATATCCACGGAGTGAATGATGGAGAATGGGGCGAAGCATCCGTCCGTTCATTCGTTCTTGCTTCCGTCCGTCCATGCGTCCGTCTGTGTGACCGTCCGTGCGTCCATTCGCCCGTCCTTGCGTGCGTCTGTTCTTGCGTCCACACGTCCATCTGTGCGTCCGTCCCTGCGTTCGTCCATCCCCCGCCCCTGCGTCCGTCCATGCGTACATCAATCGGTGCAGCCATCCGTGAGTCCGTTCATGCATCTGTCTGTGTGTCCGTTCGTCCATCTATTCAACACTCCAAGTACCACCATCTCGCATCTTTTCATCATATATTCCCCATATAGAAGCACCACCATCCAGCGGACATTCTAAGGACTAAACGAGAGGTGGCACACGCACACTTTCTTACGGCTTGCGCTTCGGGTCTACTTCCCACCTTTAACCACCTCGAGTTCATGGTATATACTAGTTCACTGTATTCATGGCACTGCGGTCCAACGCTCGCTAAACCTTTCTAGAACCAAGGAGGTTATGCCCAGCGAGTATAACGTAGCAACCCTTTCTTTTCAGATAGTGCTCAATGTGCATGCCAATGGCTGCTAAGAGGGAATGAGAGAAAGGAGAATTCGGCTTTTAGTTAAGGCGCGCACTGCGAATTTTTTATTGTTCAACAACGCACAGAAGAAATTTCTCACCGGCACCACCTTGGAGGTCAAAATGTAAGACTGGTTACACACTACGACCTCTACTACGACTACAAGGGATAAACGGGTGCCGCTATAAGGACCTACTCCCCTAATATGTTCTTCATACAGTCATGTTATGACATACCAAGTTTGGTATCGATACCATTTCCGAAACGGCCTGGAGTGCTAAAAGTCGTAGGCGAATAGATAGATAGATAGATAGATAGATAGATAGATAGATAGATAGATAGATAGATAGATAGATAGATAGATAGATAGATAGATAGATAGATAGATAGATAGATACGCTCAAAGTCGCCGAAGCTCGCTAAGAAATGCTTCGCATTTAAAAACAGCGTAACGTTGTGGGTCTCGCCCTGACAGCCCCCGAATACCAAGGGATTCCGGTCGATGGCTATAGCAAGGGGGATCCGTCCCCCATAGAGTTTCCTAAAATTAACTAGAGGGTACTCTGGCACTGCGATCGTTCAGCGACCATGGGATTGATGGGTAGTACCAACATTTGCCTAGTCTTCGTACTTGTGGACAGCAAATTGTACTTGTGGCTTCAATTATTGCTGGTTATGGTTTCGTTTTAAAGAAAAGAACGAACCCTTTTGAACTTCGTGACCCAATTTGAAAAAAAGTATAACTTTAAAAAAATAAAGATGTGAAGCATGACCGCTGAACATATGCTGATTTTTGTTTTGTGAGAAAACAGCTCCAATCCACACGAACACACATGGAGGCAGAAGCAAGCCTGAAGTCAATGTAGGAATTATTACACCCGTCAATGTAGGAATCATTAGAAAATCATTCGTGATGAGACGTTGTTTCATTAAAGGAATTACGCCTTCTATCGCGTATACGCTTGTCGCTTTAAAGACATTTATGTACGGCGAGTGGTTTGAGCGAGTATTCCTAGAGAGTAGAGTGTGCCGCTAGTACATCTAATAGTGGTAATTAAAATGTAGCTTGGAACTGCCCTGGAATTGCGTTTTGGTTTGCAAAACCAATTTAACTTGTCTAGAAAGTCCTTTATAGATGTACCCTGTGCTCTAAATCGTTACCCCCTTTTTCTAACCCCTCCCCTTTATAGATGTTCCTACATCCTTATTTTCATCAACAAAAAATCAACGCTATTGGAATTCTGGGGCTTCATTATACTTCGGAACATCATCATCCATGTGGCCTCAAATACTCGAAAATGTCTAACGACGTGTCCGGAAAGCGCCTTTATTCGAAAGGTGGTACCTAGCTCAGACTGTATTGTGCGGCCGCATCAGCGTCACGTCGCCATCACAGTGGTCTCCTAGCATTACAATACTAGGCGTTACTTTCACTGCATTTGGTGTACAGGACAGCATCCGGTCGTACGTTGTAAAAACTCTTCAAAGTGACGTAAAAGAAGCCAGACATTTTGACTTTCTCTATTGGAACTCCGACACTTAGCTCAAATGGTTTACCTAGGAAAATTTCGGTACATTTGCCATTCTGTAATACCACCGCTCCACGTCTCCAAGAAAGTGCAAAGCTGCATCAGTTCATTTTTTGGTCTGGTGGCACAGAATTATTATCTCGTCCGGCGTTAGCTCAACCACGAGACCAAGTAGATTTTGCATTACCCGACGTTTCCGTCATGGCTTCTACCTTGTGCCTCCGCACTTTACTGCGAATACTAAGCAATGATGGCATGCCCGCACAGACACTGGCTCGCTACCATCTGGGGCCATCACTACGCGTCTGCCTGCCAGCTAGACAAATTAACCAAGGTCTCCAATCAACTGAACTGCCATCTTTGTATCAAGCCCTTCTGGCATTTCACCGACGGTTGGAGGCTACGTGCCCAGAGATGGAGGTGGCCGAATCTAAATTGGTGGACACAATGGCCGCCCTGCTACAGCCGTTGGTGCCCCAGCATCGTTAATCTATCATGTACCGCCCTTGGAAAGCAATAACTGCAGCAGTGTTGCCAGGGCATCTCCGGGACCTTATCTGGCGGTGGGGCTGGGGCTTGATTCAAACTCGAGATCGGTTGCAGCGATGGCAGGTGGTTTGCACTTCCATTTGCCCTAATTGCATCACGGTTGAGACCAATATATATATACACGTGACAATTGAATGTGTGGTCTCCCGCCTTTTTTCGGCGTGCGGTCCATGCTAGTTTTCGGGGGCAGGGTGTGCGAACATTCGTGGCCAACGGCCGATTCCCTTGCGGGCGCTTCTCGGCTCTTATAATTGTTGCGGGGCTGTTCAGCCTTTAGAGAAACCAATGCGAGGCCGTGACTGCCAACTGCCGCCGGCGTGCTTTGCGGCCGATACTTCGCCGAATGAGACGAGAGATCTTCGCGTTCCTCTCCGGAGAGCTTTTCTTCCTCGTGTATCACGAGTTTCTGCGGCATTGGTCGTGCCCTTTCGTCAATGTTGAACACGAAAGGGTAAAACTCATTTTTCGACCGACGTGGTGCTAAGGACATCCCATTGAGTAGTTATTCATGATTTCGTTTGTAACCAATTGTGTTTCATTGCATCTATTGTATTGTTATACCATTCATTGTATAATGATATCGTATGAGTGCTTGTGTATGCATATGCCAACATTGTCATGTGTATTGGAGCAATGATGTCTTCCTTGCAACGTAGTGGTGCTTGTCGTGGTACACATACGTGGCGAAGTGTATGTGCCCTATTACTGGAATATTATGAAATCTTTGTTTTTTGTACACAGTGTAAATAAACTATTTTCTAAACTGCCTCGTAGCCTGCACATTTTGCTCAGTATGGCATAATTTGAAAATGCCAATGTTTCTTAATCTGCTCCGCAGACGAATGAAGTCCTTAAATGAAGTCCCTACGTCCTTATTTTCGTCGACAAAAAAGCAACTCTAGTCGCATTTTAGGGCTTTAATAAACTTGGAATATCATCGTTCGTGTGGGCTCAAATACTCAAAGATGCCTAATGACGTCTCCAGGAAGCGCAAGAGTACAATGTACCTCTATTAGAAAGGCGGTACCTAGCACACACTTTATTGTGCGGCCGTGCATGGTACGTTTGTAATGTTGTACAACTGTCATTGCCATAAACTAGATAAATCGAATCTCTTCTTGGCTCGTTTTTCTAATCGGGCGGAACTGAGCTGGTTTCCCGTGCTGCACTGGTGCAACCATTCAAGAACGGTGGATTCGCTTTCCCATCTGTTCGCTGCTGGCTGCTTGCTCCACGATTCTTGCTTCACTTGTTACACGGGGATCAATGCCCTGCGCGCAATATGGCCAGCAACTTCTTAGGTACTAGTATACGCTATTTGTTACCAGAAGCACGACTTAATCCTGCGCCGCAGGTTCTTAACACACCTGCATTTTATTCGACGGCTGTACTATTTTGTCACCACGTACAGCCGGCTTGTCCCAATGTAGAGATACTATAGAGGAAGGAAGGATAATAGAAGGAAAAAAAAACGGCAGGGAGGTTAACCAGCCTATAGGCAGCCGGTTTGCTTCCCTGCGCATGGGAGGGGGATGGGGGAGATGAAAGATAGAGAGGACAGAATATATATATAGAAAACCGTGTTGTAGATATAACGGCGGCCACGCAGCTCCCTCTGGTTCCTCCAGCTCGTCTAGCACGCTCTACGCGTGTCTCGTGGAGCACTATAACGGCATCCTTTCTGCCCGGCCATCTCCGCGACTCTATGTGGCGCATGGGATGGCAAGTATACTCCCAACACGAGAAAGACTGGAGAAATGGGGCATGGCCCCATCTTCCGCTTGCTCTGATTGCCCGCTACATGCTCGAAAGTTATGTCCTTCCTCACTTCCTCAATATATATATATATATATATTTATATATATATATAAGCAGATTCCGGCGACGATCAGCACGAGGCAAGCGAGAGAAGCCCAGGACCCAGTACCCAAGTGGTGGCGATGTTGCTTGCCAACGACGCGTTTTCTTCTTCACAATTTTCCCCCGCCGAAAAAGAGCCATCCTGGCGACCTAAGAGTCTGGAGGTGGAGGGCTATGATATAGCTTGAGGCGGGCGACGTGGACGATGTCACGTCCACGCCGGCGCATGTCGTCAGATGAAGAAAGTGGCTCATTGAGAAAATTCACCGGCGAGGTTTGCTCCAAAACGCGGTAAGGACCCTCGTACTTCGGGACGAGTTTTGAGAAAAGGCCGGGGGTTTGGTGAGGAACAGCCAGCCGTACAAATGATCCCGGGGAATAGCTGTGGCTTCGTTAAGAGTCGGCGTTGCTTTTTTTCTGGCGCTGTTGATCTTGTGACGTAAAGGTGCGTGCGAGTTCACGGCATTATTCCGCTTTTCCGGTGTCACAGAACGAGCGCTCAAAAAGAGCGCGCCGCCAACTCTTCGCGACGAAACGCCGGAGTGACGCCGCGAGGTCAACGATAAAAAAAAGAGAAAACAAACATCCAGACTCCCCGGGCGCGACTCTCTCCCTCGGAAGCGTAGATTCGCCGACGAACCTCCTCACCCCACAACGGCGGCCGAGCAAGCACTCGAACTTTCTAGATGGAAAGGGGCGTGGTGAGGCTGGGTTGAGTCATCCATCGCGGACGGCCTTCGAGCCATCTCGTCCTCTCCCCAACCTTCGCTGCGTATCGCGCCGACGAAATGACGAGAACTTTCTGGAATCTCGCGCGGAGGGTATTTAATCGAGCAGCCGAGGTGAGAGATCAGGAGAAGACGGAAGTTAGCGCCAGAGCGCGTAGGGGTTCCGCCATGTAGTTGGCGAAGGTTTTGTCCGTGGAGACAAAGCAGGAGAAGAAGATGATTTCCACCTGAGGGGTGACGACTCGAGCTACAGGCAAGAGTGTGTGTTTACCGCTATCGAGCGAAGACGCGTGGCAACAGCTGCGTGTGTGAAGCCGACGTGTTTCCGGCGAAGAATTTTGAAGCTTGGAGAGTGGCCTATTGAAGACGTGAGGTTTCCTGGAAGAGAAACTTCGGGGGCCGCGGAACGACAACAACGCTGGACCTTGAGTGAGTGATTCTCGGAAGAGTATCATCTAGACTTTTGTTCCAAGAACTTTGGACTGAATAGGTTTTCTATCTCTTTAGTCTTTAAGTGTCTTGGTTGTTCAATGCATGCGACTGCATTGTAGTGCGTATTGTTGTCTGTGTCCGTTGTTTCGAGTGTGGCTGATTGTACTGTGTAGTACGTTGTTTGGTGTGTGACATATTGTATTCAACTATTGTGGAGTGTGCATACTTGTGTATTGTTTTTGATCTGCCATTATTGAGAATATAATTCTGTTTTGTTTATCAACTCTCGGCTCTGACTTGTTCTTTGGGCCACAGCCGGCGTCCGCTGGCGCGCCAAAAAGGACCACTTCTAAATTGTCCACGCTTTCGTGGTGCGGTTCGGGGGGCCGATACTTCGGCCCTTGGAATTAGCCCGGCGATCGCCTCCCGAATTAACGAGACCTGTGTGTCATCCGGCAGCTTCAGACACAGATGGGCATTCTGATGCGTCAGGACGGTATGGAAGGAGAGTGTCGATGGTGTGGGATGGTTCACGTCCATAAAGAAGAAAGAAAGCTGAAAATCCAGTGTTAGACTGTACCGCGGTGTTGTATGCGAACGTGATGAATGGAAGAATGTGATCCCAGTTAGTATGATCGGATGTCACATACATCGCGAGCATATCGCCGAGGAGGCGGTTAAATCTCTCCGTGAGCCCGTTAGTCTGCGGATGATATGCCGTGGTCTTGCGATGAACAACATGGCATTCAGAAATCAGAGCCGTGACGACTTCTAATAGGAAGGCTCGACCTCGGTCACTTAGTAGTTCTCGAGGTGCACCATGTCGTAGTATGAATCGATGGAGGACGAAGGACGCTGCGTTTCGCGCAGTGGCACTTGGAAGGGCGGCGGTCTCAGCGTAGCGTGCTAAATGGTCGACAGCGACTATGATCCACCGATTTTTATGTGATGTTGTCGGTAGAGGGCCATAGAGATGAATTCCGATCCGATCGAAAGGTTTGGCAGGGCACGGAAGCGGTTGAAGCGCACCGGACGAGTGGAAAGGCGGTGACTTGCGGCGTTGGCACTCAGGGCAGCCCATAACGAATTTTCGAACAAAATTATACATTCCGCGCCAGTAGAAGCGATGGCGAATGCGTTCGTAAGTTTTGAAAACTCCGGCATGACCACATTGGGGATCGTCGTGAAAGGAGGCGCAGATTTGTGATCGCAAGCTGCGCGGGACAACCAAGAGCCACTTACGACCTTCAGGGGCGTAGTTGCGTCGGTGTAGCAGCCGATCACGAATGGCGAAATGAGCAGCTTGACGTCGGAGAGATCGTGGTACCGCAGTGGTTGACGATCCAGAGAGGCAGTCAAAAAGGGAGGCGATCCACGGGTCCTTGTGTTGTTCATTGGCGAAGGAGTCGAGGTCGAGAGATGCGACGGAATTGGTACCAGTGGTTCCGCAGGCCGAGTCGGGAGGTAAAGGGGAACGGGACAGGGCGTCGGCGTCGGAATGCTTGCATCCGCTGTGATAGATGACGCGAATGTCGTACTCCTGGATTTGCAGTGCCCACCGAGCTAGGCAGCCAGAAGGATCTTTCAATGTGGCGAGCCAACAAAGTGTACGGTGGTCCGTTACCAGGTCGAATGGGCGACCGTACAAATAAGGGCGGAACTTGCGGAGCGCCCACACTAGCGCTAAGCACTCCTTTTCAGTGACACTGTAATTGGCCTCAGCTTTAGTGAGCGTGCGACTCGCATAAGCAACGACGTATTCGGAGTAGCCTGGCTTGCGTTGGGTGAGGACAGCGCCAAGACCAACCCCGGTAGCGTCTGTGTGAACTTCCGTTGCAGCTGTTGGGTCGAAATGCCGAAGAATGGAAGGAGATGTTAGCAGACTACGGAGCGTGGCAAACATGACGTCGCAGTCAGGAGACCAGGATGAAAGGTCTGCGTCACCGCTTAGGAGGTTGGTCAGTGGTGACATGATCGACGCAAAATTTCGAACGAAGCGCCGGACGTACGAGCATAGTCCGATGAAACTGCACAATTCTTTCAGTGTAGTAGGTTTCGAGAACTCGGCGACTGCTCGCAGTTTTGCAGGGTTGGGTAGAACACCATGCTTGGACACGATGTGCCCTAAGGTGGACAGCTCTCGCGCGGCGAAGCGGCGCTTTTTAAGGTTCAGTTCGAGCCCAGCGTTGGTTAAACACGTCAGAACCAGTTGGAGCCGAAGCAGATGTGTAGGAAAATCGGGAGAAAAAACGACAATGTCGTCGAGGTAGCATAGACACACAGACCACTTCAGTCCACGCAGCGTGTTGTCCATGAGTCGTTCAAACGTGGCAGGAGCATTACAAAGCCCGAAAGGCATTACGTTAAATTCATACAGGCCATCTGGTGTAATGAACGCAGTTTTCTGGCGATCAGCTTCTGCCATAGGAACCTGCCAGTATCTAGATCGTAAGTCTAAGGAGGAGAATTCGGCTCCTTGAAGGCTGTCAAGGGCGTCGTCGATGCGCGGTAATGGATAGACATCTTTCCGCGTCACCTCGTTTAATTGCCGGTAGCCGACGCAAAATCGAATCGATCCGTCCTTCTTTCGAACTAGAACGACAGGAGATGCCCAAGGACTGTGCGATGGTTGTATAACACGACGGCATAGCATCTCTTCGACCTGTTCGTTGATGACGTGGCGTTCTGCAGCAGAGACACGGTACGGTCTTTGACGCAATGGCTGGTGCGAACTGGTGTCTATGTAGGGGTGCACTGCGGAAGTACGACCCAATTGCGGCTGAGAAACGTCGAATGAATTCGCGAAGTGCTGGAGGAGATTAATAAGCTCGGCGCGTTCTTGAGCACTTAAGGTGTCGGCGATGGAACTCGAGAAGATGTCACTCGACGAGCATTCCAGTGGGGAAAGGGCATGAAGTTCGGTCGAGGTGCTACTGCACGATTCGTCTGGCATGTTAAGAAATAAAGAAGAATCAAGGTACTCCACTCGACCAAGACATTCGCCGGCAAGTAGCGTAAGCGGTGCAGAAAGGGGGTTGTGGACGAAAATATTGCTTCGGCCAGCAGTGACGTCAAGTGTAGCGAAAGGCAAAGAAACAGTTCGGCGGCTCACGAAAATGTCGGAAGGTGTAAACATTACCGTAGCATCATTATGGTGATTGCAGCAAGCAGAGACAACGGCAAGAGAGGCTGGCGGAATTTCAGTGTCCTCACGCACGACGAGTTTTGGCGACCGCTCGAGGGTTTCGTGCGAAGGTTCGTCACACAGGTGCAAAAATTGAACTTCCGCGCGTGCGCAGTCGATGACGGCATGATGATTTGACAGAAAGTCCCACCCGAGGATAACGTCATGCGAGCACACCAAAAGGACGATGAACTCGACAACGTACATAGAGCCTTGGATGAATATGCGGGCCGTACAGGTGCCGAGAGGTCGAACTGGTTGTGCGCTAGCCGTGCGAAGCGATAGTCCAGAGAGCGGCGGGGTCACTTGGCGTAGAGAGTGGCAGAGCTGGGCGGCTATAACAGAAACGGCAGCACCTGTGTCGACGAGGGCAAAGGTAGATACACCATCGACAGATATGACGACGACGTTAGCAGGTGAAGTGCGAGGACTTGAGCATTTCGACTACAGCGCAGTTCTTGCCTCTGGAACTACGGCGTTCAGTTTTCCCGGTTGGAAGAAGCTGGTCGGGGACGCATTGGGGACAGTGATCGCCTGCGAGGAGATGGAGAGCGGGGAGAGTGAGTCTGAGATGGGGGCTGGGGTGACCGAGACTCGAGAAGGTTAGTGTATCCATACTGCGGTGAGGGATAGGGAGCAGGTAGGTGCATGGGCTGTGGGTCATACGGTAACGGCCGAGTAGCGTCGTGGAGTGGTTGGAAGCGACAGCGACAAATCGTGTCACGTGTCCTGGAGTACCGCAGGCGTTCCAGATTGGTCAATTGTCAGGAGTGCGTCAGGAATGGCTGACTCACGGTGCAGCCCAAGGTGTCGAAAAAGGGGCGGAGTGGGGAGCAACTGAAGACATGGGTGGCAAATGTTGCTAGCGGGGTCTGCTGCGTACTCCCTGGGCATACGTAAGAGGCGCGGCCACAGGCTGGATAGCCGACGCATGAGCAACAGGCATGGCCACAGGCTGCTGGTGGGCAGCGACGGGAACAGCCTGAGCTACCTCTTCCGCAATAAGGTCGCGGAGTGGTGAGGGCAGACGAGATGATGGCGGCTGCTGCGTGAAGGGAATCAACGACAGTTGCCGAGCAACTTCTTCGCGCATAAAGTCTTTATTCTCTTGCAGGGTTGGTGAGTGATCGGGAACGGAAGTAAGACTGGAGAGCGAGTCGGCGTGTGAGAAAAATGGCCGAGTCAGGGCGCGCTGCTTCCTGAACTCGTCGAAACTTTGACACTAAGTGACAAGTTCCACAACGGTGGCAGGATTACGGGCCAGGAGCATCTGAAATGCGCCATCATTTATCCCTTTGAGGATGTGCGGAATCTTCTCCGACTCGGGCATGGTGGCGTTCACACGGTTGCAAAGAGCAATAATGTCTTCGATGTAGCTGGAGACCGATTCCGTTGGCTTCTGTGCGCGAGTCCGCAAGCGTTGTTCGGCTCTCGACTTGCGGACAGCGGGTCGGCCAAAAACGTCAGCAAACGACGTTTTGAAGATGAACCACGTCGTAATGTCATTTTTGTGGTTGTTATACCACATTTCGGCCACGTCAGCGAGGTAAAAGATGACGTTAGTCAACTTATCCGCGTCATCCCACTTGTTGTTCGCGCTCACCAGTTCGTAGTTAGTGAACTAGTCTTCCACGTCGGTCTCATCAGCTCCGCTAAAGACCTTCGGCTCTCACAAGTGAAGAACGCCGGGGTTGCTGGAGGATGGAGTGGAAGAGTCAGGTTGCGCGTTTTTGGTGGCAATGATGGGAGGTAGAGTTCGGTTGCGCAACTCCAGGTTTAGGCGACGGCGAATGGCAGCTTCCAGGTTCAAGCGACGGGGTAAGTCAGCACCCTCCACCAATTGAAAAGGGGTTTATTGGCGTGTGTTGCGGCGGTGGCCCTAAGATGAAAACACGATCGGGACAGAGAAAAGGTCAAGCAGATGCCGGCGACGATCAGCACGAGGCGAGCGAGAGAAGCCCAGGACCCAGTACCCAAGCGGTGACGATGTTGCTTGCCAACGATGCGTTTTCATCTTCACAATATATATATATATATATATATATATATATTGTAACGGGGTTTATTTGCAGCGCAGAACGCAGAAAGCGAAGCAGTCAGCAGCGTCCGGCCAAGCACAGCAAGCACGAGCGTATGCTGATGGCGATGCCCCTGATGCGCCGAGAAATGCCGCTGAAGCTCCTCTTCTTCACTACAATCGCCCTCCGCACAAAAAGACGCCATCCTGGCGGATTAGGGAGAACAAACGACTAATGGGTCGTAATATGGCTTGAGACGAGAGACGTGGACAGTGTCGCGGCCGCGGTAGCGTAAGTCTGTGGATGGGATGATGGGCTCCACGATATAATTGACGAGTGACGTTTGCTCTACAACGCGGTATGGCCCGATGTATTTGGGAAGAAGTTTTGCGGAGCGGCCAGGCGCGGTAGCAGGTGCCCGAAGCCATACCAATGAACCAGGTGGAAAGTTTGGAGCCGAACGGTCCCCAGTCTGGCGGGATTGCTGCTGCCACTGGTCCTCGGTAGAAAAAGAGCGGGCAAGCTGGCGGCATTCTTCAGCATGTCGGGCAGCTTCGGACAGAGTTGTACTTTCGAACTCATAAGGTTTATATGGAAGAATAGTGTCTACTGTATTTGAAGGTTCTCGTCCATGCAAAAGAAAGTATGGCGAAAACCCAGTAGTAGCTTGTACGGCAGTATTATACGCGTAGGTGACGAACGGGAGAACTTGTTCCCAATTTGAATGATCAGAGGCGACGTACATCGACAGCATACTGCCAAGAGTACGGTTGAAGCGCTCCGTCATGCCATTCGTCTGAGGGTGGTACGCTGTACTTGTGCGGTGCACGATTCGGCATACGTTGAGTAATGCCTTTAAGGCGTCAGAAAGGAAGGCACGGCCTCTGTCACTTAAGAGCTCGCGAGGGGCACCATGACGCAGAACGAAATGTTGCAACAGAAACGTTCCAACGTCACGGGCTGTGGCAGTCGGCAGCGCGGCTGTTTCGGCATAGCGTGTCAGATGGTCTATCGCAACAATAATCTAGCGATTACCAGCTATAGTTGATGGTAGTGGTCCGTAAATGTCAATGCCGACGCGATCAAAAGGTCGACTAGGACAAGGAAGAGGTTGTGACGGGTAGACTTGCCCGGGAGGTAACTTTTGTCGTTGGCACTGAGCACACGAGCGAATGAATTTCCGCACGTAGTTATACATGCCACGCCAATAAAATCTGAGTCGAAGCCTAGCGTATGTCTTGAAGAGGCCTGCGTGGGCGCACTGTGGGTCCGCGTGAAAAGCTTCGCAGATAGCAGCTCGAAGATGGCGGCGTATCACAAGGAGACACTTGCGACCGTCAGAAAGGTAGTTGCGTCGATAAAGAAGATCATCCCTTAGGCAAAAGTTGCTAGCCTGGCGGCGGAGAGCGCGAGACGGCGAAGGAGTGAGAGGATCAGAAATAATGCTTATGAGGCCACTGATCCAGGGATCCTTTCGTTGTTCCACCGTCATGTTGCGCAAGGCAGATGACGCAAGTGCAGGCTCGAGGGAAGAGAGGCAAACACCTTCATCCGATATGGGTGAGCGAGAAAGGGCGTCGGCGTCCGTGTGCTTACGACCAGATCTGTAAATAACGCGGATGTCGTATTCCTGAAGTTTGAGCGCCCAGCGAGCAAGTCGTCCGGAAGGGTCTTTAAGTGTGGATAGCCAACAAAGGGCGTGGTGGTCAGTGACGACGTCGAATGCGTGACCATACAGGTAGGGGCGAAACTTTCCAAGGGCCCAAATAATAGCTAAACACTCTTTCTCGGTCACGGAGTAGTTAGCCTCGGCTTTCGTTAAAGTTCGGCTTGCGTAGGCGACGACATATTCATCAAACCCTGCCTTTCGTTGCGCGAGCACAGCGCCAAGTCCAACACCGCTGGCATCAGTATGAACCTCCGTGGGAGCGGCAGGATCGTAGTGGTGGAGGATGGGTGGTGAAGTCAGCAGGTGGCGTAATTTGGTGAATGCATCGTCGCATGCTGGTGACCAGGTGGAAAGGTCCTTGTCGCCGCTAAGAAGGTTCGTAAGGGGCGCACATACAGAAGCAAAATTTCTAATAAAGCGTCGGAAGTATGACGACAAGCCGACAAAACTTCTAAGTTCCTTCAAGTTCTTTGACTTCGGAAAATCGGCGACTGCTCGAAGCTTGGCGGGGTCAGGAAGTATGCCGTCCCACGATACGACGTGGCCAAGAATGGTGCGCTGCCGGGCACCAAAACGACACTTCTTGAGGTTGAGTTGAAGGCCGGCGTTGGTGAGACGTGTGAGGACGTGCTCGAGACGATTTAAATGGGTGTCGAAATCGGTGGAAAAGACAACTACGTCATCGAGGTAGCATAAACATGTGTTCCACTTGAGGCCTCGTAAAATAGTGTCCATCATTCTTTCAAAAGTGGCTGGAGCGTTACAAATGCCGAAAGGCATAACGGTAAACTCGTATAACCCATCAGGTGTGACAAATGCTGTTTTCGGTCGGTCAGATGCTTCCATAGGAACTTGCCAGTATCCAGACCATAAATCCAGCGAAGAGAAGTATTCTGCTCCCTGCAAACAGTCAAGGGCGTCGTCTATTCGCGGTAACGGCTAAACGTCCTTGCGTGTGATCTTGTTTAAACGTCGATAGTCCACACAGAACCGAGTGGAGCCGTCCTTCTTCTTAACAAGAACGACCGGTGACGCCCAGGGACTGTTAGAAGGCTGTACAATACCCCGCTGGAGCATGTCAGCAACCTGGTCGTCAATAACACGGCTCTCCGACGCTGAGACTCGGTAGGGGCGCTGCCGTAGAGGCGTATGGCTTCCTGTGTCAATCTTGTGAGATATGTTCGATGTGCGACTGAGGCCAGAAGCGTGGCTTTCAAAAGAAGTACGAAACTTTTGCAGGAGGTTCACTAACTGGCTTCGTTCTGAAGAAGACGTTGCGACATCGATGGAGCGGTGGAAAGCGTCAAGGAGTGACTGGTCAACAACAGAGTCAGAAATGAGTGCGCTGAGGTCCGTAGAAAGTAAACTAGATGGAGCGTCAAAATGCGACGGGCGTCAATCGGATGCACGTGACCGAGACATTCACCATAGAATAAAGGTAAAGGCCCTTCTAGCGTATTGTACACGAGCGTCTTCGTGACGTCATGGTGGAGAGTAAGGAGAGCAATGGGCAGTGGAGAACATTTGCGTTGAATGAACAGGGCAGAGGGCGTAAATAAAACATCACCGTCGGAAATAGCGTCACACGACACAGTCACCAGCAGAGAAGAGCGCGGTGGTACGGTGGTGTCGTCGGAAACAAACAGTTTATAACACGGCAGGGAGGCTTCGACAGCGTCTACATCAGGAAGTGCAGATAGCTCAAGTTCAGCGCGACAGCAGTCAATGACGGCATTATTATTCGCAAGGAAGTCCCAGCCGAGTATCATGTCATGGGAACACGAGGGCAGCACTACGAATTCGACGATATACACAATGCCTTCGATGACGACTCGTGTGGTACAGGCTGCGAGAGGTGTTACACTTTGTGCGTTAGCCGTTCTAAGAGAGAGGCCGGACAATGGCGTCAGAACTTTGCGGAGTTCGCGGCACAGGTTGATGGAAACGACGGATAGAGCGGCTCCGGTGTCTACAAGCGCCATGACGACGATACCATCGACTGACACTTCAATGACGTTAGCTGGACAGGAGCGAAGACTTGTGCATGGCAACGGGGACGCATTTTGTGCCTCGGGAACTGTGGCCGTTAGTTTTCCTGGTCGGTGGGTCCGGAACGGCGACGCATAGGGGAAAGCGAACGTCGACGTGGAGATGGGGAGCGGCGGGTCGGGCCGTGTGGACGATCAGAAGGAAAGGAAGAGGAAGGAGGGCTTGAAGGCGTAGAAGAAAACTGAGGGTCGAAAGAGGGCATTCGTCGAATGTTCTGAGCAGTCTGGCGACGACGACAATAACGTGCCACGTGGCCAACACCACCACAAGCAAAACATATGGGACGGTTGTCGTAGGTCCGCCATTGGTCGGAGTAGACTCCGACTTGCGGCTGGGGGGCAGAAAACTGCGGCCGAGGTGGTATCGGCATAAGCGGCGGTGAATAGGTCGGCAGCGAAAAGGGCGGCGGCGAATACGTAGGCGCTGGCTGGAACGCAGGCTGTCGAGGTCGAGCAACAGCCTCGGCGTACGTGAGAGGTGCGGCGACTGGGGGCGGTTCACGGGCGGGAGGAAGAACTTGTGCGACCTGGTCTTGAATGAAGTCGCGGAGTGTAGATGTCAATCTGCGTGGTTGATCGGGTACGCAGGACATCAAAGAGAGCTGACGAGCGACCTCAGCGTGGATGAACTCTTGGATCTTGGAGAGCAGAGGGGCATGGTCTTCTCCTATGCCAAGGGTGGAAAGGCTGGACGAAGAGTCGTCGAGCACCGAGGGACGTCGGGTGGAAAGACGTTGCCTGCGCAACTCGTCAAAACTCTGGCATAACTCGGTCAGTTCTAGGACAGTGCGAGGACTCTTAGAAAGCAACATTTGGAAAGCGTCGTCCTCAATGCCCTTCATGATATGCTTGATCTTAAGCTCTTCGGACATCGACTCGTTGACTCGCTTGCAAAGGTCCAGAACGTCCTCAATATAGCTTGTGAAATTCTCACCAAGCTGCTGGGACCGAGTATGTAAGCGTTGTTCGGCACGGCGTTTGCGTACCTCAGGCCGTCCGAAAACTTGTGTGAGGCTCGTTTTGAAGACCGACTATGTAGGGAGTTCCGCTTCGTGGTTTATAAACCACAGCTTGGCCACGTCCGACAGGTAGAAGGAGACGTAGGCCAACTTGGCGGCGTCATCCCATTTGTTGTGAGTACTCACTCGCTCATACATTGAAATCCAGTCGTCAACATCCTTGTCTTCTGTGCCTGAGAAAACAGGGGGATCTCGCAGACGCAGAGAACAGGCGCAGAGAACAGTAGGCGGTGCCGGTGGAGGAGTTGGAGTGGCGCTTGCGTCGGTAGGCATAATGGATGGTAAAATGCGATTCCGAAGCTCCAGGGTGATCGAAACCCAGCAGAATCCACCACTTGTAACGGGGTTTATTTGCAGCGCAGAACGCAGAAAGCAAAGCAGTCAGCAGCGTCTGGCCAAGCACAGCAAGCACGAGCTTATGCTGATGGCGATGCCCCTGATGCGCCGAGAAATGCCGCTGAAGCTCCTCTTCTTCACTACAATATATATATATATATACATATATATATATATATATATATATATATATATATATATATATATATATATATATATATATATATATATATATATGCGCACTTTTCTGTGTGCATGCTTTCTTACCCGTTGGTTGTTGTCACAAAACGAGCGCTGAAAAAGGGCGCGCCGCCAAATTCTCGCCACAAAGCGCCGGAGTGACACGGCGAGGTCAACGATAAAAAAAAAAGAAAACAAGCATCCAAAGACATCCAGGGCGCGCGTCCCTCTCCCCTCTCGGAAGCATAGGTTCGCCGACGAACCTCCTCGCATCGGCAGCCGAGCAAGCCCTAGAAAGTTCTCGATGGTAAGGGGCGTGGTGATGCAGGGTTGCGTCATCTTTCGCGGACGGCCCTCGTACCGTCTCGTCCTTTTCCCCAGCCTTCGCTGCGCATCGCGCCGACAAAATGATGAGAATTTTCTGGAATCTCGCGCGGAAGGTATTTAACCGAGCAGCAGAGATGGGAGATCAGGGGAAGAAGGAAGTTAGCGCCAGTGTGCGTGGTGTTATACCGCCGCGTCTGTCGGTGAAGGTTTTGTCCGTAGTGACAAAGCAGGAGAACAAGAAAGTATGCGCCAGAGTGCGTAGGGTGTTCCGCTTTGTGGGCGAAGCCTTTTGTCTTCCGTGACAAAGGAGGAGAAGAATATGATTTCCACTTGAGGGGTGAAGACTCGAGCTACAGGCAAGAGTGTGTGTATACCGCTATCGAGCGAAGACGCGTGGCAACAGCTGCGTGTGTGAAGACGACGTGTTTCCGGCGAAGAAGTTTGAAGCTTGGAGAGCGGCCAAGTGAAGACGCGAGGTTTCCTGGAAGAGCAACTTCGGGGGCAGCGGAACGACAACAACGCTGGAGTTTGAGTGAGTGATTCTCGGAAGAGTATCATCCAGAATTTTGTTCCAAGAACTTTGGACTGAATAAGTTTTCTAACTCTTTAGTCTTTAAGTGTCTTGGTTGTTCGATGCATGCGACTGCATTGTAGTGCGTGTTGTTGTCTGTGTCCGTTGTTTCGAGTGTGGCTGATTGTACTGTGTAGCACATTGTTTGATTGGTGACATATTGTATTCAACTATTGTCGAGTGTGCACACTTGTGTATCGTTTTGATCTGCCATAACTGAGAACATAATTTTGTTTTGTTTATCAACTCTCGGCTCTGACTTGTTCTTTGGGCCACAGCCAGCGTCCGCTGGCGCGCCAAATAGGACCACTTCTAAATTGTCCACGCTTTCGTGGTGCACAATGAACTCTCCAACCGCCCCTCCCCGGGGATGCGTTCTACCGGTGAAGGGGATAACCGGGAAATTCTTACAACATATAACGAGCTCACTAAACATTTCTACCTGTCTAGAAGGATTTTCCCTCCACCTCACAGAAATCTAACCCGGCCCCAAGCACTTACATTAAGGCTTTTGCAAACGCGGATGTACCCTACTTTGAAAATGTTACACATCATGTACCCTGACCTATATCCAAGTAATCTTTGTCCACATTGTGGGGAAATAGCTTCATTAGAACACATGCTCTGGCAGTGCACCAAATTCGCTCATATATCGAACATCACCTCTGCCAGATGGGAGGCGGCAATCCGCAGCTCATCCTTGGCAGATCAGCTCTGGGCTGTCCACCAAGCCCGCGAGGTGGCTGAGGAGCTTGGCATCTCAGTCCCCACGTGGGAGCTGCCCGCAACACAGTGATCTGTGTTTTGGAGGACCAAATAAAAGTTTATCCAATCCAATCCAATCGTGGTGCGGTTCGGGGGGCTGATACTTCGGCCCTTGGAATTAGCCCGGCGATCGCCTCCCGAATTAACGGGACATGTGACAGTTGTATATAAAACGTTCGTGACATCACTATGCATTTATGTAAATAGCTTACGCCATATAATATATATATATTGTATATACGTCGTGAAGTAAATTATGTATAATAATATAAGTTAGTGTGTGTACGTCTTGGGCCATAGTAACACACGTTACGGACTTATTACGGAACTGGACATTTTTGTTTCAACATTTCATGTACTTTGTGCTCACTCGGTTGGGTGTATTGCTGTCCTTATTATTCGAACGCTGCTTCCTATAATTTGTTCTGTACCACGATGGAATAAAATTTTTCTAAACATGATAAAGGCTGTAAATTAACTGTATACACCTGCTCGCCTGGTTCAACGGGACAGCTCCCATAGTAGAGTACTTTGCACTCTAAATCACCAAACATTTCTTCTAAACCACGAGCGTGTCTTACTTGGCAGAGGACCGGTTTCCAAAGCGCACTTTCTCCTTCGGTTTTTTGTCGACAGGGCCTCATCCAGGGTGAGGCTCACGGGACGGCTTTGTGCTCTCCAATAGTAGAGTACCTAGTGCTCGAATTCGTTTCCCACTTTTTCTAAACATACGAACTTCCAGTGCAGCTGCAGAAGTCCGTAAACATAGCCTGCGAGATAAGCGGATAGTTGGTACGGCGCTTTGCTCTCCGGTAGCTGAGCGGCATATATATCTATATCATTAAACACCTTTTCTAAACACAAATGTTCAGCTAAGCGATTGCCTCTTGGAGATAGTCCGTGCTAGGGCTCAGAAATGATGCTCACTATTAAAGTGATAGCCGTCAATTCCTCACGCTCACGTCCATCCGTCCGTGCCCTGGCGTGGTGCCAGGCCTGTTGTGGTCTCTCCCCCTTCTCTCAGCAATCACGACGCACGTGGCCGCCGGAGCTCTCGTGCTTTCCTATCGAAACGTGGCTGTGTCAAGCGTGCTTGCTCAAGCAGGAAAGGAGACGCGCGCATCGCGTTCCATTCTGACCGACCACGTGGCGTTAAAGTGCTCCGACCACGTGGCGTTAAATTACGTGGCGTTAAAGTGCTCTACTCGCCACTGCAGAAAACGCTTCGTGAGCTGGAAAAACTGGTCGAAAAAACAAAGATGGCTGCGCCTAACAGGGTCAACGCGACAATGTCGCATGGCGCTGGGCTGAAATTTCTTGATTGGGGCGTCGGATCGCGTTGCTTCGTCGAAGGCGAAATGGTGCTGGCCGCAGACCACATCATTCTTATTGACATAAAAGATTTCACCTGCGGCTATACAGCGGAAATAGTTACGCTGTACGTAACTATTTACATCGAGCCTCTCCGACAACCCCATCAGGTTTACATCAAGTTGAAGGACCTGTCTATAGCGAGTGCGAGGTTGAAGTAGGCAACTGCTCATGCGTAACGTGCCTCTCTGAGCGGTGTTAGCACTTTTACGCTGCGTTGCTACACTGTTACAGGCAAGGCCTTAACAGTTTGCCAGGTAACTATACGCTGCGACGAATGCTGTCGATTGCATGTATCCGATTGAGTTCTGTCGTCCCGTCAAAAGCTGAACACGCATACTGTTCGCTTCATTAAAGAACAGAGCTGCGCCTGGGCATGTAGCGTGAGATACGGCAAATAGTAGTTTGGATTGTAATCGTAGTTTCTATTTTTTTTCTTTTTCTTTGCGATGCATGTTAAATTTCTAATGAATAAAGTCGGGTGCTTCCGAACAGTCGCTTGTTCTACTTGGCAGTAGTTTATATTCAAAACAGATATATGCATGCACACTACGCACGCAACGAATGCACGGACATGAGATACATGGACGCGAACATTCACACACGCGCGTGTTCGTGTATGTACAAACATTCGGACTCAAAACTGCTCGGGTGGAATGATTACAGCAGCTTAATGGATATAGTTTGCAACAATCTGCGAGGCGGCTTTCCTGTAAGGTTTGTTTTTCAACCAAAAACTCTCGTTCACAAAATGCTTTTCTCGCTCATTGTGCAGCGAACGAAGGCACGTGAGCACGCGAGTAGAACGAAATGAGCGAGAAAAGCAGTCTGTGAACAAGTTTTTAGTTGGAAAACAAGGCTTACAGGAAAGCCGACTTGCAGATTATTGCAAACTGTTCATTTGAGACTGGGTACGTAGCACTGAGACTTGCATAGAAAACAAGCATGCCCGAAAATTACTCACACGTAACGCAACAAACTTCCTAAAGCGCTTGCTTATATTAGCAAATTTATCCCTGCATAGGGAAACCCGATTAATGCTTTACTCACCAAGGAGAATGAAGTCGCTTGTCCGTCTCTCGGGTTTTTTTTTTTTTTTTCGTGCTAAAAGCTATACCGTAAGAATGAACCAACTCACCCAACAAGTCACTCTGCTGAAGGAAAATGAACTCGTCGTGACTGAGTTGATTAGAACAATGATAGAGTTTCCTACGTTTACTAGAGAAAACTATGGCGCTGCAGTCGCTGAGCCACAACGGGAATGATGAGCAGAACACGGATTTGCCTGATGGCGATGCTTGCGGCTTCAAACGTCCTTTTAGCTTTGCTTCTTGTTGTGCTTCGGTGTTTGTGTCAGACAAAAAAAAAAGAACACATTGTTGTGAGTTACGGGACGCAATTCGAATTAGCGAACCTAAATAGGTTAAGGTGGTAAGTAGAACTGCTGAACGTTTGCCGAACTTCGTATTGTGACAAAGTGCAAGTAGGCCACACGGAGCCAAACGGAGCCAAAGAACAAAGTTTATACGAATCCATGTACTACGCGTTATCCCTATACACTCGCTGAAGCGCTATGCCTTGCTGCTTCCTTAGACACTATAGCGCCAAATTTTTATGTGGTGTACCATTAGAAAACTAGGTACGACAAGAGCCGCTTCGCTGGCCGGAGGCCTGTTACAACCACGTGATCAACACGACCGTGCCCGCACGTCGCTGCAAGAAATGGTGGATAACTTCGAAAGATGACTGGGCTGTACGCAGCCGGCCCACTCACCCTTGGCGGCCTGATGGAGAGGTCGAGTATCCTGAGCGCGATGGTCTGTCCCGGAGACGCCTCCAGGAGCCAGGAGCAGTTGGACAGCGCAGGGTAGAAGTGCGGGAAGCCCGGAGACGACAGGTAGCCCTCGGTCGGGGAACGAACGTGCGCACCGCACTTTTGCATCAGCGAGCGCTCTGCGAAGACACGAGTTTTGAAAGGGACATCAACCAAATAGCGGTTTTCAGCGAGTAATATAGGGTCTGTTGTGCATGTACATACATGAAAAGGAAGTATTTCATTTCAAAGTGAGCATACATTTAGCCGGCTATAGGCCGCACCCACTACCAGAGAGCATTACTTTGCCATGGCGTGTGTGACGTCATGCGCGAATAGCGAATAATATAGGGCCTGTTGTGCATGTACGTACATGAAAAGGAAGTATTACATTTCAAAGTGAGCCGTACATGTAGCCGGCTATAGATCCCACCCACCATCAGAGAGCATTACTTTGCCATGACGTGTGTGACGTCATGCGCGAATAGCGAATAATATAGGGCCTGTTGTGCATGTACGTACATGAAAAGGAAGTATTTCATTTCAAAGTGAGCCGTACATGTAGCCGGCTATAGATCCCACCCACCACCAGAGACCACGACTTCGCAATGGCGTTTGTGACCTTATGCGCATCATGGGGTGGATCCGTCGTTTCAGCCACTTTATCGGAAATCAAAATTATCAAGCATCGCTCGAAGAACACGCCGCTCGGCCTTCACTTAGTGTGTCTAGATTGATATGCGGGTTTAGAAGCGTGGCGGTTCGGGCTATAGCTGGTATGACACGATGATTGTTATAGCACGAGAACAGAACTACGACAAAGGGACAAGAAGAAGACGAGCTCTCGTCTTCTCGTATAGTGGGGGGCTGCAGAAATTCAGACCACCTGGGGTTCTATAAAGTGCACCCAAATGTGAGAACACGGGCTTGTAGCATTTTCGCCTCTATCGGAAATGCAGCCGCAATAAAGAAAGCAAGAACATGAACAAACACGCTCATAGTACCAGGAAAAACTGCAGTTTGCTGTAAAGATTTAAATGGAAAGAAGGTGTTTTTTTTTGTCTTCATTATTCCACAAAGTTTTTTTACGAGTGCAAAGTTATAAAAAGAAATCACAGCGTATCGCGTAATTTCATTTCCGGGTATCCTTATACACGCCATAAGCTCTGTGCATTTACTCACAGCTGGCGGCACAGCTGCGCAGCGAGCGTTGATACGAGAAGGCAAATTGAAAGGGGGTGGGCAGATTGCGTGCGTCAGGTACACGTCGTGGCAGGTAAGCGTCTGCTGACCCTCACTCACGATGCGCTCGAGGATTTACACGAATATACGGCGAGTCTGCGACAGCCCGGCAGACTTGTCCAAACTCACGAATACGAGCGCGAGGTTTTGGTCACACTAGATTCTTTACAATTCTTCGACGCCCAAGTTCGGTAGCATGCTGTACGTTCTGCAACCCTTGGCGTAAGACTGTGGACTCACTGGTAACAGGGCAGCTCAAGAAGTTTGTAAAGCTTGGTGGCTCAAGAAGTTTACCTACTGTGATCACATTTCTTGCCATACATAACGGGCAACAGCGACAGTCGATGGGGAAAACACACACACACACACGCACACACACACACACACACACGCACACACACACACACACACACACACACACACACACACACATACATACATACATACATACATACATACATACATACATACATACATACATACATACATACATACATACATACATACATACATACATACATACATACATACATACATACATACATACATACATACATACATACATACATACATACATACATACATACATACATACATACATACATACATACATACATACATACATACATACATACATACACACATGTGACGCTATAATGAATGGGAGACGTGGCCTGGCTCATACGCCATGTTTATTCGCAAGCACTTCTTCTTCATCGGCTTCTACCATGCCTTCATACGTCACATGATTTCCCCTCCCCCCCCCCCCGAAAGAATGCGCGAGTTACAATCAACAAACCAACAAAAAGTATAAAGTGAAGAATGTCGAAATGCGCGGTAGTTCGATTTCAGGAGGGAGTTTCTTAACCCGCACAAAAGCTTCACAGTGTAGGGCAGCAGTCCGGTCATATCTAGGGTAGCTCTGGTGGACGAGGCTGGCTGTTGTGCCCTGGATAGCATAACCCTGCCCTGCACATCTCCACTGATGATGACACGACTTGAGGTCTTGTGAAGAACGAACAAGGCTTGAAATCTGTGTAGCATTGGATTGACGGATGTCTTTGGCATCGGATCCGGCGCCGTTGTGGCAATAGATGCTTTGCTTCTAGTCGGCGCGCGTGAGAACCGAGGATGATGGGACGATGTCTTTCTTTCTCCGTTGTATACGTAGTAGCTTCATGTCTCTTTCGTAACTTTCTGTGGCGTTCTCTCAGTTTGTTGGATCGCAGACATGGCTTTGAGAATTGGTGCAGAAAATTTTGTCGACGTTGCTTTCTGTGATGATGGCTTAGGCATCGACTTTGTCTTTGCTTCTTTAATTGATGTTGTCTCTGATGACCTTTCAGCCACAAGTGCACTCGTGAGGAGGTTTCACTTGATCGTCATTCTTGCTCGAGTAGCAGTTGCAGTTCTTGGAGTTCGTGGAGTTGCCTTTTTTGAAATTGCTCGTCTTGTTGCGAAAGTTCGCCAGATGGTCCTCTTTCAGGAACATGAGTCTGCTTTTCTTTAGATGGTGATGTGATCAGTATATTGTGGGTAGTCGACACTGTACTGCTAGGCTTGTCTTGCGATGAAAGCAGCGTGACAGGCTGATGAGAAAGCTCCCAAGATGGTTGTGAGTCATCCTTGATTGTAAATGCTTCTGTCAGTTGACAATGCACCGGCGTTGGTGGATTCGAAATTCCTGCAGTGCTTTGACTCCCATGTGTGTTATCACTCGACGATGAGAGCACAACAGACATGGCATCAGGTGGTTCTGATGGCGTATGTTTTTCTTTTTGCAGCGTAGTTAGGCTGACAATGTCTGTCGAACGACCCTGGTCCGGAACGTCAGGGTAGGGGCTGGTATTGTGAGGATTCACCAGCTCTTCACGCGTAAATTCCGTCGCACGCTCGAAACCATCTGGGCCTTGTGTGTACATACATACATACATACATACATACATACATACATACATACATACATACATACATACATACATACATACATACATACATACATACATACATACATACATACATACATACATACATACATACATACATACATACATACATACATACATACATACATACATACATACATACATACATACATACATACATACATACATACATACATACATACATACATACATACATACATACATACATACATACATACATACATCGGACATAATAATGTAATACTAGAGCGTACCCTGCTTGCTTCAGAATTCAATAAAGTGAGTACGTTCTCTACTACGTTAAAATTCTGTATGCGTACTAAATTGACAGCTGCTATAAAGATTGCTAGTGATGTACATGCCGCTAGACAAATCTGAATGTGCAGCGCGCCTCCCGCTAATCCGGTTGATCGAACAGCTAAGAACACTCCGGAGCGAAGAAGCTCCAACCTAATCCGGTTTCCAGATTGCTCACGGTTGGTATGAAGGATTAACGTGCGCGACGGCAAGAATGCCTGTGCCGTTGCGAAAGGGACGTGCAATCTTGATAGATCTACCGTTCCACGGCTGTTCTTCGCATTGCAATGAAGCGTGATGAAGAGAGAGAGAAAGAAAGAAAGAAAGAAAGAAAGAAAGAAGGAAAAAAGAAAGAAAAAAAGAAAGGAAGAAAGAAAGAAAGAAAGAAAGAAAGGAAGAAAGAAAGAAGGAAAGAAAGAAGGAAAGAAAGAAAGAAAGAAAGAAAGAAAGAAAGAAAGAAAGAAAGAAAGAAAGAAAGAAAGAAAGAAAGAAAGAAAGAAAGAAAGAAAGAAAGAAAGAAAGGAAATTTGACAGATTCCTTGTCACCTTAGGAATCGGGGCTAAGAGAAGCGTGCGGTTGCAAGGTGAATATGTTTTAATATTTAGGGGAGAAGCTCCTTATAGCATCACGTGGTCAGTCTTCGGTTGTCGTCACTCAACCCAGCGTACCACACCAGTAGCGTCTCCCTTATCATTCAATAAATGGCGCTGTCCCATAGAGATGCACACAAAGTGCAGTTGGGTGACGATATGCTACATCGCACCGTACGCATTCTATGTCTTCATCGCCATTTCTCGTCTAGTTAGGAGTCCTAGATGGCGCTGTCGCACAGAGATATGCAATATGTCTTTTTGAGTGAATGTACACTAGATGGCGTTGGAAGTGCAGCTGCTCTCCGATTGGCTGTTTCACGGGCTGCACGGGGCTGTGCGAGGTGCGAGCGCCATAAAAGGCCGCTCGCTTCCGTTGTCTGTCATTCTCCTGGATCGTCGCCGTACGTGGAGGAGTACGCTTGCCGGATCGTGTTTGGTGGGACGCATAGATGGACGCACGAACGGAAGCACAGACGGACGCTTCGCCCCACTTATCATCAATCACTCCGTGGTTATGCCATGATTTGTTATTGAACGAAACATTAGGAAGAGGTGCTATATATACGTACAAATTCACGCACACACGTGCGTTAAACAGCCGCATATGTTTTATATTAGCAGTTGTTCGTAGTTGCCTAACGGTGCCAACAGCAACACAGATATTAGCAACGCCAGAAGCAGTAAGCTGATATAAAGCGCTGGTGAAGCGCTAGATGGCGCCTAACTACCATTGACGTTAACCCAACATGACGGCTGTATCACAGGAATACATATGTCATGTTTATGAAAATTTGATAGCCAGTACTGCAGCCAGAATTTACGTTTCACTGTGATTGTGGTCTATTTTCAATGTATTTCCGAGACCTGGTGCGAGTCTGTGGTTGAATACTTGACCGCCACGTACACTCCTAGGGTTCGATTCCTGCTGGGACACTGGCGTTTATTCTTTGCATTTGTGCGGTCACCGCTGCCTGGCAGCTTTTTCGTAACGCACAAGCGTTAAAGTTACTCATGTGTGTTCTCGCCGTTCCTGTGTAGATATGAAATGCCTATCACTTGTGGCACATACCCGCATACTTGCAGACGCGCCCCCGGGTATGTGCCACTGTTCTTCGGAAAGTGTTTGACGACTTACGCGTTGAGATTGTTACATTATTCTTGTCATGACGAGCGCATCATGTTCGGCAAACCATCTTACATTCCCGTAATAATTTTGGTGTTAAAGGGGTGATCATGAGAGCACCCAGACGTAGGTAGGTAGGTAGGTAGGTAGGTAGGTAGGTAGGTAGGTAGGTAGGTAGGTAGGTAGGTAGGTAGGTAGGTAGGTAGGTAGGTAGGTAGGTAGGTAGGTAGATAGGTAGATAGATAGATAGATAGATAGATAGATAGATAGATAGATAGATAGATAGATAGATAGATAGATAGATAGATAGATAGATAGATAGATAGATAGATAGATAGATAGATAGATAGATAGATAGATAGATAGATAGATATAGACAGACAGACAGACAGACAGACAGACAGACAGACAGACAGACAGATAGAAAGATAGATAGATAGATAGATAGATAGATAGATAGATAGATAGATAGATAGATAGATAGATAGATAGATAGATAGATAGATAGATAGATAGATAGATAGATAGATAGATAGATTCAAAAGTGCCTCCGATACGCAAAGAAATGCTTCGTGTTTAAAACTACAGCATGATGCGTATTTTGCAATGGACAAATGCCGAAAGGCTACTTACGATTACAAGCGTGACGCAACCCTCGAGCAGCATACGGCGCAAAAGTACCGTGCAGCGACATTCACGCTTTTACAGCATTCCTCCACTGGCTTCAACACATGCTGTGGAATGTTTTCGCTATAGCTTGAACAACCCTGCATGAACGGCAACTCAACGTAACGTATACGCTCCACCGCAAAACTTGAAGGCAAAGGTTTCGCAGCAGTGTGATCGACAATAAATGTCAGGTGGGCTTGAATTTACAGCTTTTCTTTTATGTGAGCAGAAGACCTGCCATGCCCCGCCGCGGTGGTCTAGAGGCTAAGGTACTCGGCTGCTGACCCGCAGGTCGTGGGTTCGATTCCCGGCTGCGGCTGCATTTCCGATGGAGGCGGAAATGTTGTAGGCCCGTGTGCTCAGATTTAGGCGCACGTTAAAGAACCCCAGGGGGTCGAAATTTCCGGAGCCCTCCACTACGGCGTCTCTCATAATCATATGGTGCTTTTGGGACGTTAAACCCCACAAATCAATCAATCAGAAGACCTGCCACGAATTTGTGTACTTTCCTCATGGGGCGGTGTCGGTGCATTTAACCACGGCAGCATTACCTGCCGAGGCTGCACTCAACTTGCGGGCGTCGCAGATTTCGCAAGCGCGCGGTGGTCCATATACCTGCGCGCGTGGAAGCAACGACTATCTTAATCCAAGGTCGCATAAGCGTATTTATAACGACTCCGCAGCGCGTTGTATGTGTTCGCCATGTGTGCACACAGAATTTGGCTGGATACGGGCCTTGGATATATGATAGCACGCTATAGGCTATGGCTGATTAGCGGTGTTCGCTGATCCGTTCCACGCAGGCGAGACCGCTCGACGTCCACGATGTTCGTTCCGGGCTTATCGTGTTCTCTAATGAACGAGGCCGAAATCTGTGGCGCTGAAGAGGCTCGCGTTATCCCTAGAGCAAACTCCGCTCTACAAAACATTCCTGTCCCTTCGTCATGCAGTCTTGACTTTCTTAATTTCCTTTATTAATTTGGGAGACATGAGCATCCGTTAGAGTACATGAAATTGATGAGCCGTGAATTCTCAGATACGAAGCCGAGATAACAACTCGTGTGCCATCGAGGTAGACGTTCGCTACTGAAAGAATTTTCTTTCGTAGAGGAGTATATGGTTGCAGTTAAACTGCTCGGAGGATAAAACTGTATACCGATACGACGCCCATGACAAACATAATGTTCGAGACGGCTTCAAGAAACGTAAACTCAGCGTTCGAGTCCGCCACGGTGGATCAGTGGCTAAGGCACTCGGCTGTTGTCCTGCAGGTCGCGGGATCGAATCCCGGCTGCGGCGGTTGCAATATTTGATGGAGGCGAAAACGCTTAAGGCCCATGTGCTTAGGTGTTTGTGCACGTCAAATAACACGAGACGGTTAAAATTTCCGGAGCCTCCTACTACGAAGCCTCTCATGGTCATATGATGGTTTGGGTACGTTAAACCTCAACGATTATTATCATCACATTTACAGGTCAAATGACGTTATGAAACCAATTTGAAACGACTTTCTCTTGAAATCAAAATGTCCTCGATTCGTGATCTGTGAAGGAAAGTAGACAATAACCGACATTTCTTGAGTTTGATCATAACATCCGAATAAAAACGCCAGTGCTGCGCGGAAGACGCAGCACAGTCACAGCGAAAGCTAGAAGAGTATTCAGAAGAGAGAAGAGCATTAATAATAATCCTTAGGTAGTAGATCAGCATTTTCTATGCTATTTTTGGTCATTCTTCTCTGAAGCATTGTATCCGCTAAACACTTGCAAAGAATTTTGTGCCAATCGTTCATGCTGTGGCTGACGATGATGAGGAATTATGCCTGAAGCGGGTATGCGCGACAGTTAGTAGCTGGACAAAAACAAGCTTTTGTAATGGGTTGGAGCGTTGGACGACCCACTCGTATACGCTATTCGATCTGTGGGACGACTGCTTGTGCTTTAGCTGTTTTAAAACGATTTATAAGTCGTACTAATGCGATTCCTATCGCGGCATCAAGCCTGGCTAAGGCAAGTTTGCGAACAAGTCCCAAGCACCAGTGTAGCTCACATAACTGGGCTAGCACGCAGCTGACCCGGTTTTGAGCTGCATTGTATCTTTGGTAGTAGGTTTTTTTTTATTTCACGATAGCGGTTACGGACACCAGCGGCGGCGGACAACTACGGCTCCGTGCGTGATCCGAGTTTTGGTCTCATAACAGCTTTCGCTGCAAAAGCCATGGCTCAGCTATGTCAATAAGCCACTCAGCCTAGGTATGCGGAAAGCGAGAAAGTAATTATGTGCAAAACCCAAGACATCTATAAACTACGCAGACGCGCTGCAAAACTGAAATGCTAACTTTCTCAAGATAGAAGGCCGCCAACGGATGGAAAACATCTCGCTTTCTATTGTATTGCATTGAAATAGATTAGTCTGACTGGACAGAAATACTTCTATGACTGGAAACCTGAGATAAAGTTGCAATAATAGGAGATGTTGTAACAGATTCGTTACTATAATAACGGCAGCTTCATAAAAAAATTCGAAAAATGAACAAAAAAACATGACAAGCAGGGACAACAAAATGACGAAGATTATCAGATTACGATCGTTTTAATGACGATTTGTAGAAGGCTCTTTGGCATGTGTCATGGTGGTATGCTATCATCATCTCTAGGTGTTTATAGCATATGCCAAGCACTACTTAGCATGTACAGTACCCTCCACTGTTAAAGGGAACACTACAATGAGCACCATTCATATTGATTGATTGATATGTGGGGTTTAACGTCCCCACTATAACGCACGGCACTATAGTCTGTCAAAAAGAGCCAGAACCGTCAATCACTGGTAATTTGTTGTAAATATAAGGCACTATGCCTTTGCAAGAGAGTGAGATGCAAACACGCTGCACACGAACGTGTTCCATTTAACAGTGGACTCTACTGTACAGGCGCACCTACCATTCAGGCATCGATATCGCACCAGTAGCGAGCCCTCGCCTCTGCAACGCCGCTCGGCCTGGTCCCGGCTCAGGCTGAACAGGCAGTGCACCTCGCCTGAACACCTGCACGAAGAGGTATACCGTACATTATAAACACTTAGGCAACAGCTGCTTACTAAAGAACGGTTATTAATACAAATGGCGAAGCAGCAATAGCATCAGGCAACAGCTGTTGCAAACAGACTACGGGCATACTGTAGCAGTAAAATTAGCAGCAGTAGTTTACACAGCCAGTGAAACCAACATACTGTTAAACTCGTGAAAGTACAGGGTGCGATAGTTATTGTGCTCAATTGAAGGTTATGATTGTGACCCAAATTGAAAGGTGTTAAACTAGACAAAAAGAACCCCGTCTGTTGGCGGGATCCACACCCACAAATTTTAAATTACGCATCCCATGCTGCCCCCATGCGTGCCTTACCCCCGTATTCACAAACGATTCTCGACTCGAATTTCACCTTTCACTTGACAGAGTTGAGCACTGCGCCGCTGCTCGGCTGAAATTGACGTGGCGCTGCTCGAGAATCGCGCCACATTATCGCTGATATGCAGTGACTTGCCGTGCCTAGAGAGGGTGCTTCCACTGGCTTTCTCAAGTGAAGGTGAAGCGTTGAGTGAAGGGACACTTGGAATACGGGGTAATTAGTTTAACGTTCCTTTCACTTCATTGACTGTGTCGAACAAAAGCGAACCCTTCAAAAACTCACCATTTATTAATAATAATGTCTGGGTTTTCACGTCCTAAAAGCACCACATGATTATGAGAGACGCCGTAGTAAAGGTCTCCGGAATTTTTCACCACCTGGTGTTCTTTGACCTGCACTGGCATCGGACAGCACTCGAGGCTCGATTATTTCAGCTCCACCAAATTGCCACGGCCAGGATCGAACGTGTAGCTTTCGGGTCAACAGCGGAGCACCACAGCCACTAATCCAGCATGGCGGACTACTTTCCCATCATTAGCACAGTAGTAGTTGTAATTTTAGTAACACAAGAACTCCGGGCATCACTTTGACTTGGGAATAATAAAATATATTATCCTTAAATTCGTCACGTCATCTTCGAAATTGTGGTGGGAAACTTTGAATTGAAACTGTATACATTCGTTTTCTCGTCGTTTACTCGTTTCGTATAATCAATACCAAAGTAAACTTTTGGTATTGATTATAAGGACAGTAGAGCTTTCACGGTATAATTGATCAGTCTCAGTTAATTTACTGTTTTACATAAATGTCTTTTTCAACGAAAGATAAATAGAATATACAAACTACTTTACCAACCACTTCACACTAAGAAACGGATAGCTGTTTTTCCGAAAAGACACCTGGTATGTGCGAAAAAGCGTAAGAATAAAACCGATCACAACGCTACTTTAATATTTTACAACTTTCTGTGACATAACCGGTTTTGATGGCGTTTACTAGCTCCTATAGATGTAGAAAGATTTAGAATAACGTTTGGAGGTGTTGCGGACGTCACCGGTTTTGATGACGTCAACTAGCTCCTATATATATGTAGGGAGTTTTAAAATAACGTTTGCAGGTGTTGCGGGCGTTGCTTTAGTTTCGGGCGCCATATGAGCTTTACGATAGCGTTCTATCTATCTAGGGAAAAGTCTAGGGACTTTCGCCCCGACCGCAAACCCAAATGCACGGAAGCTACAGACAGCACTTCGCGGGCCTCGCGGGCCGCAATCGCCGTACGCTATTCCGGATTTCCTGCGGGCGTGCCACGAACGCGAACGGCGGTTCGCGTTACGACGCATGCGCAGTGGCAGCGAACGCACCGCAAGGGCTCACGGTGCGCTGTTCTAAAACTCCCTTGTATCTTGATCTGTCTTTATAACGAAGTACACTGTCCTCCGAGGAGACCATTGGCTTAATATATCAAGCTTGAGAAAGTTTATTTGAACTACTGTGCCCGAAATAGAAATTACAAAAATGAAAGAAAAAACATTTTTACATCTTTGACGTTACGCTGAAGTTCACGTGAAAAAATTAGGGCAAATTTTTTTTTTCAAATAAAACTTGACCTTTACTTTCTCGTCTATTAGTAAATTCATGATGAAAAAACTGTAATGAAGGCTACGTTTTCGTAGCATGATAAATTCGTTTAAACCGATTCCTTTAATAATTGCTCGGGTTTAATCTTTCTAAAGCACGACATGGTTATGAAAAATGCCGTAGTGGAGAGATCCGAAAAATTCGACCACCTGGGAATCATTAAGGTGCACCTAAATGTAAGCACAAGGGCCTAAAGCATTTTCGCCTCCATCGAAATTCCAACCGCCGCGTCCGGGATTAGATCCCGCGACATTCCGGTCATCAGTCGAGTATAACTCCCGTGGCGGGTAAATTGATTCGGCATTTACCTTTAGCATTCTTTTGAGACCTGTACAAGATTATGTTCGCCATATTCTTTTGGAGTGCGTTAAATACGCGAATGAAAGAGAAAAATTAAAGAACAAATTAGCAAGTTCGGACAGACGGCCCCTCACAATAAAAAAACTACTTGGACCATGGCCTGAGATGCATCTCCAGAAAAAGGCAATAATCTTCCTGACAAGACTTTTTAGTGGAGACCGGACTGGACAAGCGCCTATGACAGACAGCCAGAGATGGGTATATATAAAATGTGGTCATGTATATACTGACATTAGATTAGTAAGGTGTGCGTGTAAATAGTTTATGACTGTGTGAACTGCGTGAAGAAAACTGTGTATTGGCATGTTATTTGAACTGCTTTCAGTGTGCTATTATGTGTTTTTCTCTTTTTCGTATTGTTAATTTTTGGGTACCGTTCTGTATTATTTTATTTTTCGCTGCAGAACTTTGTGATATGGAGTAGCCGAGGCAATAGGCACCTCAACCTCTCCACAGCAAAACAGTTAAAACAGAACAGAACAGAACAGATTATGAGCTGAATAATACCTTGTACGAGTCACCAAGGGCACTGCTTCCACCGCAAGACCGGGCGCATTTTCCCTTCCTCGTGGGTACGCGCAAGACTTCACATGCAACATCAACAACAGCGGCAACGGATCGTCTCATCGACAAGTGTATCTAACCCGTCTGGAGAGGGTTGCGCACGGTTTCGGGGGAGGGCTATGCGACGGGAACTGTTCCGCGTACTGGGACGGCCGTTGTGAGAGCCGTTCCCGTCGCAGGTGGTGATTCATAAACAACGGTGATTTAAGAGTTCGTTCCACCCGGCAGCGGCACTTTAAGGAGAAATGCCGTGACCGCCACACCCCCTTCGGCGCGCGCACATCGCCGGCTATAGTCCTGCTTACTATACGGCGATAGCTGTTCAGGGGATGAGTTGGAGGTTGCGGACGTTTCGATTACACGCCCGCTATGCGCGGCATGCGCCCGACGTTCAGTTCTTGGTCTTCTTCTTGGCTCGGCTTACGCGAACCATCATCAGCCGCGGTAATGGGCGATGCCGTGAAATCGCGCCATCTAGATCGGCGTGAATGATAAGGATGGAGTGAGCGCTAGCCGAAGATGGATGACAAACGTTGACTGTGGGGCAATCAATGCGCACAAAACAGAGCGTTGCGATAGTTGCTTTATGAGTTGGTTTTACGTGTTATATAAAAGAGACATGTGGGTGGTTACACTCTAAAAAATGATTGCTTTTTGATCGGCAATGCGCACAGGTATGACCACGGGCACTAGACCAAGATCGGTGGGCGTTGATTTTATTGATATGTGGGGGTTTAACGTCCCAAAACCACCATTTGATTATGAAAGACGCCGTAGTGGAGGGCACAGGAAATTTCGACCACCTATGGTTGTTTAACGTGCACCCAAATCTGACCCCACGGGCCTACAGAATTTTCACCCCCATCGAAAAATGCAGCCGCCGCAGTCGCGATTCGATCCAGCGAGGTGGGCATTGAGGAAGCAGGATGAAGGAAGGAGGAAGGACAGGGAGGTTAGCCTCAGACCGGTTGACACAAACACACACTCGCACACACACACACACACACACACTCTCTCTCTCTCTCTCCCTTTCCCAGTGAACACGAGCTACGGCTTCGCGTACCACTGCCACATCGCCGTCTTCATTTTCTTCTCCTGAAGTCGGGTGCTTTCCGGTCTCGTTCACCGCCCAAAAGAGGGCGCTACAACGGCATCGTGCGTCAATACGTCACGCCAGTATTCCTGACAACATGATGATGATGACGTTATCACGTCCAGTCAGGTTTTTATCGTTTGTTCCTTACGCCGCGAGAGGTCATCGCCGGCGGTCAAACTTCCCGTTTAATGAGGCATCTAAGGCTCTCGACCTAATTATTTGAAGCTCAACCCACAGAACAGGGGTGCGCTTGTTTATCACCCATTGAAGAGAGTCGCATAAGCTTGGTTTTCTTTCTAACCATATGAGTGACATTTTCTGTGCTAGTACAAGATTAAAGCATTTCAAAAACTAAACGTTCGTCGTTCCTATACCTAAATTGTGACATTCGGCCAAGTTTTATGCCGGAATGTCTCATATAATTCGCCAGGGCATTCAAGTTTTCGTCTTCAAACCGGTGACACAAACATCTCTGTTTATAACAACAGATACCATGCTAAGCGTTCCACACTTCGTCCAATTTAAAAATCGTCAAGTGTTGTCTCTTTACGCTCTCCCATAGTAGAGTACCGAGTAATCTAAATCGTTACCCACTTTTTCTAAACACACAAGTTCTTTTCGCTGTATATAACAGCTTGGATTGTACATACGCATTGATCACCATTGTTCAATTTTTCTGTGTGCACATAAGCTATGTAAGATATATCCGGAAATAAAATTCTCGTAAATCAGTTTCAGCGCCTGACAAGGCCTGACAGACTCCCTGCAGAGTTTTATGTACAGTTCTGGACTATCATTGGTTCAATTATCTCATGCGTTATTCGAAAGTGTTTCCAAGATATTGCCCTTCCAACCTCTTTCCACAGAGGCCGTAGAACAATAGATCCAAAAAAAAAAAAACAAACCAATGTCCACGCGACCAGAAGATTGACGCCCTATTACCTTGCTTAATGTAGATTACAAGCTCTTGGCCAACATTCTGGTGCGTCGAATCAGATCGTCTCTTGCAACATTAATCGCTCCCCACCAAGTATGTTCTATTCCGGGCCGAGAAATACACACCCGTACGTGTTTGACGCGAGACATCATTCAGTACACCACTAGCCAATTTGCATGAGGATTGGTTGTTTCCTTAGATCAGGAGAAGGCTTGTGATTTCATAGAACTAGGCTACTTACTAAATCTTTTACATGCATTCGGATTCCCGGATAAGTTCATTGACCTCATCACGTGATGTACACTAATTCAGAAAGTACCCTTTACATAGATTCCCGTGAGAGTCACCCATTTAAGGTCACGCGTGGGGTCCGTCAAGGGTGTCCCCTCTCCCCAGTGTTATTTATCCTTGTATTAGAACCCTTATTAAGGGCCGTGGAACGTCACCCGCCGATTCGAAGCTTACCCCTATGTGGTAGCACTCAAGTAAAGGTCACTGCATATGCAGATGACATTACTACTCTACATGTACATAAAGAATAGTCGCTGCAGCATGCTCTTAATACATTCCATGGTTTAGGCATTATCTCTGGCGCAAGGTTAAACTTTTTCTAAAAGCCAGTATTTTTTGTGGGCAACCCCAGCAGTCGTATCAGCATCACGTCGCCTTTACAGTGTTCTCCTAACATTGCAATACTGGGAATTACTTTCACTGGATTTGGTGTACAGGAGAGCATCTGGTCATCCGTTGTTAAAACTCTTCAAAGATATACAAAAGCAGTCAGGCACTTCAAATTCCCCCTCCAGGAACGCCGATACTTATCTCAAACGGTGTACCTCGGAAAATTTTGGTACCTTTGCCATTCTATTATGCCACCACTCCACGTCTGCAGAAAAGTGCAAAGCTGCATCAGTTCATTTTTTTTTTGTCTGGTGGCACAGAATTGTTATCTCGTCCGGCGTTAGCTCAACCACGAGATCAAGGCGGTTTTGCATTCTCTGACGCTTCCGTCACGGCTTCTACATTGTGCTTCCGCACTCTATTGCAAATACTAAGCCGTACTCTATTGCGTATACTAAGCAATGATGACACGCCCGCTCAGACACTGGCTCGCTATTATCTGGGGCCATCACTGCGTGTATTCCTGCCGGCTATCCAAATTAACCAAGGTCCTCCATCAATCGAATTACCATCTTTGTATCGAGCCCTTCTGGCATTTCGCTGACGTTTGCAGGCTACGTTTCCAGAAATAGAGGTGGCTGATTCTAAAGTGGTGGACACAATGGCGGCCGTTCTACAGCCCTTGGTGCCCTAGCATCGTCAATCTGTAATGAACCGCCCTTGGAAACCAATCACTGCAGCAGTGTTGTCAGGGCATCTCCTGGACTTTGTCTGAGAGCTTGGCTGGGGCTTGCATCCCACTCGAGATCGGTTGCAGCGATGGCAGGTGGTTCGCACTTCCACTCGCCCTAACTGCGTCATGGTAGAGACCAATCGACATGCGACGATTGAATGTGTGGTCTCCCAGCGTTTTTTTTTTCTTTTTTTTTGAGCGGTCCATGGCGGTTTTCGGGGACAGGGTGTGTGAACACTCGTGACCAATGACCGATATCCGCACGGCCGCTTCTCCGCTCTAATAATAGTTGCGGGGCTGTTCAGCCTTTGGGGAAACCGATGCAAGGCCGTGGTTGCGAACTGCCGCCGGCGTGCTTTGTGGCCGATACTGGGCCGAATAAGAGGAGAAATCCTCGCGTTCCCCTCTGAAGAGCTTTTATTCCTCGGGTAGCACGAATTTCTGCGACATTGGTCGTGCCCTTTCGTCAATGTTGAACACGAAAGGGTAAAACTCGTTTTTCGACCGACGTAGTGCTAAGCAGTGCCCGTTGAGTAGGTATTCACGATGTCGTTTACAGCCAATTGTTTCATTACATCTATTGCATCGTTATACCCGTGTATCATGATTTTGCATTGAGTTCTTGTGTACATGCATGCCAACAGCGCCATGCAGACTAGATCAACCATGTCTTCATTGCAACGTAGTGATGTTTGTCGTGGCACATAGATGCGTCGAAGTGTATGTGCCCTATTACTGGAATGTTATGATCCCTTTGTTTTCTGTACATAGTGTAAATTTTTTTCCAAACAGTATGTGTTCATGCTGTCCCTTAGTAGAGTACCATGCGCTCTAAATTGTTAACTTTTTCTAAACACGCAGTGTTGTTCTCTAACTCGTTAGTCACTTTTTCTACACACTGCTAGGGACAGATTAACATTGTTCGGTAGAAGAGCAAGTTACACACTTGTATGAATGGCGAAAATCTGGTGCGGCAGCACTGCCAAGGCTACAGAGCCAAGTCACGCAGTTTCTTAGTACGCTGTGGCGCGTATATTGCAAACGCTAACTTTTGTAGACTACGTAGCCGAGAAGAAAAGATAAAGAGAAAGAAAACAACCATTATATATGCCCAGTCTGCACGAGATAGCCTATCTTGTGCAAACTGGGCTCCATCTTGTATGCCTGGATGTTTATTTTTAGTCAATATGTTTTTCAGACGCCTTTTCTCCGTAACAACATGTTTAGAATCGCTTGCGTTGTCAGAAAAAAGCTTATATCCTGGATTTTTTTTTCTGTCTTTATTTTTCTGGTGTCGATCTCACACTTTTCTGCCCCTCTGAACAACAGTGGCATCGCTCGGTTGTAGCAGGTGGACAATGAGGCTTGCCAGCGAGCTTGAGCGTGAGCGTGTGTTCGTTAAGTGATCTGTATTCACAGAGCCGATAGAAAAGCAGACAGTGGTGCGTTGTGCTATACTTTGCTGTGAAGGTCATAATAAAGAGTGCCTCCCACAGTGCAACTGCTTGGATCTGCTAAGAAACCTGGTACACGTTTGTACAACTTTTCGCGTTACTAAGTGTGACACAAGTTGTCATCATCAAATATTGCACATAGCGTAACAGGCTGCCAGTTTATTTGCTCTGGTGTGCAAAAAAGGGCTTATCTTCCAAATGGCCATCAACATTTGCTCAAAAGCCAGAGTAATGAAAGTTATCAGTGCACTATTCAAGGGCATCCACGCAATTAATCGCGCGGAGAACGATTCCGCAAAAGGGGGAAGAACCGTTTTAGAACTGGCAGGATTAGGTGATAGTGGGCCATGAGAAATTGGTTGGCAATGCCGGCGACTGGAAGCGCTCGGCGGATTTCGTGACTGGCGGTTGTCTCGTCCGCGATGTAATCTCTTCGACAACCACTCCCCGATCGGGGCCCCGTCCACGGACTTCTCTGGCCGGCTCGCAATCATTTAATTTTCTCTCAATATTTACACTTTCTCGCTCTATCTCTTTTAATCTCTCCTTACACCATTCCCTCGTGAGCTACTGCTGAGGTTGAGGTGTCGCACTCTGGTGCAGGCAGTTGCAGGGCTTACTTTTCATTTTTTCCTACTGAAAGTTCTCCCCACCACCCGGAAGGCTAGGACCTGAAATGTACTAATCAAGCTGTCTAGGAGATGGCATCTGTATAGAAGAATATTATGCGAAATCTCCAAAGGAGGAGGGGGGTAGCTGCCCCACTTCTCCTTCTCTGCGGACACCCATTGTACTAATAGTGTGCTGGTAATAGTAATATTCCGTCCATAAACAGTACTCTCTAAGGGACACGTGCGAACATTACTTCATTGCGCAATAAAACAGCAAACAAAAGGAGCAAGCGAGAGCGAGAAGGTTCATGCTGACTCGGATGCCTTTCAGGGTCATCCATCAACTACCGTGACACCCCAAGTCTTGCACATTGTCCTTACACAAAGAATGACAACTGGCTACGCGAGAGAAATGATGTCGGTTCCCTCTTACAAGTTCATGACACCAAGAACTGTATTTCAGTGTTCGCATGAGCCATCCACTGCGGCCCCCAAGATATTGTGGTGCTGATAAGTAACCCAGCTTAGAATAACAGACGGCTGGCCTAGTTAATAAGCATTCATTCTAAAGGTGAGGGCGTGCAACACGGACACAAGAACTAAATAAAAAACACCACAAACGCCGGCATTTGTGTGTCTTGACTTTTTTCTTGGGTCCATGTTTGGACGCCATGTCTACTATAATGAGTAAGTAACTCGGCGAGTTTTATCCAAAGCGTGACCCGGTTTCTTTGCATTGCCCAGTAAAAAGCACTCTCCCGCGTGTGCTTTTTGGTATTGTGGTGGGCATAGCTGTGCGCAAAGGAAGGGGGGGGGGGGGGTAGTTACCCAAGAGGGGGTGCAAAATCTGCCCCTTACCATGACTAAATAGGGAATGGGGATAAGGGGATGAACCATCACCCCTAGCACACGTTTAAAGGGGCCCTGCACCACTTTTTGAGCAGGGTCAGAAAACGTCGGCCATCAATAGTAGAGGCTCTTGACAACACGCGAGCCCAATGTAGTGCAGCACACAGCCTGGAATTCACAAGAAATCATCACAGTCAGCTCAAAAAATGCTTTCTCTTCTCTCGACAAATCACGGAATATACCCAAAAATCACGCGTAGCAAGCCCATCTATTAGCCATTGGCTGATTTGAACATGGCGCGCTCGCTCGTTAGAGGGATCACCGCGGGAGGCCGCTACCTGCCCACGCGTGCGCGCGCAACCACACTGAAAGAGCAGCACATTCGAAGAAAAAAAAAGAAAAAAAGTGCTCAAGGTCACAAGGCACGGGTGATGTTTTTCTGTGGCCCTGCCATCTCTCTCTGCTTAGCTTCCAGCGCTTTCGTCTGGACGAGAGAATAGAGAATGCAGCAAACCTTTGTAACTCCACTCGAACTGGACGGGTTCTTAAATATTTTGCGGCGTTAAATTTGTGAGGCAAACAAGCTCTTCCGGTGAATTCATTCCATGGTTACTTGAAAAAGTGTTTCAGGGCCGCTTCAAGGTGGAGAGGTTGACGAGGTTAGCGTATGACGCATGTGCAGTCACCGCAAACGCCAACTCTATCCTTTGTAAACGCTACTCTGAAGCTGACAGTTAAACAAGTATCTCGTGAGTACGTACCTAAGGATGTGGTTTATACTAGTCGCTTCTAAATACGCCGGCTCATAATTCACAAAAATAGTACAAGCACTTCTTGGAGATTATAGGACCTCGCAATATCCAGGGTTTAACGTCCCAAAACCACGATATGGTTATTATGGACGCTGTCAACTGAAGGTCTCTGGAAATTTCAACCATCTGAGGTTCTTTGACGTGCCCTCACATCGCACAGTACACGGGCATCTCACGATTCGCCTCTATTGAAAGATTTCAAGACCTAAAAGTCTTCGTTGCTACTCCGACTTCTGCCTCGACTCCGACCTTCATCAGTTCTTGATCGACGCAAAGCGTCGTTTCTCGGTCGGCTGTGGTTGGGAGTTGCCTTCACGAAGGGCGTACAACGTTAACTGAGATCACCGACAGTGACTGTGTTTCCTGCACCGAAGAAAACATCGAGCACTTGCTGCCCACTGTCCTCGATTTGCCTCAGAGAGACAAGTACTTTCCAAAGCATCGAGACGACAGGACGATCGGCCACTCTCCAGGCAGATGCTTCTAGAACACCGTTTCCATCTCTAGTTCAGCCCACAGGGCAATGAAAGTGGTCTTGCGCATCTTCGAGAACGATGGCATTGCGCGATCGCCTCTGACATATGCGGTACGTACCGCCCCGCAAGCATCAGTAAATTTACTGCTTTTTTTTTTCTTCCTCTCTTTCTCCCCTCCCTCTCAATAATTTTTTCTGTTCCCCTTTCCCAATATACTAGAACAAGCCTGCAAGGTAGCCTACGGCTAGCCTTCCTGGTCAACCACCCTGGCTTCTGGCTTTCGTTTTGCTTTCTTACCTTCGCTACGGCATTCGCAATGCGCCCGAAACGAGTTCGGAACGGAAAATCCTCAAATCGGGTCACTACGCATCGCCGGCCACCAGAGCGACCCGGGTTTACCGTACTAAGCGATCGCTTGTAAGCGCCTAATGACAAGGCGAACTTGTTTCGTGGTGATACATGTAACCTTCCTTCTCTTTTATTCCCTTCCCCCAGTTGGGGTAACAAACTCGAAGCGTGTCTGGTTGATCTCCCTGCTTTTCCTCCGCCTCCTCCCCCGGCTGAATGATCTTTCATCTCTTCGTGCCTCTCAGTTCTGCGGGACTTCTGCGTCATTCGAAACCATTTTCTGCAAACACTTCACCGCTTAGTGTAGCAAACGTAAGCATGCGAAATGGGGAGACGGGGGGACGTGAGCCACCTATGGGGTGCATAAAGTCTTTCCAGTTCTTTGACTTCGCAGGGGGAGGGGACGCAGCGACTAACTCTCCCGCCCCCTCCAAAGGAGAACCCTTAGCACACCTATGGTAGCAAACCGGATATTTGTTCTGGCTAACACCCTTGTCTATTTTTTTACATCTACCTTTCTTTCTCTTCCTTCTTTTCTGTCTCTCTAAGTGTGATGATCTAAGCCTAGTGTTTCGCGCGTATATTCTTGAGAGACCCCTTTTCTACGGCGCGGGCCAACCTCGTGCCATTCATCTCGCGCTGGGCGTGGTTGCGCCCGCGAAGCGGAACACTTCGACAAAAAAGGCTGGCGGCAGTAGAGGACTCGAAAAGCCCTGCCATCAAAGATGACCGCAGCCGCGATGTTCTTCTACACAATGCTCCAGGCTTCCGCGCCGCGCAGTGGATGCGGCTTGCGCAGCCTCGCATAGATCGTATAGGTGCCCGTTTTACCGCCGCCCTACGTGAAGCGACGTCGCATCGTAGCCGACACACGTTGTGCTTAGCAAACGCGGGGGCTGCATGGCTGCGTGCAGCCTTTCGTCTCGAAGCCCATGGCCGTGTTGCAGGTGGTCCATCACTCACGCTCGCGCGTGCTTACCCATCCACCGCTTCTCTCTTTGTCGCCGAGCGTAATAAACGCATGTCGCTCGTTCGCGACGTGGTCTGGCGTTTTCGTATATACCCTCGCGTTTTGTATATACTCGCTTTTTCGTATATGCTCTCAGTTTTTTTTTTTGTATAAACTCTTGCGTTTTTGTATATGATCTCGCCACGCTCTCGCTTCGTTGTATAAACTTTCGCATTTTTGTATATGTACTGGCATTCTGTATATACTCAAACGGGCCGAGGAAAAAAAGGGAAGTTGGAAAGCGGTGGGGATCTGCGCGTGTCGTGCGATCCACGCGTCGTCGCATTCGTGTCATTTGCTCACGAAAATGGGCGCAATTTCGTCCCGCTTAAAAGTGTCACGGAATAACGGAGTAGGGAAAAACAACAACAAAAAAAAACAAGACAATAAATTGAAAAATCGAGGAGTGTACGAAGAGATGCTTACGTTGTAGCGACAAAACGTGGTATTCCGGCAATAGTGGCGGATGTACAGTATATAGTCCCTTTTGCTCCATCAGGAAAAAAGAAGCATAGAGGAATCAAGCAACACGAAAAGGAAGCTTGCGGAGGTTCCTGGCTAGCCTGTGGCGTCGGGACGGGAGATGTGACGTGTCCGTTGCAAAAGGAGACAGTGGGGCGAAAACGCGTCGTCTGTAAAGAGAGAGAGAGAGAGAGAAAGAGAGAGAGCGGAAGTGCCTTTGCGGTGAGACCACGGTCCGGAAGTAGGGGAGACCGCCGGAACACGACTGTCGAGACTCCACGAGGAAGTGGGTTATTTGTGTCTCGTTTCCGTTTTGTACTGTGACCCGCGAGCCCGAAAGCAAACGGTATACAACTATAGATATTTGTTTTCTATTTTCTTTGTTTCTCTCTCTCCCTCTCTCTTGTTTTTCTTGCACGCGCTACATACAAGGCCTCTGTATGTCACGGTCGACTGGGAAGTGTCAGAACTTCCACGCGGTAACACCTCACCGATTTTACCTGCGCACGAGTAACTTGGGTGCCTCAACTTAGGGCACTATTAATGAATGAGTGAATTGCACGTATTCTGCGTAACAAACCTAACGTACGGACTTTTCTAAGTGGTGAGCGTTTTTAATGCGGGATCAGGTGCTGGTGATACCTGTTCAGCGCATTTGTATTCACATAAACGAAGAAAAGAAATGTAATGCGTGGAACGACATTGCATCTGAATGCACTGTATACCCGTCAATCCCCGCGTGCTTAACCTGTACGGCAGTTGACAGCACACTTCAACGGACCAACAGTTTAACTGCACAGTGGTTAGCAGGTTGAGGCGGAAAGGGAAAGTGGGAGGAAAAAGACAACAATAGGATGAAGAAAACTTCGAATACTATACGATTAGATCATACGCACCGAAAAGTAAATTACGTCTATGTTAAGCATCAAATTTTATGGCTCACTCGTATTGCCACTTCCGTACACAGGCTAGTGATAACGACCTCGTCCATTGACACTACTCAGTCCACGCCGAGCAGCTTGTCTTAGACGCTCGACTGTATGTGTATACGGTGTTGTATTGAAGTCATCGAGGCTGCCGTATTGTTATACATCCAGCATGGCGAGAATCTGCGCTTTTTATCTATCTGCTTGTCTGCGGAATCACGGTAAAAGTATCTGTGGAATCAGGGTAGAAGTAGCGAATTGGTTGACAATGTGGCTTATGTTCACATCACGTGGAAAGCCCTAGGAAACAGGTGACTTGTGCATGCGGCCCACGGAATATAACCTATCCTCTCGGCCTCACATGACTGTCTTCGTCCCATATCTTTTTTTGGGGAGTATTCTCATGAGCTACGCAGACATAACCAGTCTCAAACTTTATTTTTTATTTAAGCTTTAGTAAGGTATCCAGTGCAGTTACCATGTGTTGAACACAACCTTGAAACAAAACACACTATATCTTATAAAAAGACCCCCAAATTTTAGTAATTCTGTAGACAGATAACGATGCTGTTTGAATATTGATGCGAAACCAAGGACGTTGTGCGAAACCCCCTTTGAGAATGACTCGTATATGAAACATAAAAAAGCCTCCCTTCAAATGGCAACGTCATCCCACATTTCAATCAAGCACCGCACCCCCCTTTTTTACCCCATCTGGTTCTACCTCATCGCTCCGATTTTAACTGTTTCGCCCCTTTCGGGTTCAGATTCGGTCACTGCGAGAAGAGCTTGATACAGCTGCTATTGGGTAAAACGTCAGCGTTTTTTAAATCCAGCTTTCAGAGCACGGAACGGACCACGAGGTCGTGTAATACCCTTGTTATACAGGCAGCCTAAGCCGTGGTTAACGAAACCGCAGTTACGTGCCAGCTGCGGTTCGCCTATACGCGAAACGACGGTTATGTCGCCAACCGCGCTACTAGAAAATTGAGATGGGCAACCTTGGTTTAGCGGCGTTCTTGGAGGTGGCGTTAGCCACCTTAACTGAGGACCCTTTTTCACTATGCGGAATTGGTGAACCGGGGTTGGCGCTAACTGTGGTCTTAACCGTCGTTGGTTGTACCCGAAGTTAACTTGCGTGTGTAACAAGTGTAGAAGACCGCATCGTTTTTAAATATGACACATACCCACCAGCAGCACGCGTTATCTACATGAACACGCTCTACATCTCGATCACTAACCTGCTGTTAATTGCCAGGCGAAGGTCCTGCTCGCACGGGCTTGGCGCAGTGGATGCGACCGTGGCTCCGTCTTGCGTCGTCGCCGTCGTCTCGTAGATCGGCCCGCAGCCGGGTCTCGCCGGTGGCGCGTCAGGCGGCGGTTGGCTGGCGTACATTGCGTCGTGGATGGCCACCAGCTCGCCGTCGTCGCACCGCAGTCGCACCTCGTAGCGGCTGCAGACGTGCTTCGCCAACAGTGGCGCTTCCGTTTCGAGCTGCGCGGTCGCACTTTGCTCACCCGCCACTACTGCCGCTGCTGCTGCTGCCATTACTGCTCCTGCGCCACAATGAAGAGCGTACCATCAATGACAAATGCGAGAAAGCTGCACTAGCGTTAGGTTTAATTTATTTACCTCTAATTATATTGGTAACAAGCACAAGAAAACATTAGTCAATATTAGCCTGCATTTCACAATTAAATACGCTAAACTTCACAATTAATAGCGCACGCACTCTTCGCTACGGTGATTTTTCTAATGCTGTCACACTTAAACAGATCAACTTAAGTGCCTCAACCCGTAAGGTGGTCAGATTTGGGTGCACGTTAAAGAACCCCAGGTGGTCGAAGTTTCCGCGGAGCCCTCCACTATAGCGTCTCTCATAATCATATGATGGTTTTGGGACGTTAAACCCCACAATTCAATCATTATACAGCGGATAAGGAACTCTTCTGATGGTTCGCATGTTGCGGGATCGAATCCCGTCCACGACCACAACATTTTCGATGGAGGCGAAAATGCTTGAAGCCCGTGTTGGCCAAATTTCCGGGGCCTTCCACTACGGCGCCTCTCAAAATCATATAGCGGTTTTGAGACGTTAAACTAAAAAAAAAATGATACTTAAAAGCCCCACAACTGTTAAAAAGCAATGAGACTTGTTTGCATCACTCGCGTTTAAGAAGGTTAAGTGAAATACCTCAGCGCATTGCTTCCGGCAAGAACATTTTGAGAGATGCAAAAGCCTGACGATACCTTGGGAGACTTTGTCAGCGTCGACAGGAACGTGGCCGTAAAAAAATCTGAGAAAGAAAAGTCGGCCGAAAGTCGTGTGACACAAGAGTGAATGTACGTGTGCTGTCGGCGTACCAAAAGTCGTACGACCGCAATCTAAAATGACGCCACGTCACGGCGTAATGCCAAGATGATGCCGTACAATAGACTGGGAAGAAAATGATATCGCTGGAAAATGATATCGCTGGAGAGACCACGTGACTTTTCCGGCTGACTTCACACTTAGTGCATAGGTTGGTCAATTCACCAAGGCTGAAAGCAGCACGAGAGTTCGAGTTCTAATGAGCTCGGTGATGAGTAGTCTTGAAGTTTCTAAACGATAAGGCTGAGCAGAACATCGCTCTGTAGTGATCCGATTGTACACACCGATTGATTGATTGATATGTGGGGTTTAACGTCCCAAAACCACTCTATGATTATGAGAGACGCCGTAGTGGAGGTCTCCGGAAACTTCGACCACCTGGGGTTCTTTAACGTGCACCCAAATCTGAGCACACGGTCCTACAACATTTCCGCCTCCATCGGAAATGCAGCCGCCGCAGCCGGGATTCGAACCCGCGCCCTGCGGGTCAGCAGCCGAGTACCTTAGCCACTAGACCACCGCGGCGGGGCGATTGTATACACCGAGAGCAAGGACATACAACCATGCCCAGCAGCTGTCGTACAACACGCTTTAGAGTCTCTCATAGTGCGATACTTTATCTATACGGCGTGTAATAGATAAAAACGTATTGCTCCGCGTTGCATCAACATCGAGCGACAGTTCAGTAAATCGTGACACTTACCTCAGAAAACTATTCCTGCGGAAACCGCGAGAGATGACTACCGCGTAAGCGGCAGTCATCTCTGTAGTCATCGCTTAATACCTAACGAGTATCGGCAGACGATAGTCCTAACGCGTTATCACGATGTAGTCTGCCTCGGGGGTACAGCGGTTACAGTGCCAAGCTGCGGACCCGAAAGTCGCTGGTTCGATCCCGGCAGAGTTACTCGCGTTTCGATGGAGACAAGTTGTTAGATGCCTGTGTGTAGCGCGATCTCAGTGCGTGTTAGGGAACACCAAGTAGTCTGCATTTCCGGAGCTCTCCACTGAGGCGAGCCTCAAAACTCGTATCAAAATTGTAGCTCGTTAAACACCCAATTTTTACTATTATTAAATCTTAAGGTGTTTGACTAAGGCGGCACCAGTTGTACTCAGCATGCTACAAAAGGTATACACTAGCAAGGCTGAAAGAACCCTTCAACGCCGTCTCTTCTGTGCCCGGTCCGATTCTACACATTGCCGAAGGCGTTCACTTGGGAGGTGAGACGGAAGCTCTCACGAGCGTCGCCTCCATTTCGCGATCCGAAAACAAGAATAACCAACGAGAGAGAAAGAAGAAGAATGACTTCCGGAAGGTGTCGCCGCTGTCATCACACCCGGCCACGACGGAATCGTTCGGCCGGCTCGACAATAACGGCGACCCGTCTTACGTACACGCGGTCCCACGCCCAACTCAAGTCAAATGAAGGAGTGCCCGCGGCTTCCTTCTTTGCACAGACAACGCCCCTCGTCGCTCAGTTATAAGGCCAGCCTCGCACAGGCTCGCCGCGTCCCTTGACTCAGCTGCGTACGGCTAGGTCCACCCGTGCAGCAAGAATCAACGGCAGACCGGCATGGCGCCGCCTGGATTGTTCCACGCGTATAAAGCATACACGGGCGTTGCTATGGGAGGGCGGGGTCCGTGGAAAGGACATCTGAACGATTCCCCGAGAATGCCTCGAGATTACTTGAGGCGAGACGCCGCGGACGGGCCTGACAGGCAGCGGTCGTAACTGCGTGGAATAGCACGTTGTGGCACGTACCGGAGTCGAGAAGATGTGGGGAAAAGAGGAGGACGCGCGTCTGCAAAGTCTGCTTGTAAAGCGCGTCGACAATCGGTCTTCTCGACCGATTCCTGCGCCGCGTCTCCGACTTTCTCGGTTAATTCGTTTCGGATTGCGAGTGAACGCATGTTCCGAGACGAGGCGAACTCGATTTGTCACGCTGTGTGCCACAACACCGACGCCAGGACGAACAGAGCGACCAACAGGGAGCAAGCAACAACAACGTCGGACCGTTGCGTAGAAAACTCAGTATTATACGGTGCAATCTTTTCCATTGCAAACACGCGCCGGTTCCTTTATCGCTCGCCCTCATTCGCTTCCGCCACGCACTCCTAGTCGGCCGTGTATGTGATTTCCGGGCTGTCGTGAATCAGGAAACTTAGAAAAAAAAAAAAAATACGCACTCCATTTACGTTCTGAACACGCTGCTGGCTTCGATACCCCATTCACCCTTCCTTCTACATCGTGGAGCTTAAAGCTGTTTGTGTCTGATCCATTTCCCTTTCTGTCCTTCTCTGTCGTCAATAGCGTGCAGTGCTGCTAAAGCCGTAGCGCAGAATCGAAATACTTTGGTTTCAACGTTAGACTCGGAAAAATACAAACGTTAAAAGCCATGTCCTACGTGAAAGCCACAGATCGGCTAGACGATGCCTCGCTGTTGTCAACTGCATGCCCTATCCTATCCAAATGGGCGTCGGCAGGGGGGGGGGGGGGTGCAAAAGGGGCACTTGTCACCTACACAAGTTACACCAGGACCACTTCCTCCCAGAACCAAGATGCAACACAGGTTTGCACACCACAAGACAAAATCTTCCCGACGACGCATGCCGATCCAACCTTAATCCGGGAAAAAAAGTTCTGTTTTCAAGAACCTCTATTGAGATTTCACCACCCATATTCCATAGCTCTCGTTTCGCGACGAGTCTAAGTATCTCAAAGCCATGAGAGGTTCATATGCCTCTTATAACGCTGCACCGATGCCAAGACAGACCTCGAGGTCGCCTGGAAGTCTTGAGCTGTGCCTCCGCATTTGTTTACGTCTACGGGTCGCGCCGCACGCGGATGGCCCAGACAGAGGAGTGCATGCGTTTTTGTATGGACGGAACAGCGGGACGTATGAAACAGTTTTTTTTGCCTTCCGCTGTGCGAAACTGATTGCGTTCAGCGCCGCTGACGCGCGCGCATGTACGCGAGCACGCGACCGAATCCGAAGAGAAAGAGTCGCGGACGACGGCATCGTCGCGATTCGTCGACCTTCCCGATCGCTTGTTCGACGTCGTTGTCGTCCTCCTTGTCGATACGCGTGGCTTCACCCCAGGAATGGCGTCAGCCCCTGTACGCCTTAGTCGCAATCGCAAAGGCACCCCCCTCCCACCCCCTCCTTCGATACGCCGCCATACTGTACCTCGGGCCTTTCAACCGGACGCGCTCCATTGACTGCACCCCCCCCCCCCCTCGATCCTTTTCCTTACTTCCTATGTGTCCCCGCAGCCTTCGTCGTCTGCTCGTACAACCGTGTGCGGCATGTTTTGGAGGCGGCACACGCCCACACGAATCCCTTGTTGCTGTAGCTGTGTTTCGTTTGTGTTCACTTGTTTTTTTTTTTTTTTTTTTGCGGTCGCTGCGTTCCAACGATTTCGAGGAAGCGCATTCATAGGTGACCCTGAGAGCCATTGTGATTCATTCCACCTAATCCCAGCATTCGTTGATTCGTTTCCCCTCTCCACCTCTCCACCAACCCCCCCCCCCCCCTCCCTCCCGACCAAACAACTGCTCGGAGTGCCGTGGCTTCGTTGCGGTCGTGGTTCGTTGCGCTATATGCGGCGGCAGCGAAGTGGTTTTGTTGCGTCAATGGAGAACATGGCGGCAAACAGCCTAATGTGTTTAATGTACATATGTGTCTAGCGTTGGGTCCTTCAGCATTTCGCTTCGATCGAAATGGCCGGTATTCGATGCCGCGACCTTCGGCTCAGCAGTGAGTCACCGTAGGGCCGAGACCACCATGACCGGTACTTTGGGAGAAGAAATCCTGGAAATACCTCCCGCCCTACCCCATAGCCTCTGCAACTTTATCACTGGGTGATTCTCTACACAAAACCCTTGCCATGTGCGAGCCTTGTTTGCTCGCTGTCACACTGCACTTCTTGTTTCAACGGTTTACCCACCCACGTTCGCCCTAGTTTCCTCTTGTACACGTGCTCTAGTACAGTAAAGTTTCTACTACTGCAAAATCAATACATTAATTTCGGAAGAACAGATATATGATACTGTGTTAGTTCTAATGTGTGCGTCAGGGCGGGGCCTAAAAGAGAATGCTCCATTAGAAGGTTTATTAGTTCAGTGATTCTTTCTAATTATGAACTAGATGTTGAAAATAAGCAACCTCGGTCACTGACAAGAAAAAGTCGAATTCGCAACCTTTGACCTGCGCTCAAATGCGGTATCAAACACTGGAAACGAGGCGCATAATAATACGAGCAAATGATGCTACACCTCTTCGTTGTCTGGGTTCATATGCTCTGGTGCTTGGATTACTTAGTCATCGCGTTTCTGAGAAGCTTACCGATACTGCAGCGAAGTTACGCTACGCCTAACCCACCGAAACGCCGTCTCCCTTGATGCGAGCTTGGCAGCATGAACTTCGTGAACGCTTCCAGCAATCACCTGTTTTCATGACCACGCAGACACCACTTGCACAGCCGCTTCCTATAGAGTGATCGATCTCTCTTTTGTGATTAGAAAAAGTGTTTAACGATTTAGAGCACTCGGTACTCTCTTTTAGGGGGTGAAGCTCCTTGAAGCGGCACCCGTTCGTCCCTCGTCGTAGTACGTAAGATGTCTTACGCTTTGACCTGCAAGGTGGTGCCGGTGGGAAATTTCTCCTGTGCGTTGTTGAACAATAAAAAATTCGCAGCGTGCGCGTTAATCAAAAGCCGAACTCTCCTGTCTTTCATTCCCCATCAGCAGCCATTGGCAAGTACATTGAGAACTATCTGACAAGAATAAGTAGCTACGTTATACTCACTGGGTGTAACCTCATTGGTTTTAGAAAGGTTTAGCGAGCGTTGGGCCGCAGTGCTATGAATACAGTGAACTAGTATATACCAAGACCTCGAGGTGGTTAAAGGTGGGAAGTAGATACGAAGCGCAAGCCGTAAGAAAGTGTGCGTGTGCCACCTCTCGTTTAGTCCTTGGAATGTCCGCTGGATGGCGGTGCTTCTATATGTGGAATATATGATGAAAAGATGCGAGATGGTGGTACTTGGAGTTTTGAATAGATGAACGAAGGGACACACAGACAGATGCATGGACGGACGCACGGATGGCGGCACGGACGGACGGACGCATGGACGGACGCATGGGCGGATGCATGGACGAACGCAGGGATGGACGCACAGATGAACGTGCGGACGCACGAACAGACGCACGCACGGTCACACAGATGGACGCTTGGACGGACGGAAGCAAGAACGAATGGACGGACGGATGCTTCGCCCCACTCTCCATCATTCACTCCGTGGATATGCTGCCTTTTTTTCATTAAACAGAATAGCTTCTTATAGGATGGCTTTAAACATTACGCCTCGGGTGCTATATTGCACTTGAGCGCTGTTACGTTATCAAAACAGTTATTTTTTAAAAATAACAGTTTTGGTAACCCACAACACATTCAATTGAAACTGCATCACTGGCGTTGCTAATTAGAAAGTGAAGAGAGCATTTGCCGTAAACTCACAAACCTTCCCAGGGCAACTAACGAGGTTTTCAAGAAAATAAAAGTCCGGTTGCGCACTCTCGGTGGCATTTCGAAAGCAGAATAACTCTTCGCGTGACATCGTTGCCTTCGGGGCGGCTTACCGCTCTCCAATAGTAGAGTGACTAGTACTCTGCATAGCTATATCTCACCTATTTAAAACACACAAATGACGTAATCAGACTTGCGGGATCATAATGTTACACACGGTGGTGTGGGAAGGGTTATAAAAGCAGGTTAACTAGCAGGTTAACTTTTTGCTAGACTTCCTTGCCTTCGGGGCGGCTTAACACTCTCCAATAGTAGAGTATCTAGTACTCTGCATCGCTATATCTAACTTATTCAAAACACACAAATGATGTAATCAAAATTGCGGGAACATAATGTTACACACGATGGTGTGGGAAGGGTTTTCGCTTTAGACTGCAGCTACTTTAACTTCCAACTTGAGGATACTGAGTGCAACGTTTCTAGAATAAACTCAAATGGAAAGCTCCGCCGGAGGGGCGGGCCACATGGCGGTCACGAAAACTAGTGGTCCTGCCATACGATCTCGCTCTAGCGACACGGGGCGCGCGTGTTGGGATCGGCCGCGGCGACGTACGTCCAAGCGACTACCGCGAATAGTGCGCTGTATTCCCAGGTCACTTCGCGGACTGTTTTTGGCACTGCGTAGTTTTTTGTGTGAAAACGAGTTTGTCATGCATGGGGCGTAGCGAGGAGGAGTGGATTTGTCTACATTGAAGTACGCGGACTAGCTTTGCGCCAGGCTCCAACAGCAGCGACCGCAATGACGACTCCGCTTCACGCAACTTGTTCGTTTGTTTGTTCGTTCATTATTCATTTTCTGTGTAAGCACGGTTACACAGTGGCGTGGGCCAACCTAAAAGCTCCTATAAGTAGCTTGAGAACCTCATATATGTACCCTCCGAATTCTTTCGCCCAGCGGTGACGGGCCGGCAGACGAATGATCGTCAGCAAATTTGCTGTCCAGCCATGCACGTTACCCGGGAGAATTCATACTGTAGTGCAAATGAAAATTATATTTCTATTATTACTATTATTATTATTACATGCGGTAGCGATTGGCGCATATGTAAGTGCTGATGCCGTTGGGTATTATGCATATTCTGCGACAACAATTACACAACAGCCACAATCACAAAATTGCCAGATCCCACGTACAGTGGGAATTGATAATATGCGAAGCATGAATGAGAAAGGTTGATATGTCACTTTAAAATCAGCACGACGGTACGAAGTGGAGGTAAATGATGCCGTACATCACTTCCGTGTCATGATTATCATGTTTGAATGTGTCGTTTACCTTCGTCCTCTATATTCACGTTACGTGATACCAAATTTAGTATATGTGGAACTAGCGAAACGGCCACGAGCACGCTATGAGCGTGGTATGTTGTCATGTTCTTACATGACGCGCGTGTCAGGATTATCATGTTTGCACCAGTCATATACGTCATCCATTAACGTCACGTAACACCAAATTTGGTATACGTGGAGCTAGCGAAACGGCCGCGAACGCACCATGAAGGGCCCAATATATACCAACTTGGTATATATTGCGCGCGTCAACGCTACAGTGTAGCGTTGACGCGCGCGCACGCTGCGAACAGCGACGTTATACGTTAGCGAAGCGCGAGCACTCTATAGTCTAACGCCGGGCGCGACCAGCGTCCGTCGCCACGGCCCGACGGCAACCGGCGCGAAATGCAACATGCTGCATTTCGCGCCGATGCGTTACCCAGAAAACACTGCGTCTCCCTCTTTTCGTGACGGAGGGACGCCGGATGGCCTGAAACGCGCATGTTATAGGTGGAAAAAACGTTCTTTTTGAGCTGCCTTTTGTTTGTTTGTTTTGTTGTTTGCGTGCCTGCTTTCTTGCTTGCTTATTTTCTTCCTTACTTGTTTCTTTTTTTTCTTGTTTGCTCATATGCAGACGCCGAGGGTGCAGCCACCTTTCGTATATCAAGAGCAATAATCCCCCCCCCCCCCTTCCTGTACCTCTTATGCATTACTCGAGCGCACGCAAAATGACACAGTTCGTTCCAAGCTTTGCTAGACACGCTAATTGGTAACCGGCCAATCTTTGTGGTCTGCGTGGCCGAGCAACCAGACACAATGTGAACGGGGACCGCAGGACCAACCACGTCGATGTCGCGAAGTGCTCTTCGACGAGTTAATAGCATTATTGACGGTTGTTTTGGCTAAAGTGTACTCGTTATAGACGCCTGCGACGCAGGACCAAATAACTAAGCCAGGATCCATCGTGAACTTACTTACAGCGCAACACCATAAAAAATACAGGACAGGGAAGGAGCAAAAGAGAAAGAAAAGACGGCGCTGTCTTTTCTTTCTCTTTTGCTCCTTCCCCGTCCTGTACTTTTTATGGTGTTGCGCTGGAAGTAAATTCACGATGAATCCTAACCAACTGGCCCAACTTACCGTCTTAACCAAGCCAGGTTTTGTCGTGAAAGTAAGCGAACATTCGTCGAGCGGAGCAAAAAAAAAAAAAAAATAAGCAGTAAAGGGACGGCGGTTCGTTTACCGTGAATTGAGGTATACTTCGCATCGTGACGAGCGTTAAACAATTTTGAGCGCTGTACGGCTTCTAATGCTCTGGGTGGATGTGTGAGGCCCACGGGGCTGCTTTGTGCTTTCCCATAGTAGAGTACATAGTACTCAGAAACGTTAACCACCGTGCAAACTACAGGGAAAGCTTTATGCTCCCCACCCTCCCCAATACTCTGAATCGTTGAACATGCAGTTTTTTCTAAAAACACAATAGAATGTGAGTAGCATCGGTAACGCGTTTTTTTTTTTATGTGTGTATGTGGCCTCATTAGGTGTGATGCCGGCGGGACGGCTTTCAGTTCCCCCATAGTAAAGTGCCTAGTACTCTAAGCCGTTAACATATTTTTCTAAACACACTTTACGTGGGAAAAGCCTGGAAACTCAGAAGCACCATAGTGACGTTAAAAAACAAAAAAAAAAAACAAGTCGTCCTCATACTCACCATGCTGCTCGTCCTTCCCTCTATCCTTTTTCTCTCTTTCATCTCTCTTGAATTCTTTACAAGGTAAAAAATTTTTTTTCATAGTTTCGTAGCAAAGCGCAGTGTATTACTCCAGTATGTGTAAAATTGCTGCTATTGTTTGTATAAATTGCGCTGACGCGACTTCGAAGTGTTTAGCATATAAGTTCCTGTAGAGTTTACGTAGCTGGTTGAACAAACTTTCCTTTGACTACAGTACTCTCTCATCTAAATGAGGTAAGGTTCGACCAATATTCGACACGGAAAGCGCGGAATCAATGAATAAAACTCACAGGATTCATTATGCGTTCCTACAAGAAAACACGAAGGCATAAAGTTCACAAAAACACCCAGAGGGAAATCTGACATGCGAATTTCTTAAGCGGAGGAAGTGATGGTATATGTGTCTGCGATGGAGGTTTGAGTTGGCTGGTGTTGAGCGAGGATGCCGCTCAAAAGCGGATAAGACTGCGCAAAAAAAAAGTTTCCTTAAAACAAAGTTTTTATGAGCTGATCTCTTTCACGCGTATTTTAATAAATGTCCACTTACATTGACGACGGCGAAAGAAACAAACAAATGATATGAAGTGGCAAAAGGAACGCTCGCTTTGTCGTCTGCCTGCCAAATTTAGCGGTATATGGTTACTTCTTCTGCTTCGTAAAAGTGTACATCAACGCAGAAGTTTCCGGTATTAAATAAAACACACTTTTATGCGTTGACAAAACATAAACAGTATCTTAGATGCTTTTTTTTGTAAGTAATCGACCATTTGGATGCAGAAGACACGTTGAAGCCGGGCACGTCTTCGAGCCTTCCGGGCTTTCCCGAACAATACAAATACGAGTCCAGTGCGAGCCTCACGTATGCCGTCATTCGTTTACATCCAGCAGCTCACTAGCGCCAGATTTCCACTCTCGGTGTTTTTGTGAGAAATTCTATGCTCAAAGGCGAAAGCCATCTTTTTTTTCTCCTTCACCTTCCTCTCTGGTGAAGTATTGATCTACCCCACCACCCTTCAAAAGCTTTCTGCACCTAACACGGTTCTGCACTGCCTCCAAGATTGGAGGCTCCCGACCTGATTTTGCATTGCCTCTTTTATCGGACTACCTGTCACCAAACTACGTTAAGATACAAAGCCATCTCGTGACGTTCCGTCACGTGATGACGGACAACTAGAACTTTCGAACAACTAGGACAATTCCAACCTTTTGCTGTTCTCAGAGATATAATTCAAAAACGCCCACTTTTCTGCCAGTATGTTTTCTTGTTTTACGTCTGAACGAAAACATTGTTTGATCTTTGTTTTTCAGTGTTGAAATTCGCCATGCCTTAAATCTTTTCATATGTACGAGTTAAGGTCTATAGTACACTCTTTGTCGTTGCCCGCTTAAATTCCAACATATATCCAGGAAAACAGAACTTTTGGTATAGCCCTGGCTATAGCTGGCACTAAAGTTATTCAACTATTAAAAATTCGCTTTATTCGGGCACCTATTGAGTGTATATGCATAGTTAGAGCAACCACATAGTAACGGCAACTATTAAGAAAGGCTTGCTGGCAACCACCTGTTTACAAAGTCAAAATTCGTAAATATTTTCTTGAGGAAAAAATTGTATTTAAGAATTGCTTTAGAAATAAAAACGAAGCTTCCTTTCTGAGAAATACCAATTTCCTCCTGCATTAGTCCTAAAGTGACTCTCTGCGGCGTCGCCACAAGTGATGCAAAAATCATCACGTGATGACGTCTTCGTATGACAATCACGTGAACACATCACCGTATGACGTCATCATAAACAAACGGGTGGTTGTCAATTTCATTATATTAACCCTCCCGCCTCCTCACGGGAATCACCAGAACTAGTTTGCAGTAACGACAACCGTACAGCGTTATGTATACCGCTGACAAACAAAGAGGTACTACAGCAGTACGCAGCTGTCGCAGAAGCTGTGCCACATAAAACTGCATTCACTTCAGTCTGTATACCTCCGTTTTCGACAAGCGTTACAACAACAACAACAACAAAAAAGGCGTTGTGGATTAGAGATTGTTTGCCACAACGAATGCAGCACCCAACTGCGACAAGATAAAGCTCGACATCTCGATCGAAAGCACCTTTCACAAAATCTTATTTATTATTTTTTATTTTTATTTTTATGAATTTTTTTTCATATCCTCAAGTATCTCACGGGGCAACCAATCTTGTTTTAGACAAGAATCATTGTTAGACAGCCTGTCAATCATCGCGCGATGATTTCTCGGTGTGTTCGAAGACAACGACAAATTCAAAGTTGGCTAGCCTGGCAAAGCGAGAACATGTGACGCAGCAACTGTTTCCCGCTTACGTTTGTGGTTCTGTTAACTTGTACAACCCTCTTCAATTCATTTCACTATGTACTGTTTGGGCAGACAGACGAAAACACCCGCTGCCATATCCTTGTACTCAATTTGCCCCTTTAGAGTACGTCCGGCAAGCTTTTACAAGGCAATTTGTCGATTCGGCAACTTCCACCGCGGCCTGTCTCTTTTCGTCCACGTATAACCCGCTCTATTGGCAGCCGCGGCCGAAAGTAGAAAGTAGGACGCCCGCTGCGTAGTGTACTGCCACTGTGTGTAAAGCTGCGCTTCGTCAAATTGGAGGAGTGTCGAGATAAAGAGTAAAAAAAAAAGAAAAGAAAGAAGAATCGGGCCGAATTGCTGCAGCTGTTGTCTGGGCAGCATTTTTCTCTCCGTTCTAGTGTGCTCAAGCTCTATCTGGTGCAGCAGAACCAAACGCATAAAACGGTTCACAGATTGCGAACTTTCTCTGTGTTTACCTATGCCATTTTTTTTTCTATGCCTTTGTGTTTTGAACCCATCGCTAAACAATGGGCTCCCGATGAGCATGGTTGGGAGAGTTAGTTTGTGGTGTGTAAAGTCCGACAGCGGCTCAAGCAATGAAAATGCCTTGATTATCGAGTACACTAACTACACTTTGCCACAACATGTTGCACACACTTCAGTCCACTGTTAAGAAGGTAACTCAGCCGCTTTCAGTGGCTACATTTAGGGAAACGTGACGTCCCAAAGTGACTTATGCTATCATAAATGCCTTGACGAGTATGTCGACTACACCTTGTCACAGTTTGCTACAGGATGACGCACTCACTTTTATCCCCTGTTAGAAAAGTAATTGAGCAGCTTTAGATGGCTATTATGCAGAAGCCATTAGTTTTATTTATTTTTTCCGTGCTTCTGACAAAAATGACATATTGTTGGCACTTTGTGAGCAACATTATTCTGCTTCAAATAATTTCCCCCCATTCGTTTAGTAGCATAAAAATCGTTCCGATCAGGTGAACAGCGAAAGTGATAGAGCAGCTTACTAAAAACCAATATAGATACTTTTTTTTAATATTCTTTGCACAACAAGGCACCACGTGTGTGAGACTCGGTGGTACAGTGTTTACTGTGCTCGGCTGCAGACACAAAGGTTGCGGGTTAGACCTAGGCCGCGGTGGTTGCATTTCTATGAAGGCGAAGTGATGAAGGCCCGTCCGCTGTGCTCTGTCGACGCACGTTGAAAAACGCCAGACGGTGAAAATGTCCGGAGCCCTAGCACACCTCTACGGCGGCTCTTATAATCACATCGTGGTTTGGGGACGTCAAAACCAAGATAATATTACCGTTATCATAATGTCTCGACAACGTGTAGCAAATCTAGCAGTCACGTTTCAACTAGTTTGTGGTGTGTAAACGTAAATATCTGAGAATTAGTCGTAAGCATTTATCATTCACTATGCCTATCTATCTGCCCAAGAAGACAATACAGAACTCATTACAGAATTTTTTTTTTAAATTCATTTCAAAACAATCAGCGAATCTCTCAAGCATGTATATGATTTGGCAAAAATGACGGAAATGGGCAAAGTAACGTACCAAGCTAATTTTTTTAATATCCATAGACCTCAAAAAAAGAAGGAAAAAAACCACCAGAGTTGGTTTTTAACATGGCTTAGCACTGCCGCCGGGATCGGAAGCATCGCAGGCTTTCTGCACGTCACCTGTCAGTGCAAAAGCCTCCGTGGTCCCTCCACTTTCATTTAAGTGATGATTTCATGTGATAATGTTACCATGAGACGTCACAGTGACAGCTTATGCTGATACTTCGTCTAGCTTATTTTGACATGGCGGTACTAAACAAGGCACACAACGATGCACACACGAGGACACGTGTTCAGAGTCCCGTATCATGCATCCGGAGTAAAAAAAATTAGTTGAAGTCTAGCAATCATAGTGTGCGCATCTTTCTCTGTCCTCGTTTTATTCCTAAATAATATGTATTCAAGTTGCAGTGGCGTCGTGATGACGTCGTATTTTTGTCAATATGCAACCTCCTGATGATGTCACATAGTGACATCACCAGGAGGTTGCATATTGCACATTGCGACATCATCGCGTGATATTTTTGCACAGCTCATATTGACGACGCCGATGACCAATCCATGCCTTTGAGGGCGGGTTTTCGCTTTAAAGTAGTTCATGCATTCACTGCATATGTATAACCTTTTCACAAGCATTTTGTGTGTACCAGCTGCGCGCGGAACTATAGCCATGAATACGGCCACGGCTATCACTCGATGATGACCTGCCTCCCATCTTTCCTTTCTTTCTTCCATTATCGAAATAAATATTTCCACCTTTGGGCTGGCATCGTTCAACTTCACCGGTTCGGCGAATGGGCAACCGTGCGGAACTTTCACGCGACACGCTTCGCGAGGCTCGTGTGGATCATGCGATGATCCTATACGGTTACGCCAACGCCTGTAATCGTAGCTTCCTTTCGCCGCATTCGATGACAAAAAAAAAGTAAGAAAAACGAAGTCGAGACACCGGTCCTTGCATTCCGTGGAAAATGAGAACGGTTGCAGCAACTTCGTAGCAATGCGGGCAACGGCATTTGCCTCTTATTTATTTTATTTCTCCAACGACCGGCCTGTGCACGGCCTCAATGTCGGTTAACGTGCCGGCATTTGCATCTTTAGATGTCGGCCAGTGCACAGTTTGAACAGCTGTAACACGAGCAGCATGTCTCCGCCACATGGTTAAAAAGCCAGCGTACTCTTTATTCTTAGTGATTTTCAAAATTTTTAACAAAGCACGTTGCTCAGCTGTATTAATTTGCTTTCACTTAAGTAACAATATTATCTGAGGTTTTGCGTGCCATAACCGCGATATATCAAAGGAGGCATCGTAGAAAAGGGCACCGGAAATTTTGACCATCTGAAAATTTTGTACCATCTTTGATGTGCACTGAAAACGCACAGTACACGGGCCTCTGCTCTTTCGCCTCCTTCTTAATGCGATTGCCACGGCTGGGATCCAACTCGCGACATTCGGGTCAGCAGACTTTGATTAACAAAAACTTAACTTTATGTACTGTTCCGCAAAGTCGAATACGATAACATCAGCTGTCATACCGCTTCAGTGGGTTCATTTCTTGAACGGAATATGATGGCATATAGAAGAAGGAGGTAGAGGAGGCGAAAAAGAAGGAAAAAAAAAGAAGAACAGGAAAAGATGACGATTATGAAGATGATCCTAAAAAGGGCAGGCTATCCTTCGCTTCCCTCCCACCTTGCCGATCTGTGCCCACAACAGTTCAAAATAATATTAACAACGCACCTTACGCTTTCTTTGACTTCATTATCTGTGACTTCGTATGTTCTTGTTTAACGAGGTCGGGTAACTCGGTTTATGGAATGTGAAGTATTTCTTTGCGTGCTTCAAGCATTTTTGGCGTCCATCCATCCATCCATCCATTCATACATCCATCCATTCATACATCCATCCATCCATCCATTCATCGATCCATCCATCTATCCATCTATCCATATATTCATCTATCTATCTATCTATCTATCTATCTATCTATCTATCTATCTATCTATCTATCTATCTATCTATCTATCTATCTATCTATCTATCTATCTATCTATCTATCTATCTATCTATCTATCTATCTATCTATCTATCTATCTCTCTATCTATCTATCTATCTATCTATCTATCTATCTATCTATCTATCTATCTATCTATACATCTATCTATCTATCTATCTATCTATACATATATCTATCTATACATCTATCTATCTATCTATCTATCTATCTATCTATCTATCTATCTATCTATACATCTATCTATCTATCTATCTATCTATCTATCTATCTAGCTATCTATACATCTATCTATCCATCTATCTATCTATCCATCTATCTATATATCTATCTATATATCTATCTATAAATCTATCTATAAATATATAAATTTATCTATCTATCTATCTATCTATCTATCTGTCTATCTATCTATAAATCTATATACCTATATATAAATCTATCTATCTATCTATCCATCTATCTATCTATCTATAAATCTGTCTATCTATAAATCTATCTAACTATCTATTTATCTATCTATAAATCTATCTATCTATAAATCTATCTATCTATCTATCTATCTATCTATCTATCCGCCTACGCCTGGGTGCTCTTTTGATCACCCCATGAACTTGGGGTACATAAAACTAGTATGGGAGGGTAAGATGGTTTTACGAATGCGACCGTCGCTGGTCATGACATTAAATTAATAATGTCACAGCCTCATCGCGTACGTCATCAAACACTTTCCAAAATGCTGTGGCACATACCAGGGTTGGAAGATGACGATTATTCGAAATTCGAACTCTGAAATTCGGCGTGGCAATAAAGTATTCTACCACAAAGCCACGCCAGTCCTCGGATATACTTTTCAAGTAGACCCTAAGTTTTGTGTATTATCAATTGTGGTTGCAGTACTGGTTATACATTTGATAAGCATTACATACGTATCCCTATGACACAGCTGTCATGTCGGGCTAACGTAAATTGATAGTTGATACGTGTAGCAGCGTTGGCGTCTGGCGTCTACCATCCTCGCGCGCACCAGCGCAAACACCAGTGCTTTATATAGGCTCACCACTTCTGGTGTCGCTAATATCCTGGTTTGTGTTGGCGTTGTTACACAACTGTACACAACTGCTAACATAAAACATATGTGGCTGTTTAACGTATGTTTGTGCGTTCCTCTGGTCTGATCCCCGTTGTCAGTTCTTCTAACCACTGCCTACAGCAGGCACCTAAACCGAGCCAATAAACAACGCACATCACTGAGGTATGCTGTAACTTGCTTTCGATTCACACAAAAGTTTTCACGTGCGCCACCGCAGTTTAGATCAACAAATGATAACGTCGGCTGCCATTGCGCTTGAAGTATGGTCATTAGTTGAATAGATTATGATAAATAATAATGAGAATGATGATGTTATACGGTGCTAGAGTTGATTAACTAGTGATGGTGTAAGTAACGTTAGCGCAAACGTATATATACTCCCGCGTGCTTCGGCAATCAACCGCACCTGAATTTGTTGTCTTATTTTTCTCTATTACGGGCATGACAACGCTTGTTCATGTTTGTTTGTTTGCATGTGTTGTTTGCCTATTTTCGCACGCAGCTGTGGCCGAGTCACGAGAGACGCCACCAGCAACCACTACGCCCTCAATGGATCATCACACGCCCGCACGCTTCGCGCCCGACGCGACACCTAGCGATGGAAGGGGGCCACACAACGGTCGCGTTCCGCGAAACACACTTTACGTCATTCCGTGCGATGTAACGGCGCACAGTACAAAGGCGGTAGGGAACCGTTGTAATCCTCGCCAGACTACATAAGCACACCTGTCGCAACACGGCCGCCATTACCCAAACTACCACAGACGTTAGCTGCACGCTCTCGCACGCGCTGTCTTCCGCGGAAGAAAATAATTAGCTCTGCTCCCGTGTCCGGAACGGCGGGGGTCAAAGGTGACGGTTGGTGTGCGCGCCCGTCAGAGACCGCGCTGCCACTGCTTTTAATGACGCTGTTGACCGGCACAGAGTCGTCGTATACGCGCAATAAGCGGGCAGTCGAGAACGTGTCTCGCGAATACCGCGTACACCCATGCGTAAGGAGCACAACTTCTCACTACGAAATTGGAAAACAAGACAACGAAAGCAAGCGACGGTCACTGCCGTTTTCCTTACCGCCCTGTCCATTGAGTAGTTGCATTATGAAATGTCCAATTTTGGTCGATCTCTAACCTTAATAACATATGAACTTTAATATTGCCAGGACGCCATCTATTCATCCACGAACAGATAACACCCTGGCACGTTCTCTTCTGGAATGTGCGTGTCGTGCATGCGGCAGTATGTAATCGGAGAACACGAAGCAAGCATGACACACTAAAAGAAGTCAACCCAATCAAAACGTGGGAGGCCAAGCTTGTCCACGGCGTAGACCTGGAAGTCTAGCGACATTTTGTTACCGGCACTGAGAGGCCAACAGAGGGCGTGGAAGGAAGCTCCCAGAACACTCACTCCCAACTCCACTCCTGAACACACACCCCCATTCACCCACCTCAGGATGATTAGACGGTTACTTCTTTTTATGTCTAGAAATATTGGGTCGTATTGCGAGACTATAAATTTTAGAGATATCTACATGTATCATTGCCAGTGGACTCTGATATGCTTGTTGAAGACAGAAGAGCAAGTAGGAGTTGCTGCAGTCATCGGACCTACGAGATTCTGCGTCACGGGCAACATGACATTGTCGGCAAAAGTGTGCGACCGCCGACGATGGCGTCACCCTCCGCCACCAAAGTTTTTAAAATTTTGCGTGTTTAATATGCACGCTCACCTCCTACAAACACAAGCATGGACATACATAAAGCACACACCACCTCTCCATCCACCCTTTTCCTCCCCAAATGTTTATGGCTCCACCCTAGGTCTCAGAATACGGGCTTGACATGGCACCTACACGTCCATGGCGTATACTTGGGTGTGTTTTTATATTTTTGGGGGTCAAGAGTAAACGTTATATTTTCTGCAACCTCTTTTCTCCCCTTCATCCCTTCCCCAGTGCAGGGTAGCAAACCGGATGTGCGTCTGGTTAACCTCCCTGCCTTTCCTTGCATCTTTATCTCTCTGTCTTTTTGCGCTACAGCGTATTTGTTTTTGTTGTGTTTTTTACATAGACTCACATTTCTCATGTATTTGGTGCCAAATGCACGAAAACCGTTGTCCTATAAGTATATATCGCTTGGCATCAGTAAATAACAACTGCTCGTTTACCGGATACGCTATTCGCATTCACCACTAAATTGGACCTTACGTTTATTCTTTTCTTTCTTGCTAAAATAGAGGAGCTGAGAAGTTGCAGTTGTGACTCTTACACGAGTGAGGGTCTTACGCGAATGTACACGGTATTCGGACTTCTTTGAGGGCTCTGCTTTGCCGCCACCGGTATGTGTGTGCGCGCGCAACCGCTCTTCGTGGAACGCTTTGCGTCCTATATTTCGTAACGAGCGACAAGCCACGAACGTTCGAAGTCGTGCGTTTCGCGTTGCTATAGATAGATTTTTTTTTCACCGAATGACGTTGGTTGCTGTTTGCATCATACTTACAAAAGATGCAGAAAATATACTTAGCTATAAGCGTAAAACTGCTTCTACACGAGCAACAAAAGTATGTAGAGCTTCTTTTGACGTTTATCATCCTGTCTGTCACCAATTTTCCGCGAAAGGGCGGTCGTTCCGCTAGGAACGGAATGGGGGATAGGGTAAACAGCATAACATTTCGAAAGAACGACCGTTTTAAAGAAACAGACAAACCAGCTTGAAAGAGTTCGAAGTCGGAAACAGTTCGAGAAATATTATACATTAAAGTTTAACGTCCCAAACCAACGATACGTTAATGAAAGATGTTGTAGGAAAGGACTGCGGAAATTTCGTCCACCTGGAGTTCTCTAACATGCGCAAAATGTAAGCACACGGCCCCCAAGCATAGTCGTCTCCATCGAAAACGCGGCCGGGATTCAATCTCGCGACCTGCGGGTCAGCAGTCTCCCTTTTTTTCCCAAAGCACTGTGACCACTACACCGACGTGGCGAGGTTACAGAACAGTTCGAGAGAGCGAGAACTTGTTCCAACTGTTTAATGATTATCCCACGGTTATCTCTTTTCTCGACGCAAGGTTGCAAAGGGCCCCTAAACAACCACTGAAAATACAAAGAACAGGCGCATTACTCGCTCCTAACGTCTCTTGCCTTTCCAACGTATAACTAGTGATGTCAGAAGTCAGTTTACGCGGCGTCATGAGGAAATAGGCTCTCGAATGGTATACGTACGAGAGAGATCATCTGCGAACCGTCTCTTATCCTGCCTTGCCGTGCAGTCGCACGCCCATTCTGCCTTGTCTCGCATGACTATTGTGTGAGATCGAGTGATTTGACTTCGTTTTCTGCGTTTTTGACGAACCAAGTGGATATAACAGCGGGTAGCCGACAAGCGCGAAATCCTGATAAGCTCAAACCTTAGTGCTTACATTGTCCACGTCTTACATGCCCACGTGTACGAGTGTCGAGGAGGAAACAGCACCTGCAGGAAGGGCAGTGAAGGCGATAGGGAAACCACCCTCTCGCTCTGGAACTCGAAGTAGTTTAGGGTTCATTAAAATAATTTCTACTTCTTCCCTTTTGTTTTTTGTGTGGTATAGTGCCATTGGTCAGTGCGCCTGCGCATTGTTTTATAAATATGAGCTACAGATTCTCTGAATAAACGGTTGGTGGTCGAAGCAGTGTGGTATAGGGAGTGCGGCCTTGCACTTTGTGGTCTTGGGGGTGTGGTCTTGAGTGTTCGTGTGCGATTGCGTGTGCGATTATACACGTGAAAAGGTCAATACAACTTTACTTCTAATTACCTCACGGTGGCAAGTTACCACCTCAACCTACGGAAAGTTCTACAAGACCATTACCAAGGTCAAGATTTTTTTCTTCTTGGGCGCTGTACAGAATCACGCGTGTATGCCAAGACACACGAGAGACCAACGCCAAAGCAGCGAATAGTGCGAAAAAAGATGAAAAAAAGCAAGCAGACGCAAGAACCGACAAGGAAGACACGCGTTCAGTGGGACTCGCGATCGTGACCGCGCCCGACTCTGCGCAGAGCGCTAACGTGCCAGTCTGCTAGCAATATCAATTAGTTGGAGGCTGTCCAAGACGCAGATAGCATTAGAAGAAGAGCAAGCGAGGTGGACAGAAGAGCGTCTTATTAAGTGTATTCGCCTCTAAAGTGCCTTGAGGAGAGTTCTGTTTACAGCTTTGAATGGACACCAGTCCGGAAGGCAATGACGTAATAACGCCTGCGGTCTCGCATGCGCTGCCCCCGATAGGGTAATGAGGCATGCCGCAGTGCAGGGCTGCAGAAATAATGACCATTGAGTGTTGTTCAACCTGCACTGACATTGCACAGTATACGGCACTCTGGATATTTCACCTTCATCAAAATGCGACTGCCGTGGCCGAGACTGAAACCACCACCTTAGGGTCAGCAATCGCTCGAGCGCTGTACAGAATACAGCAACGTATAACATACATGTTAAGGAATTTCGCCTTTAAATTCATTCTTCTTCCTTCGCGAAGTACACACCTAATAGAACTACCCACCATCCAACGTCGTTTCTACATTTCCCTGGGGTAGCAAACTGGGCATGTGCCTGGTTAACCTCCCTGCCTTCTCTCTTGTTGTTTTTATCCTCCTAGGTGCGAATTACCTGATGTGCTCGCACTGTGAACGTCCCTTGCCGTCGTAATCCGTCACGGTGCGTCATGTGGTCACCCGTCACGGTGACGCAAGTTACAAATGAGACGGCGCGTTCGCTTAGGAAAAGCTCTGTTTCGGCCATGGCGCTGGTCGTGCTCTACGACGCCATCCGTAGCCATAATTGGACGCTGTAATTTCATTGATATCTAAGTATTCCTATAGTAATCCGCGGTGCTTCGCAGCTCCTCCAGTTTCACGTGTATACAGTTCTATCACATCTCCGGTCCGGTCTCCAGGACGTTTGTTGCTTTGCGCTGCCTTATAAACTAGGCCAAGCCTTCGGCCTTACAATATTGGGACATCCCACGGTTGACTACCTATACCGCTGAATCGGATAAAACAAGATACTATATGGTACGTACACATTGGGAAACGCCGAGCGCAAAACGCCTCCGCTTGTTGTTTCTGCTCTGTCGTCGAGATCACGTTCCGCATAACGGACGTCACGTGCGAGGCTTCCCGCTGGCTTCTGCGCGCAGCATGCGCGATGCCCGTCTGTCTCCTTTTTGTTCTTTACCCATTGCCGCAATACGTGAACGAAAAGTAAGTCAAGGTGGCCTATAGCCTTTCGCCCGTGGGATGGTAACGGTCGCGGCCGATGACTCCCACGTGTGCCGCCATATACCTGACCGCGAGTAGCAATTTTTAATGAGATGCATTGCGTGGGGAGTTGCTAATGTCGTTCCGCTCGGCTCTATTTCTGCTTATTTCCGCACGTTGTCCGTCACTGTCTTTTGAATAATAAAGAAAACGACGGGTGCCGCCTCAAAGGACAAGAAGAAAGGACAGTGCACTGAGTGCGTCCCGAGGACATCTTCGTCGATCATCGAGAAGAAGATATGGGCAGGGCTTGTAACGTGTAGGCAAGATAACCGTGAGCTGTTAATCGTAACAAGGTGGATTTCAAGAGAAGGCAAGCATGCGAAGATGAAGCAGGAAGTTAGGTGGGCAGATCAGATTAAGTTTGCGGGAATGACGTGGTAGCACCGAGCACTGGACCCCGTTAATGCGAGAACCATGGGAGAGGCGTTTGCCCTTCAGTGGGCGTGGTCAGGCTGACGATTGCAGCGACTGTGATTGTGAAGTTGAAGCGTAACGCTTAACTAGTACGCTTCAATCTGTATACGAAGAGGTTCTTGTTGTGAATGATGATGATGACCATGGTGATGATGATGCAGTGCATATGAACTGATAGTGATTGTATATCCGCCATGTTGCTTGGTGAAGGGCACTGCAGATACGAAATACGAAGAATTTAGATTGGGATACTGAATAAATTAATAGTAATAATTTAATCACTTGGCAAATACTATTAGGACACAGGTGATTAAGCCTCAAGTATATCTCCAGCTTTGAGCGTTTGGGTATACACATGTGTATAGCTGGCTGTACACTCAAAGTCGCACTTGTCTAGAGCGGTCGAGGACGCCGCGGTGGCTGGTGCCGCCATCGGCAGCTGCAAGCTGTCGTGTATACTTGAATTAGAGCACGAGAGCATATCATGTGGTGTGGCTGTGTTAAGTGTACCCACGGCGTCGATCTCTGTACATCTCTGCGAAATACGGTGGTGGAACAAGCCGACTGCCCGCTCAAGACTATAGTTGTCATTCAGACTGTATATACCGCACTTTACAAGGGGCCTTATAAAGGTTGCCGCCATCTTGACCATCGGTCTTTTGAGGTGGTTCAACCACCCGTGAAAAGCAGAAAGATAAGAGAGCACGCGAAAATTCAGTACCACCTTTGTGAAAGGTGCATCGTGGGACCCGCCCCAACTTCAAAAGTGCCGCATTCGATGGCGACGCCTCAGCAGGGGGGCCAACGCCCCACAGATTCTTCTGGACCGGTCAGGACAAAAGCTTCCTGAACCGAGTGGGCTTCCTAATTGGCTGCCGCCTCTTAACAACACTCCCGAGGCCACTTGTGCGAAAAAAACTAAAACAAAAACAGAACAAAGACCGACCAAAAACTAAAGAAGACACGAAACAAGAATGGTCACGAGCCAATGCCCTCGCGGTATTATGCTCTCTCAAGCAATGCAGACCTTATCTATAGACTGCTTTAATTACAAGTCCTCGCGTACCGCCTCCTTGGGCGGTTAACAGGACCGCATTTACCCCTCCCCTTCCTCCTTGATTACCGCATAACAAACGGTGTAGCGGTCTATAAGCACGTACGTTGCGGTCTAATTGGTTAGCGCATGCGGATAAGTCTGGACTTTAGTGTTTAGTGTATACACGTGAAGCGGCTAACCAGTAAGATGAATGATCGCATAAACTGAGCCCGAGTTTTCATTATGGCAGAGCCTCGTTCCCCCAGAGTAAAGTTGCTTATAAGATGCGTGGGTTTATGTGTATGAGTTCCGTAACAGTGATTAGGCTTTAAACGCTGGCGTAGTGCAGAAAGCAAGGAGTGGGTGGGTAGGGGGGTGGGTGGGGGGTTAACGTAATTTTTTTTTTGAATTGTGGTCAGTATATATAAATGCACACACGCACACGCACACACTAACATGCGTGAAGTATGAGTAAAAGAGCCCCAAGAACCCCCCCCCCTTTTTTTTTTCTTTTTAAGAAAAGATGTTTATGGCTAAACCCCTTAGTTTAAGCGTCCAGTATTGTATATTTAGAGTACACGTGAAGCTATACTTCGTCCAGTTAGACTAACGTCAGCATAAAGCGAGTGTATGCTTTGATTATGGCAGCACTCATGGCCTTTAATGGAAGTCGTTTATATTTCACGAACGTTTCTGCGTCTAAGTCCTTTATCTGAAATAGGCTTTAACTACTTGCTTAGTATAGATATTCTTAGGCACAATTTTTTGTTGTGAGCAACTACCAACAAAGCCTCATTTCAACACCACTGAACAGCAGCGCCAGTGAGATGAAGACGAATAAATGCGTTTATTGTAACAGCGAACGCAACTCCAAACTGTAGTTTGTAGGCTATCTAGGTCGTTTTTATATGGACTCTATTATCTGAAACAGGTTTGCATGCCTTCTTCACTGCTGCATTGAATAACGTCAGAACTGTCGACGATGAGTGTTTCTGAGGCTTGTGCTCATAAGTTAGATCAGTGCAGTGCGTGCACGTTGTTTAACAATAGCAATATGTTGGAACAACGATAGAGGAGCGCTGCATATTTATATTACGCGTGACTCGAGCGTACAAAGGCCTAGAGTGCAGTACACCTTGCGTCCGACTAAGTTCAAAGCGACATTTTAAGCTGATATGCTTGGCTTGAAAACTTTTGAGCTGGCGGAAGCAACATACAATTAAATCAACAGCAACAAAAGGTAGGCAGCCACGCTCTCGGACACACTTCCGAAGGTATACTAAGCAAGAAAAAGGCGCATTAATGATGAATCGAGATGGCACCTTCAGTGGACTTGATATTAGAATTGCCCATTATCCAGAGAGGGCAGCCACAGCTATTGCATCAGACTTAATGGGAAAAAAATATTATATCGCCAGGATCCACTCTATGTCGGGCTTGAAACTGTGGAACAGGCCAAAGCACAAAGGATGGCCGCACTTGGCAGCAACCTCAGGAGGCGCACATAAAGTCATCGAGAAGCACAGCCTGGCAGCCTTCGTGGCTTAGCCTCCCTTACCCCTCACCCCTTCGACTAATAAAGTTGTTACTCACTCACTCACTACAGTATATAGAGTATCAGCAAGGTGTGCCTTCTTGTGTACGAGGGCCTCTGATGAAATCTGTTCGGGAAAGAATGCGTGGAACACGGCGCACACTGCGTCCTCGAGGCTTCCTATATCGAAGCAATATCGGACCGGCCTTTGTCCATTCCTGCACTGACGACCCCGGCCCAGTCAGTTACCTAGGAGAGATTAGTGGGCAGAACACTCTAGTGCTAGTGTATTTAGGAGGTTCTCTAATATAGACATTGCGTCAGCGTAAGAATATGTAAAGCGCAGTGCATCGCTTCCTAAGCTTCGTCCTCCAGGATTGCAACACTTTTTTTATTTGACCGATTGATTTTTTCCAATAAGATATCGCGTTATATACGCGAAATTTTGCAATTATTACGCATGCGTGCTTATATTTATTGTCTCCACGCATTTAAAAGAAAGCCTATGACCATCTCTTACGAAATACATCGCGGTTAGGCATTTCGGCTACAACGTTTTGCGCTTCACTGTCTTCATTTAAGCTACTAATTTACCACTGCACATTTTGTATGCATTGTACAATAGTCCAAGCTTCATAGCTCTTTTTTATAAGTAGAGTGATTTTCATGAGAAATTCAATAGATACGCACAAGTCGATGCCGCCAGAATAAGTGAATTTATAAAGACTTCTAAGTGATACATACCACGTAGCGACTGTGTGTGACATGTTCAACGACTGTGACGTTGTGCCTGTGTTCCCCGGTGCTTGCTCTCACAGGTACTATCAGGAACTTTATACGCATGCCGAAAACACCATATGCTTATCAGGGACGCCGTAGTATAGAGGGCTCCCGAACTTTCGACCACCTGGTGTTCTTTAAAGGGGCCCTGAAACACTTTTGCAGCGTGGTCACAAAACGCTGCCGATCGGTAGCGAAGGCCCCCGAGAAGACACGAACCAAATATTAGAGCGCAGCACGTTGACTGTAAAGCACAATATTAATCAGTCAGCTAAAAATTGCTTTCTCTTCCTTTGACAAATAACGGAAGACGCTCAAAACTGACACGTAGAATGCCCATCTATCCGCCATTGGCTGATTTGAACTTGGCGCGCTTGGTCGTTACAGGTATCGCCGCGGGAAACCACAACTCGTTCACGTACGCGCGCGCGATCCCACCGGAAAAGCCGCTCATTCTAAGAAACAAATAAACAAAATGCTCAACATTACGAGGCGCGCGTGACGTTTTTTCTTTGCCCATGCCATTCTCTCCCGCTTAGCTTCCAGCGCTTTCGTCGGGACGAGAGAAGAGAGAATGCGATTGCAGCGCATGACAAATCTCTTTACCTCTGCTCGTACTCGACGAATTCTTAAAATTTTTGCTGCATTGAAATCGTGAGAGCAATGAGCTTTTTTAGTGAATCCATTTTATGGTTATTTGAACAAGTGTTTAAGAACCCCTTTATCGTGCACTGACATCGCACACACGGGCATTTAGTATTTCACCTATGTTGAAATGCGACCGCCACGGCCGGACTCGAACCCGCCACCTTAGCATCAGCAGCCGGGCACCGAAACCACTGCCTACCGCCGAGGCGGACCCTTCTCGCTAAAGTGCAGCGCAGTAGGCACAAGGAAACACGGGCAAGGGCACAGCCGTGGGCACCGCACTGGCAATCTTACGTAAGACGCATGGGCAATGCTAGTGGTGCAGCCAGGAGGTGGAACACCGGTTAAGTGCCACCGCCCCCTACTGATTTTTTCCCCATGAAATACAAAGCGAAAAATGACCATTTCAAAAAGGTCCCATGCCCCCAACCCACCAAAAAATATTTTCCCCGCGCCCCTTGGCAACGCCACTCTGGCCTGTTAAGCGAAATAACGTCACAGAAGGTTAAATGCACCAACAAAGCCATTTTTTCGAGTATGCGTCCATACCGTAGCACATACCGTAGCACCGTTCGTTCAGTACTTAAAGATTCGAAACACCTAAGCTAACAGCCCAGTATGCCGGCACCGACATCAACTCGTAAAATAGCCTACAGGCATGAGAAAACACTGCAGAGTCACGTTGACGGCGCGCACGTCTATAAAAGGAGCCGTACGGTCGGTCCCGTTGCGCAAGACCCGTCGCCTTCCCGGCGTCTCGGACGGCCACCACTTGGGGCGAGGCCGTCGGGAAACAAGTTTCTCCGACGCCACCAACCAAGCACTCATTCTTTCTTTTCTCTTTTTGTTCTGAGAGGTCGTCCATTCAGTTCCGCGAGCTAGAAGGCCGTGATTACGCAGGCTGCCGCCGGCCGACGCTGCCTGTAACAACTCGACGCTAGCCCGGGGCATCAGAGAACGCTGGCGTGACCGAAGTCTATGTGGTATAACGTAATGCCAGCGCGCCGCCCGCGCTTCTCACACAGGCATGGCACACAGGACTTCCCGTAGTGGCGGCTTTCCTGTCTTGGAAGCTGCGTGGTGGTCGCGCTGTGTACACAATTAACCGGTACGCGGAAATCGGGTGCTGCGATTTGTCCGTTCCTGTCACGCAATGAGAGCGCCATGCCCGCTCACGGAAGACTTCTTCTGTATCGGTGCATGCGGTACGCGCTCAGTTTTGCTCGCACTTGGAGTAAGGTGAAGGTTAGGAACGAAGCCCTCTCAGTCGTTAAACATGCAAATAAAAAAAAAACGTAAAGAGAAGGCAGGAAGACAGAGACAAAGTAAATGGCACGCGCGCTGACTTTGTAATGAAGGCTTTCTTGGGAAAACAATTGTTTCAAGAGGGACTGCAATTCAGACAAGACATATGTTCCAAGGAAAATGAAAGTCTTTTAAGTTATGAAAAATTATTGAACATAGTGCACAGGGAAGGAAACTGGAGCCAACGTTTTGAAAAGCGGAGTTATCTTTGTGAAGGGAAGCAACGGGGGGGGGGGGGGGGGATATTTGTTGTTGCCCAAACAGTTGCTGCCCAAACACAAATCATTTTCTCTGAGCATTGTGGACTAGACGTCTTTGGCAGAAGCAAGAAACTGCATCTCATCTCCGCAGACACACGCGTTTGCTTCACCAGTACAAAGAAGAACACGAATAGCTATTATTGAAGAACAGCCTGCACGTATGTACCAGAGCGCAAACCTCCTGTCTCATTGAGGAACAGCCCACGTCAGCTGCTTGAACGATTTAGGGTTATTTTCACTTTTGACACGAATAAGGTCTTTCATTCAAGTGCTCTTTACCCGTCCATTTTCGAACGAGTCCCCAGAGATAATATCCAAGCTCTTGATAATACGATTGGTGTTTGTAACGTTCCAAAACCACGATGCGATTACGAAGGAAGCCGTAGGGGGGGACTCCGGAAATTTCGACCAGTCGGGGTTCTTTGACGTGCTGCTAAATCGAAGTACATGGGCCTGGAACGTTTTCGCCTCCATCAAAAATGCGGCTGCCCCGGCCGGGATTCGATCCCGGGACATTCGGGTCACCGTTCGAGCACCATAACAGCTGGAAGACAGTGGCTGGTAATCCGTGCTGTTATAATAAACGTTCAACACTATCGCAAACAAGCTTGAGCGAAACTGAAGCGTCATTTAAAGTAAACTGCATCGCACAGCAGGAGTCCAGCACTGGCATATTTTATGCGGCTGTGTATATGCGTCCTTAGCCATAAGCTTGTCGATTTGGCAAAGGTAAGAAAATGGAAGCGCCGGCTTGAGAAACGGAGCAACGCGGGGCCATTGTTGCAAATTCCAGGTTCAAGCGTACGGAGAGCGCAAGAACAACGCGAATACAAATAAGCTCAACGTATTTTTCTACGTCAAAACTTGGCGCGTTGCACAGTTCACCGACGGGGTTACAAATTGCCTTCCTTCTGGTAGAGATACCGGATAGCACGAACGAACACGCCTACGAACACGTTCCGCGTGAGGCGTCCGACCTGCGGAGCACAGCGCGTGGGAAGTAGGGATGTTCATAACATCCTTGGAGAGCGCTGCAGATGATAGGGTAAGACGTGCCCGTGGTCCGAGCAACGATGTATATACTTACTTAAACCTGCTTGCGAGATCCTGATGTATCTCCGCACGCTTGCGCAACGGGTCGTATCAGCTCCTCTGCGAAATCGTATGTATTTTTTTCGTGCGTTCGCCGCTTATCTGAGCCGCGACAAACTAAACTACACAAAATGCACGTCCCTGTGTCTCTGACCTTCGACTTCACGACGCGGTGGTAAAGAACAAAAAAAGAACCTTATTCAGGTCGGCCGAAGGAGCTTTAGTCGCTTCCCTAACAAACAAACAAAAAATCACCGTAACTCACTGCGCAACGAAGCGGCTCTATATATAAGAATGTTGGTACGACCGTGTTTTGCAAGTGTGAAGCGCTAAGCAGGAAGCAAGGACGTCGTAAAACTACGTGTCGCAAACAAAGTGCGCTTCTTTTCCTCGTATGTGCATTTGCTGTGCGACACCAGTGTCTCCTGCAAAAGAGGGATATATATATATATATATATATATATATATATATATATATATATATATATATATATATATATATATATATATATCACCAAGGAGATATTTGCACGCACCGTATACGTTCCTTATACATGTCGACCCGACCTCCTGGACTACACGACGCTAGCTACCGTCTCACACTCGTCACGTACGCAAGAGCGATTTAAAAAACAAAAAACAAAAAAACGTACTCGATATCGCGACTGTACGCGTTCTTCCTGCTGGCACGAAGCGTGGGGACTTCGAGACAAGCTAAAGAAAGACGGGCCTCTTTGAGAAGGTGCACGGGCGACTTCTGTGACCCTTCGTAAGGGGGACATGTCTCCGACGACCGCAGTGACACCGCTACGGGGGACACTGCAAGTGCCAGTTCGGAGGAGTGGCCGCTGTCCTCGAGTAGACCAAGAAACTGTGTCTGTGGCCCTTTCTTTTTGGGCACTACTCTATGCAAAGGTGACTGGGTTCAAGCTATACTCGTCTCACGTTGCGCCCTCGATGTGTCTTCGAAAGTGTGCAAGGTCCACGAGAAACCCGAATCTCCACACAGACAAGTCTTGAGGCAAGAATAAAAGAACCAGTTTTTTTTTTTTTTTTTAGAGGCGAAGCTCCTTAAGGCGTGGGTCGTGCGTCTCCTGTACGTAGTAGCCACCTCTCGTTTTAGTCCTGAATTGTTCGCTGGATGGCTGTGCTTGTATATGATGAATACAAGATGAAAAGATGCAAGATACTTGGAGTGTTCACTATATGGACGGATGGATGGACACAAAAGACAGACATACATACAAACAGATGGACATGCGGACAGGCAGACGGACAGACAGATGGAAGGACTGATGGACGGACGTATGGACGCGGCCAGCGTATGATTCGCGGTTTGCCAATAAAACCCTGCGAATCTTCGTCCCACTCATCACCATTCACTCCGTGGATATGCTGTGATTTTTTTTTTGTCTTTGTACGCACACATACGAACTTATTTTATTTATCTGAACTAGTGCGTAACTGATGGCACAGGTCGGTAAGGTCACTCAAGAGTTGACTCACTCGCACTTACTCAAACTTATGTCGAGCCGCAACTCTGAGTTTGAGTTCGTGTGAGTCCGGCTAAAGATAAATTTCGTGATTTCGAGTTCGAGTTAATCCTATGCGCGAAGTATTTTATGCGCGAAGGGTGAGTCTGAGTGAACTTCTCAAGTTTTGCCGACCTATGACTATTAGCGATTCATGTGCTGCCGGATTGTACCAGACACGTAGCCAAAGGGGTCAAACGCGCCTGTTGTCGAACGCGCTTGTTCATCGTGTTCCGAGTGTGTCGAGAGAACTTTACCTATAATTCCCCACGTATGTTACATTTTATTGTCATAATATACGTCTAGTCGGCTGTGCGTGGTTGGGTTGAAGTAACTGCATGAAGAGAAATGGGAGCAAATGGTAAACGCGAACTACAGCATATTTATTGCCCTCTGACTTGACTAGTACGACATCTAAAAGACAATCATGTCGCGCTCAGTCACACATTTTGGAGGCATCACGTGTTGAATAGTTATTTACGCTGTCTCTCGCAACAACGACGCCTACTTTGCTGCACAGTCTGACACTCAAAGCAGAGACGTCATTTGCAGGTCGCCGTCGTAGTAGTAGTACAGTTGTAGTAGTCGTCGTCGTTGTAGTAATAGTAGTAGTAGTAGTAGTAGTAGTAGTAGTAGTAGTAGTAGTAGTAGTAGTAGTAGTAGTAGTAGTAGTAGTAGTAGTAGTTAGTGCACTTTTCGCGCTTGTTACGATGTCAACTCATGTGGCATCTTTCACTGACGCAATCTTCAGAGGGTATTTTCACAACAAACTCCGTGATTGACCATTTTCTACGCGCCGTCGATGCGAATCTCCAGCCGTGTTCACATAATGACTGGAAGATACACATTGTTTCGTGTGCGGAAACGTTTAGCGTTTTCCGCGGGTGGCTGGACAGGAAATGGGCGGACGCCAATGCGGATCATTCCTCTTATCTACCCCTTTCGTGCTTCGTGAGATAACATAAATAATGCAATGCAATATACAAGGTACGGTAGCTGGAAGGAAAGAAAAAAAAAAACGTCTAGAAATGGAGTAGGAAGGCGATGCATCGTTAAGAAGGCAATGCCAGTGATGATCGACTGTGGGAATGCCACATCGTGAGTCCACGCGCGTTTTCCCTCTGAATGCATCGTAGAGCATGCCACAGAGCGCGCAAGCGCCACACACTGGCGCCACCCTGCGGCGGCTGTTGACCTCCAAACGTGATGGAGTGCACTGCTGAGGCGTCATCTACACAACAGTGCACCACAGCGCCGCCTATATCCTCGTGTGTGGTCCCTGGTGTTATACCCTCTCTTTCTTTTTCTCTATGTACCAACAACTTTACGACGGACCCATTTCGTCGACCCCATTTTCCCGTTCTAAAGTGAACTCCGGACACCGCACACCAGGAGTTAAGCCCGTAAGTCGGCATTTTCAGTGGACGTCGAACGATTCTACAGCTCGACCTACATAGCTGTGTGAACGAAATAGCAAAAAATATACGCACAAATGAAAAACACCTAGCCAAGACACTAGTGAATGTGGCACGGCGTGAGCTTCTCTGTGCAGCCAGGTTAAGGCCCGCTCAATCAACGGAATGCGCTGGCCTGTCTTGTATATTTTTACATTTCGGTCGTAGTGCATTGTGCAGTGTGTCACGCACACGTATTGCGTGTGAAAAGAGGGGAGCTATACAGACCGTTTCGAGGCTACATTACAAATCGAGACTGTGCCAGTGAATTAGGTGACTGTTCTACTTACGATCAAGGCCTTGGCGCTGTGAGTCAGGCTATGTAGAAGATCATTTGATATCTAAAACATCTCTATCTTAAAAGGGAAAAAGGAGAAGGGGAATCGCTGAACTTCGTAGTTCGATAATAGTTAAACAAGAGATAGATTACGCGTAGATCCTCCTAAACTCGACTAAGTTCAGTAGTCCAGCCAAGTCGAGTGGCTTTCTATGCGAGAACAAAACAAAAACTTAACAAACCATTCAGGGAGCACGCGGTAAGCAACTGCAGTGCATCTAACATTTTCATTTAGAAGTAAAAAAAAAAACGTTCCAGAAGGTACGCTCCGTGAGGTAACTTCTACAGAAGAAAAGGGATGTCTATAGACCTTCTGATACAACTGGTTCTCCTATATACTGTAGTCAGGATAACTTGGCCGCTGCACTTACCCACCTAACTAACCCTTTATGTGGCGCACGATGCAGACAGCGTAACGCCTTTATCTCGTAGTTGAAACATTCCTCGAACTCGCAGACAGATAGTTGCTAAAGGAAACGGGGACATGTGAGGATTTTGAGAGTCTGAATGTGCCTTCTGCAAGCTCCAGTAGAGTTATGCGCCTTCTCAACGCTTCAACGAAACAAACAAGCAAGAAAAGCTTGTGGGACACATTAGAAGCAGCACCGCAAAGTCTAAAAGGTTTCCTTCTTAGACAAAACGTACAGAACTAAGAGAAAAATAAAAGGTTCTTGAGTTCAAGATCATGAGGAGACGTGGCGTGCTCAGCCTCGGCGCAATGAACGAACAAGAGGTGCTCGCAACCGTTAGTAATGTCCTATCTCCCAGAGCTAGACCATAGTAACTCTCTCATCATACTCTTTCTTCTTACTTGAAGGTGAAGGATAGAAAGAAAGAGAGAGAGAGAGAAATAAGTTAGCAACAGTTTGCAGTCCCGCGGATTGACCAAGTACCCTCACATCCGTAATGGCTATGAGGAGTGGCTCAACGAAGCAGCGTTTCGTGGTCGTTTCCTCCTGGAAAAACAATGTGAACTACGTGCATGGTGCACGTTAACGTCACAATGCAGGTCGCCGGACGACCCTTCATGCCCCTCTTTCAGAAGGGTATCCCACCGATAAAAAAACACCCCAGCACGGCCACACGCATGCCCTCAGCAGCGGGAGGTCCTCTTTGCTTGATAGTCCGGAGTTCCCATATGGTTACACTTAGCGGACGGCCCATACTTCCGCTAGAGAGTATATTTCTTGCTTCCTATTCCTCTTCTTCAGGCTTTCCCTCTATGTGCCACTCGAATCGGCCATTCGTATCTCCTTCTTCCGTAGTTTCTGCTTACTCTTTTTAACTTCTTTTTTCTTCTTCTTTTTAAACGCTTTTTCGGCAAGCGCCAAAGGCGCGTCCGTCGACTTGATGCGTTCAGCACGCATTCTTTCCAGCCATCCGGGCTAGCCCGGTTTCTTCGGTTCTCTCGCTCTTCGCGTCGATGCCCTTGAGAGAATAGTCTCGAGAGTGCATCCCCGTGCGTGAAGATGGTGCCAGTAGGAAGAAAGAAATAAAAAAATGAAGCAGCCGTGGGTGCCATGAAGTGCATTTGAGGTGGCCTTGGGGAGCCCTCGACTATCCCAGCTTGCCCGTAGGCATTCAACGGGACTGGAGATGAGATGCTGGGGATGATGTGCTCTTGAAAGTCGGCTAAATGGACGGGCACCCGAGTGAACGCTCGTGTTGTCTTATTGCCTCTTTTGTCTTGCTTTTTATTGTGCTTTGCTTTTGTTTCAGTACAGACGAAGACGGACGTGCTGAAGTACGAAGGGCTCGACTCTGTCTTGTAGCTTCATCGGGATCTGACAACGCTTATCAGCGAAACAAAGTAATCCGATCTTGCCCCGAGATGGCGAGAGGAAGGAGTGTCACGGATTAACGTTGCGCCAGATGCCAGAGGCGAATGGAGCCAAGAAAACTGCGTACAAATGTATGAATGACAGAATGATGAAAGACTAAGGCGTGACAAACATGGAACACAAGAGAGAAGTCAGGGCAACACAAACGCCTACGAAAGGGGAGTTAAGGAGTTTAGAATTATCAAGCTGGCTCAGTTGGGAAGTAAACATCAACACTTACTCATGCATGCCCAGGCAGGAGGCGACTCCTATCAGTCCCGATCGCATAAATGTCTACGTGAGATAAACGTTTGTGTTGGCGTGATTTCTTTCCTGAATGCACGTTTACACACCTACCGTCTGTTATCGTAAGTCCCAATGTAATAGAGATACGTATCTATATGAATAATGGCTTCAGAAAACAATTCGTGCACCATTGAGGGTGCATGAATTGTGTCTACGATTCCACGCGCAGGCGCTGTCGGATATATCTGGGGCATCATAGAGATAGCACGCTGAAATGCGCGTACCGAAAAAAAAACACACAGTTGTCCTAAAACGGGTGCCAGGAGAAATATCAGCGAGTGGCGCGACGGCCATAGCCCTAGGTGGGAACTGAGTGTAACTGGTGCGCATAAACAATCCATCGTGTAACTCCTGGCAGAGCAGGATACTTATCTTATCTTTGGAAATATTTGCATTGAAATGATTCATGTACGACGGCGGAGCGGGGGACATACTTTCCGCACTTACGTTGAGATTTTAGAGCTCACTGAAATGAAGACGACTGAACTGCGTGACCGGTTCTATCACTACGCGTTTGTATCACTTTCACTGTGTACTCGGTATTATAACATAGATTTTAGGCACCCGTTCTTGCGTTCAGCGGTGTCATCGTTACCGTTGCCGTCGGCGACGCAACGGAAAGAGAAAGAGAGAGAGAAGTAAAGAAAGACATGAAGGTTAACCAGAAGAAGGCTCCAGTCTGATACCCAGTGCTTGAGAAGGGGAAAGGGGTGCGAAGGAAAAGAAGAGTTGGTGACAGTAGAAAAATAAGATGATGTGACGGGAGCGCTATCCGACTACTATAGGGAAGCAATGCTGTCCGCGAACAGTCACCGTTTGTCTTCAAGTCCGGTTGCTTGCAGGAACCGCAGCAGCGCATTCATAGCAGCGAGTGATGCAGACCGGTAGGCCAGGAGCCCAGAATTTTGTTCTCTGTCAGGGGGGCGTCCAGCTGTCCTAGGGCGGCTGAGAGGGTTCGCTCTTTCGCAGTTGAAGCGCGTGACGTCACAGACAAGGTGCGCGACTGTTTCGCTTCATTTACATATTTCACACAACGGACTGTCCACCATTCCAATAAGAAACGAATAGGCGTTTGAGAATGCCACTCCAAACCACAAACTGGCCAGCAAGGTAGTGTCGTTTCTTGATAGGCTGAGTGGGAGACGTAGCTGCAGGCCAGTGTCCTAGGTACGCAGCCGTGCACTCATGAAAGTCGATGAATGCCATAAGTCGAACGTTAGACGACGGGCTACTAGCACACGGAGTTCCTTTTCTGCGTCCGTTGTTGCGACAGGAATGGCGACACTGCCAACACCGTCATGGGCGGATCAGGCAGCTGTGTACGCTTGGTCATTGCCCTGAATGCCACAGTGACTGTAGGCAGCCTCTGGAATATCATTTTGTGCACCTTTTAAACTATTTCATGGCGCACTCGTCTGATTTTCGCTACTAGCTGCTCATGAGAGCCATGACGTAAAGTGGATGGTAGACCGAAGTCTAACCGATATACGTGAAAGAATAACCGGTAGATTAGATTTGTGGGGTTTAACGTCCTAAAACCACCATATGATTATGAGAGACGCCGTAGTGGAGGGCTCCGGAAATTTCGACCACCTGGGGTTCTTTAACGTGCACCCAAATCTGAGTACACGGGCCTACAACATTTCCGCCTCCATCGGAAATGCAGCCGCCGCAGCCGGAATTTGAACCCGCGACCTGCGGGTCAGCAGCCGAGTACCTTAGCCACTAGACCACCGCGGCGGGGCGAATAACCGGTAGATATTACAAAGTAAAATGAGAAGAAAATACCCAGATTTAAATCGGGATTTGAATCCTGGCCCTCTGCGCCGCAGTCACGTATTATACCACAGAGCCACGCTGGTGCTTGGTACTCATTTGCAGAAAGACACTATACAGGCGTTTTGGCGGGCTATAGAAATAGCGATAGGTAATGAAATGTAGTGTGCAAAAACGTTAAAATAGTGACCAGCCATCACATAATGCTAACTGCGCAAATAAAGGAGGCGACCCCCCGCCTCGCCTCTGAAAAGAGATTCATGCCTACATCCTTGTGTTCAGTTCATAATTAATCGACCTCAGCCCACATGGGGCATCAACAAAGTGCGCACGATGTCTTACAGATGTGCAGCGGCGACCTCACTCCTCCGCATAAAGAAGAGTAATGGCGTAGTGGGTGCTTCAGCAAAATATTTTTTGTCGTAGTCATTACCTTGCGGAAAGCCAAAAGCTCAAACGCAGTTTGCCTTGCTTCAACACGAAGCTGTGCTCAGAATTAAGCAATATCGTACTCCCCAGTAATATATACGTTTTTTTGTTCTTCAAGGACTCCGCTGTCGTCATTCTGGGGAGGGTAGTAACCTCAACCAGCTACTCGCTGTATATATAGTGGCCTTCCGCGACCATATTTTGCATCGGTGAGAAATGACGCCCTGGACTGAATTGGGTGCTTTGGTAATAACTGCTCGGGAAAACATGGCGTCTTTTATTGGTACCAACTGTTTGAATCAGTTGCGGTGAAGTGCAACACTTGACACATGTCCATTTGCTGTAGCGGAAAACTATTCCTCCTCACTTTGTTACGTTTTCGCTGAAGCCGGTATGGTAGTACAGCTGACCCGACAGACGAGAGCTCAATCCACTGTTGCTGCGGTCGCATTTCAATTAAAGCGGAAATGCTGGAGACCCATTTAAGTGCACGTTGAAAAACCCCAGGTGCTCGAAATTTGTGGTTCCATCTACTGCACGGTGTGCCTCATAATGATGAGGTAGTTTCAGCCCGTAGTAGCCCGGATAATGTAATTCCTTACGATTTCCTCTGGGGTACCAAAAGCCATAGTTCTACGCCTTTAATTTTCTTTTCTACATTCGATGACCAGCCAGGGAGGTTATCGTCTTGCACGCACATATTTGTGTTTTATAGTATTATTTACCATCCAACTAACAAGACATTGCTTTTAAACAGTGGCATTGTCATGACTTAGTCGGGTCGTCGCAAACTCTCTCCTTCGCGTTTACTACTTTGCACAGCCTCTTTTGTTCCCCCAGTAAAGTGTAGCCAACAAGAGCCCTTCCTGTTTAAGCTCCGTGTCTCTCCTCTACCTTTCTCTCTTGCTCTTCAACCGGTTCATGAACATATCGGGGAGTGGTGCGATGCTTGGCTGATGGCATTAAACGTGTCTAAATGCGAACTAGACACTTTAGATTGCAAAGAACATAGCTTTAATTGCCTGTACAAAAAAAAAATAGGTAACATCATTAAGACACGTGTTCAGGACTACAACTGCCGGGGGATAAGCTTATCCCTTCTCGTCCAGCATAAATCTTTCTCTCTTGGTCCAACCAGTTCTCACTCCCCCATTGAGAAGACGCCTGCAGTTTGTTCAAAGCAGCGTGTTATTCCCCGGTTCACATAATGAAGCTTTCAAAAAGCCGCAGACATCCAACTTTATCACTCCACGTCGCACTCTGAAAAACTTCACACAGGAATAGGAGTGTCTTCACCTTTCCACGCCTGAAAAAAAAAATCGTGAACAAGGCTTACTCGTCGGTAACTTGAGCGAGCAGCGCGAGAACAAATCGACCCCGCCGCTTCGAACCGACGCGTTATTACGTGCGATCGGCGAGCGAAAAGTGAGTCCTCCGTCGGTTGTATCGATATTTAATGGGCTTTCCAGGGAGCCGCTTGCCATTCGCCCGTGCTGCCCGCGGGGTGCACCCTGAGCAGGACGGTTGGCAAACACGCCTACGTGCACGAGCGCAACAAGAAGGCGACGTCTTCTTCTTCTTCTTCAAGCAAGGCAGCCGAGGCAGGCAGCAACGGCGGCCAAGCGAGACTTCTTCCTCTAGCGAGGCGAACAGCCGACAAGCAGGACCCAAGCGGGAAACAAAAGCACCGGAACGGGTTCTCTCCTGCCCGGTCGTACAAGACGTGCCGGACGCGCGTATTTCTTGCCTGTTACCCCTCCGCCTTGAAGAACATCAAAGGGCGGCTCCTCTCGATCCTCACACAAAGGATACTGATGCCGTCAGCTTGCACTGCAGCGTTATATAACACCTGAATCCCTCGCGTTCTAAAAGGAGGGGCCCCTTCTCGAATCTCCCGCCTGTTCTCTTTTCGTTACGATCACCACTTTGCTTTTCTACACTCCGCAGTCCTCGGCGGAGCGTGCAGAAAACAAAAGGAAACGCACGTGCCGTGCCGCCGCTCTGCAGGCCGTCATAGCTGTCATCGCGGGCCTACCATGCGTGAAAACTTGTGTGCGCGTCCGCTATGACAAAACACAAGAAAACAGTAAAAAGAACAACTGCAGCCCACACAAAAAAGCACCCAAGAAAAGCCAAACTCGGCGGAAGCGAATTGGGTTTGTCGCGCGCCCCTGCTTAGAACAGCCACCGAAGCAGAGCTCCCGCTCCAAGCCAGCGCAGAGACAGGAAAAAAAAATTGCGATGCACTACACTTTTTTCCCGCCCCACTCTGACATCTGAAGAAACGCGCGATTCTGCCAGGTGCACAGGAACGACCCTAGTAAATCATGCAGATTGCGTCGCCTACATAAGCTGACATGGCCTGCGAAAAGGACAGGCCTGTCTTGCATGCTATATAAGGACCTATAGGTCCCTTTTGTTTCATGAGTAGGCCACGCTTAAACCCTCAGTTCCGTGTTCTGAATAGGGCTGGTATGCTATGCAAAGGGTAGCGGAGACGTTTTGGAGTTGGGCTTCCTTTCCCGCGTTGCGCGTGAACTATGTATGAATTCCCGAGTGGGTTGCAGACGGGCATCCACTTAAAGCACTGCACTCGAGCGCTCCTAATTTATCTCGTATGCGTAATCACAGTATATACTAACGCATGACATAAAACGATGAAGCTGCCACTTTTCAGTGGCGTGCGGTTTCAAAAGCAGCTTATGTGTTCACCACCGCCCCCACACTCCAACATCGAAATTTTAAATAGAGAATCGCTGGGGCGATAAAGCAGGACATGAAAGCTAACATATGAAAGTGAAATGAACATGAGGATCAATTAATTTCGAAGAATAATTCCAGATCTAAGTGTCACGAACCGTAAGGAGGTGAAAGAAAGCCCCCTAGACTAAGGAACTACACGCCATCTACTAAGTCCTACATCCCAGACCTAGGCCGTGATTCTCCTGCTCTCATCTAGACCTTACAGATTGGTGCGCTTCCCAACCTCGCTTCATCATCCTCCCCAGAAATCAAAATGCTGGAGAAAACGTTCCCTTGGATGCATAGTACCTGCATTCGTGTTTACTGACTCTAAAACTTTTGGGTAACTTGGTGGTTTAATGTTGGCTATACTGTTTGGTAACACTGGCTATAGCTATCTGTGGCTCAACAGTGACAGGGGAAAAAAATCAGCTCGAAGTTCTCTTAGGATAGAAGACGAAGAAGACAGCATAAAAGCACTGCTGTTGTGCCTTGTTCTTCCTGTGTCCTGTCACAATATCCCTCAGCTCCCCCCCCCCCCCCCCATTATTCGCATTAACCAATAGCCCAAGCCTCCGCCTTACGTTGATTATTATCACGGGTGCTTGGGCATGAGCGGCTGATGCTTAATATACACGGCAGTTCCACTTAAGAAATACTCGCTAGAGTATTTTCTTTTTTCTTTTTTTTGAAGCATCTGCGTACATATAGTGCATGCGTGTGTATGCAGTGTTGCAGCTGCTAAGCACTGTATGCGTTAACGTTTCACATACGTATACGAAGCAGCCGTTGTATCACAGAAGTCCCGTTCCCCATGAATGCCTCCCCGCCACGCTACGATCACTTTTATAGCTTCCGTTCGGTTATAAAGCCGGCGGCCAGGTATACTACAAAGCTACCATCCCCGACGGCCAGCTGTTGTCCTTTGCAACGCTCTTTTTCTTCGTCTCACCGTGTTTTTGCGACGAAGTGAAACCGTCTCGCTTGGCGGCTTCGAACAATGGAGTCGTCTTTGATGCGAAGGTCGAGCACGCCAAAGGCTACGTGCACCCACGGTCGAGAGGAAATTAAACATAGCGGCTTTGCGGAATCCTTGAGAGCCGCTCACACATCCCTAAGCCGCCTGCAGGATACGTGTATACTTTGCGACCGCATTGAACTCCGTAAAGTGCCTTTGTTTTTTTCTGATTTCCTATTCCTATCCGCATGGCCCTCGCGTGCTCAGAACAGTACAGCAGAGCGGACTGGTAAAAAAGGGTGGTGTACGATTAGGCAACTTGGTGATTCGAGATCCTGGTATACAGCACGAAGAAAATAAAAGGGACGACGAAAAGAAAACAAGCTCAGAAAGTCAACTGAAGGTTTACAATAAACGGATTATATGGATAAATTGTAATGACCTTCTATTTCAGGACTGAAGGAGGCCGCCAGCTGTGCGTATGGCTTTTTTCAACAACGTCGTCTAAATAAAAAAGTTTATACAACTAGTTATGTCGTCAATGTACCTCTGAAGGCCCTCAATGAGTGAAGAATATCAGTGTGACGGAGACATGAAGGAACAAGCGCGATCGTGAACAGTACGCGATTTATAAAGCACGGAAAGTGTTAGAAGAATAATTACTTTCCTCTTGCTTGGCATGTTTTAGCTGCAATTTCGGGATAGCAGGCTGTGCGGTAGCTAAACTGCCCCAACGTTGTCGCAATTAATAAATAAGAACCACCGTTTTCTTTCAGGTCATGCATCGTGTTAGTTTACTCGAGATGACGGTCAGTAACAAGGCAACTACTCGGTACACTTGACCAACATTTGAGACGCGCAGAAGCCAGCGTGCACCATTCATTCACAACTTGTATAATGCTGGCGCGGGATAAAGATTATGTGAAGTGAATATTGAAAAAGCAAAATATATTGGTTGACAGCGCGACAGAGATCCTAATTCGTGAATTACTCAAGACGGACGGATGGGTAGACGCAAAACATTGTTGAAGAATGACAAGGTGCGTGATTGACCAGGAAGAGTGCCGGTCCTACGTCGACACAGCCGGGCGAAGCCCGACAATCACACCGTGCACCCCAACAGTCCTCCGAGCCCCGGCATCGTTGCTGTTCATAGCAGACAGCCACTTCTCCTAATTGATTCAGTCCATGCCTCTATGACGAAAGGATATACCAGAGCGTATGGTCTGGACTAGCGGAATTTATATTAGCTGAACGCTTCAGCCACGTGCTCAAACCGATTAAGCATCCAGAAATGGGCACTAAACGATTCTCGCAGTTAGTAGCTTTTTGTGCACGTGACTCCTCTGGCAGCCCATAGCCCAGCCACACAGTAATTGTCATGCCGTTCGATGACGATGATATCAGCACTCCCCTTTGGAACGGGACGGCGACAGCCATATAACCCACTAGCGCTAATCAGGCTTTATTTCGCCGACGAAGTGTAGGATTACGGTGATCTGTTCCAGATATTCGTCAATTAACACTCCTTATTTCAGCGTTATACAGAGCTGCATTCTTTGCCCTCTCTCCACATCCTCGCAACAGCTTGCGGGTGAGCGGACGTCGCAATATACAACGACTGTGCACGAAACTTTGATACACATCGAACGAAACGGCTGTATTCCTGGGCATCGTGTATAACCGACTGTTGGTTCGGAAGATTGCAGGCATCTGACCCCGAGCTTCGCGATTGTACGCACGTTTACTTCAACGTTTCATTGTTCGGGCTTTACGTTTTTCGTGCGCGTGTTTACACATGTGTGCCCCCGCGCGCGCGTCATTCCGTTTCCCGTCTCGCTTGCCAGCCTAATCAGGCCCCTATTGATCGGTCCGGAACTGCATCGGTCGCGTTGTTAAGCGACAGCACGGAAAGGAGGGTGCAGGAGGCCGGGGGGAGGGAGGGTGGGATATGGTATGGCACGTTCGTTTCTAAAAGGTAACGGGCATGGCGAGCGGTGATCCTATATGTCGAGCTCGTAAACCCCGCGCGCTGTAGCACATAGCAGCCAACGCTATCTACAACGGCGGTCATGGTTCGAGACGAATCGCCGACCACCGGACCCCCCCCCCTCCCCCTATGCCAACGCAGAGCGTGTCAGTTGTCGTGGCACTCAGCCCTGGAAAGTACGGCAGGGGAGGGGGGAAGGCTACCCCCAACCCTATCATTGTGCTCTTCTGGTTGCCTTCCTAAATAGTAACAGGCACATCGCAACAAAGACAAAAGGAAACGTGAACAGAACTGTTGGTTTGCGCTTGTTAAGATGTACAAGTCAACCGCCAACCAAGATAAATTTCTAGGTTGAATAGTCTTCCTTCTTTTCTTTACAAACACAGGCCATGTCAGTTGCGGCGGTGGTGGTCCCGAACAGTGCAGATACTACATTGCCTGCTTTCTACTTCCCTTTACCAACCCCATCATCATCCTCTCTCAGCTACCTTCTCATTTATACCACGATCGTGTCTTTTGTGCTGGTGGATTCGGAACAGTACGGCACGACTGCAAAGGATAAGGGGTGGGGGGGGGGTGAGAGAAGACGGACTACCACGCCTCTTCTCTCTCCATTTTTCTCCTCCTCCTCGTTTCCATGTGGACAAGCACGGTCGCCGCGCCGCTGGCCGGAAGACGTGCGCCTGTCAAGGGCGACTCTCCTCCCGCGGTGTCACTGGCCTCGACGGCGGCAACGGGGCCACCGTTGCCGCCGGTCGGCTTCGACCGCACCGCCAGCGTTCCACTCGGCTTTTTCGGCCATGCCAGCACGCGTGCCGCCGTAGGTGTCCTGGCAACGGAGCCACATCGACCGGACAACGCACAGCGGACGGCTGGGAAAACGTTCACGATCGCATTGTACGAAGTTCCCGACGTGGCCGCGTTGGACAGCCACAGACCGCACGCGGCGGGACGTCCCGAACGTTTTTCCTCGTACGTGGGTTGCTCGCCAGCGGCGGCGAGTTTTCTTGGTTTCTTTTTTTTTTCCTATAGAGGAAAGGGGGCGGGGGTAGCTGTGGCTTTTACCTGTTTTTCTTTTCTTCATTATTACTATACTTAAATTAAATGCCAGTAATTATACCCCCCTCTGTCTTACTTCACTTCCTTGCGTTTGCTCCATTAGGTTGTGTCTACAAACAAAATGGACCACAGCTTTATTCCCGTTCTTTCGTTGGTTGTACTAATAGAATGAAACTCACAATGTTTGTACAGGGACTAGCGGTGGCTTGTGATGAGGCAAATGAAAAAAAAATGATAAAGCACGTCAGCTACAGGTGAAGATTGAATAAAAGTAGTGTCGCTGAAATGAGAAATATAACCAACGTTAACAATCTCATAGCCCACATTAGGTTGCCATTAGCCACCACGCAGCCCACATGACCGACTTATCTCGAACATAAAGCAGCGCTGGTGGACAGTACGAGAGCAAACACGCTAATTTATTTCAGTCCCGGATGCCATCAAATACTGTTATAGAAAGTGGACGGAAGGTGCCGTGGAGTACTTTGAAAACACCGTATAGCGGCATACAAAGTGGTACTTCGGCAAGTACGCCGACAAACTACGTTCTTGGGTGATGCTCGGCAGCTGAACCGAAGGTCACGGGGTCGATCCTGGCCGCAAAGATCCCATTTAGATGGAGCCGAAACGTCGTACGCCCGTGTACTGTGTGATGTCAGTACACGCAAGATTCCAGACGTCATCATGAAGATATGCGTGACCTTCCAGAAATCCACTGCCGAAGCAGTGACGTCAGGCTTAGTACTTTAGCGCAACAGCCTATAAAGGAAGTGCTCCCCCTCAACGATGTGGCGTGAGCCTCGTCTACGTAAACCAACGTCACGTTTCCTCACTAACTCGCACATTACGTTTCGTTTATACGATATAGAATGTAATAAGGGATAACTAAATAAGCGAAGCGCACGCAACCTTCTGCCAAGGTGTACCAGGATCCAACGCACCATGCGCGCACGCCACGCTATAGTTCCAAACACGTTATATATGACCATGGCCCAAAGGACAAGTAAGCACGCAAGGGGGCAACAACTCTGTTAGAACCAGCCGTCACCACCATTCTTCTTTTTTTCCTTTCTCTCTCTCTCTGTCTCATACACACACGAACGCTCGATACACTTGATGGTATCGCGGGCACTTATAAGAACACGCACCGGTCTGCTAAAAATACGCGTTCTCTTCGTAATAGCCTACTTACTATGGTATACTGCTGTCGCTCGTCTCGTGAGATGGGGCTGCTGTTGCTCTAATATCCGATTAACGACGACCACTGTTTTCAGTAGTTGGCAATGTCTTTGTTTGGTCGGTTCACCCGCTCTGCACTACACTTCCGGGTCACTGAATTATACTGTGCGGTCATTCGCTGGGGAGTAGGCTGGCTCACAGTTGTGCTATGGAATGAGTGCATACTTTCGAAACGGTCAGTCGTTGGGCTAGTTTGTTCGAGATCTTGGATATGGGAGCGCGGATCAGGATGGGAGGACAAAAAGCACGACAGAAAATATGCTCGCTTGCCACTGAGTTTGTTTGAAAAAGCTTCACACTTAGAAATCTGGTGCCCGAGCGCGTTCACAACAGACACTGTATAACAAAAAAATGGCCAAATTGCTGGAAAATCCAGTAACAATTCAAGATTGTCTAAAGTGAGGTAAATCGGTTAACTATCTCAGATAGCTGGGAGGGGGTACAGACGCCGTCACAAAAAAAAAAAAACTAAGATTGCCAAATAACGGAGAAATCCGGTAAGAATCTGTGATTGCTTGAAGCGGGGAAAATCCAGTAACAATCTGAGATATCTGGGAGATGGATGCAGACATTGTCACAAAAAATATCGCCTAATAACAGGGAAATCCGGTAAGAATCTAAGATTTCTTGAAGCACGGTAAATCTGGTAACAATCTAAGACAGCTGCTAGGGGGTACAGACAAAGTCACAAGAAATATTGTCGAGTAACTGAGAAATCCTGTTACAGCCTAAGATAACCTGAAACAGGGTAAATCCCGTGGCAACCTAAGATAGCTGTCATGGCGTACACACATTGTCACACACATACACAAAAAAAAGATTACCAAAAAACTGAGAAATCCGGTAACAATATAAGATTACTTCAAACAGGGTAAATCCGGTAACAACCTAAGATAGCTGGGATAGCGTACAGGCACTGTCATACAAAAAAAATACTATAACTATCGCCATGTCATACCAACTAGCCCAAGCTGCCACACTGCAAGAGTATACTTTCGCATAGACTGAATGCAACCGGTAGTAAAGCTGGGGAAACCGTGGGTTGGGTGATTAGCGTGTTCTTTCACATTGAAATGGTGCACTTAAATGAGAGAACGAAGACAACTCGTCGCAAAAAAACAACCTGTCAACAATGTCTTGATTCTGGTGAGTTGACACATAAAAACAAAAATACGCGTGCGACAGGCCAGGCGCTGTACTTCCAGCTAGCATTTATTTCTAACGAACAAGTTGAGGCACTTTTCATAAGTCAGTCAGAGGATAAGAGTGCCTGCCAGCTGTTCATCTTTGGTGTTACCAGAAAAATAAGTGGCGTTTACTTCAATGCATACATGGGCACCTGAATAGATCGATTTCATAACGTCATATGTTTGAGCATATGACTCACGCAACCTTTCGTATGATTATATCTGCCAGACGAGCTGAGCATATATGGTTTTTTCTTTGAGATAAACGCTGATGGGAAGTTGAGCGCCAGTTCTATTGTACGAATTTGTTTTGTCTTCGTCGTACACGAGGTTTTAGGTTAACCCCTAAATGCCCTGTCACAGGTGATACTTAACCAAGATGTTCCAAATAGTGCGTGCGATGCGCTACAATTTAGCTTCCACTGCTAAACAGTCAAGTTATACAAATATGCGAAGTACAAAATGAAAGTAACAAAAAAGAAATTATTTCAAAATCAGGACTCCACTTTCTTTCAGCTCCGGAGAAATCGGAAATAATATCTTAGATTTGCGAGCAGTTAGCATTATACCGCCGATCGTTGTTAGAACACTTTCACCGCCCGCTTTGTGCACCTCACTCGTTTGAATTTAGTGAACCGCGAACTTTACCGAACAATAGGCTTAGTGGACTATGATGCGGGTGTCATGCTGTATGCGGAATCTCTCGATGCCATACGGACCGAAGGCGACGTGTTTTGATTCAGCGTCGCTCACCACGTGATCGCCTGCATGTAAATACGTAGAGCGAACTGCGCCATATGCCGCACCCAGCGAAAATACAACCCTCCTCCCCTACACGCCCCCTCGCCACAGTATCTTTTTGCTTCAGCTGTGCTATGCGAAGATGTTCTTTTAGATTTACCTACAGGGAGCGTCATTCCAAGAGCCGGAAGTTCGATGAGATCGTGGAGCGGCCGTCCACTGACTCTGAGCTGGAACGTCGCGGTGATCGACTGGGTACACGCAATCAGCGGGTGCTACCGCGGGACGTCGCTTATAAGTACCAGCGTATGGCTCGTCAAATGGCCAGGTCGAGTCCCAAGCACAGTCGCAAAGCCACACGGAATGCCGCTGTTTCGCAAGATTTTATGCTCGCACTGCGTGTTTGCTTGTGTGTTGCGTGTGAGTGAGTGAGATGAAGTGAGTGAATGTGTCGAAGTGAGTGAAGTGAGTGGGTGAGTGAGTGAAGGAGTGAGCGAAGTGAAGTGAGTGAGCGAAGTGAGAGAGTGAAAGAGTGAGTCAAGTGGAGTGATGTTTGTGCTCAACACGTAGCAACTAACCCCTATTGCAGCCTACTGAGTGAAGAGTGAGTAAGTCAAGTGAAGTGAGTGAATGAAGCGAAGTGAACTGAGTGAGTGAACTGAGAGAGTGGCTGACTGAGTTAATTGGGGCGATGTGTGTGCTCAAGACGTAGCGATTCACTTCTATTGCAGCCTAGTGATGAATGAGTGAGTGAGTGAAGGAGTGAGCGAAGTGAAGTGAGTGAGCGAAGTGAGAGAGTGAGAGTGAGTCAAGTGGAGTGATGTTTGTGCTCAACACGTAGCAACTAACCCCTATTGCAGCCTACTGAGTGAAGAGTAAGTCAAGTGAAGCGAGTGAATGAAGCGAAGTGAACTGAGTGATTGAAGTGAGAGAGTGGCTGACTGAGTTAATTGGGGCGATGTGTGTGCTCAAGACGTAGCAATTCACTTCTATTGCAGCCTAGTGACGAATGAATGAGTGAGTGAGTGAAGTGAAGTGAGTGAATGAAGCGAAGTGAGTGAAGTTAACGAGTGAGTGAAGTGAGTGAACACTCGAGTCAAGTGGAGTGACGTCTGTGTTCATGGTGTCGCAACTAATCCCTATTGCAGCCGTATTAGCTTGTGTGTGCTTTCAGTGAGTGAGGGTTGTATGCGTGCTTGCGAGAGCGTACGCGTGTTTATGTAAACGCACGGGTCATTTCGAATACATTTATTCCGCGTTCGTTATGCGACCAGTGACCAGCCGGAACCGGCCGCGGAAATCGAAAGGACGTCGTGAGATGTCTGGCTTGGCGTGACGTGCATGCGAGAGTCGACTGGCCGTGCATACCTCCGAACAAATCATCAAGAAAAAAAAACGAAAAAAAAAGACAAGTCGCATCCTACGAAACCTGTCGTCGATCGCACCTGCGTATTTTCGTTGGCGTTCGAGGACGAGGTATGCGGTACGCATACATACATGCTGGGCATGATAATCAGTGCGCCTTGCGCGCAGCCTCCACCAGCAGAAGGGAAGATTGAGCATGCTATGCAGAAAAAAAGGAGCCTCCTAAACGGGGTAACTGCTTTGGAGAGTGTGGTCAACTTTGAGAGGAGAAGGCAGTGCTGTAGTTAAAGACGCTGCAACGGACCGCCTACTTGAGCTTGCCATGCGAGCGCAGAGAAAGGAACAGGTTGCAGTTTTTGCGTTTCTTTTTTTTTTTCTTTTGCTTACACCTGTTCGGTTCCTCCACATCACCTGCATATTCCACTAGAAGAGCAAGGATGAACTCCTTGCGAAGTAATGCTACGTAATTACAGTGCTCGACTCCATATTTTTCTTTTGACCACGCAGGGCGTGAATTCGAAGATCGCCCGCACTGTGACGTATACTAAAGGCTATGCCACGGTTCGTCGACCGAATTGCGGCGGGCCGTAATGGGCCGTAATTTTGGCACAAGCCATCTCTTGGCTCACGGCGTATTCGTTGGAAGTCGAAGGTTGTTGATTTATCGACCATTTGCTTAGTAAATAAGATGAAAAAATAAGGAGGGAGGAACTCTCAACCCTGTAGTTGATGAACGTGCTCGCGAAACGGTCGTTTTGGGCGACAGTGAGTGATAGGTTTGGGACACGATACAACTGGTCTCGGTCAATCGTTTTTTTTTTTAACACAGTTTGCTCTGAAGGCAAGAAACATTTGTTTTATTCGGAGAGTATAATAAAATGGAAATATGTCAGTAATAATTTTGTACAGTTGCATCGCTTTACGGATGGTGTAGCACATCAGCCACATTTGAAAAGAAATTCCTCATATCTGGTAGTGCAACTCAGAATGAGAAGAAAATTGTTAGATATTTTCACGTCATCATTAGTCATCATGAAAGACCTATTCGATTTGTAATGCTTAGAAGTAATGTCAAAATTATACAGGCTTGGACGTTTGCGAAGTGTATCGATAGGAAAAAATCTGAAGATGACCCTTCATATTTTTTTAGACGTAGACTATATGTGTTATCTCCTTCACAATAGACCTTGGCTTAAAGATTTTTGAACAGAATGATTTCTTGATGGTGTGTCTTAGAAATATCTGCGCTTACGACTATCGTGTCATGGACGAGTATCAGTTTCACCATGCCACATTCAGGTTAACCGTTAAGCTAGACATCAAGCTTATTTAGACCAAAAAATAAAAACTACATAAGTTAAGTGGGTCTTTTTTTTCAATTGTCGAAACCACAAATGACTATAAGGCATGCCATAGTGGTAAAATAAGGATTTAGTTTACTCACGTGAGATTTAACCACTTGCGGACACTTAATTATAAGTATACAAGTGCTGCGTTGGTTTCGTCGAAGAGAGACCACCGTAAAATGGAATCGAATCCTAGTCATGATGCCTATTAACGCAACAACAAATCCTTAGCTAAGCTGCCACAACAGCTTATTCCGGCGAGCAAGTCTGCATCGTGTGTACTATTACGTTTAATGTCACCCTTGCAAACGACTGAGCTTCATAATAACCGCAAAGCAGCGGACTAAGCGGCAGCCAACTTGACTATTTAGTTCTTGCTGCCAGGAACGTCGTATCACAGGAGAATAAAGACCGAAGCGGGCAGTCTGCGTGCTACAATGCTGTATGCGATGATGATATATACGGCGAAAGCGCCACGCGTCAAGAATACTGGTGCCCGGATAGTTGTGTGCATGTGCAGTCGTAGAAGCCAGTATCGGCAGCTGTAAGTCAATAATGCCCGGACAAAATGTTCGCGTAATCATGCCGTGGCTTTGGGATGTTATTAAACCTATCATATAAAAAAGTATAACCTGATAAAACACTCAATTTTCGAGAGAGATGTTGCAGGTAGGGAGAAGGCCACTTCGATGTGTTCACTTACTGATTCAGTCGAGCGCATCACTGGCAAGTATGAAAGTAAAGGGACAACACAGCTTCACACCTACACAAATAGCACACACGCAAGGCGGATGAAAGAGTGTGACTTTTTTGTCCCTCTCTTGGCCACAGCCACGTGCACACAACTCACGCCTTTACCATTCCTGCGTATCTCTAGGCTTGCACATTGACCGATCCGTTAACGCTTTTTTTTTCCTTTAAAACGCTAGTCTAAAACAAGATCGCCTATGCACCGAATGATTTTTATATCGAGCTCTGTGGTGCGCGATGTCTCCTATGGAAGGTCGTCACTTGTATGACGATGTGCGTAGAAGGTCCCGAGCACTTCATTATATAGAACTTTGACGCATCCCAAAAATACGGACGCCGGCCTGAACACGCCCTTTTTCGCGAGAGAGGCTATTCGATGGTTGTGACACATACTCTATACCTATCACCCCTTACAATACGAATCAATACGTAGCGAAACCTGTTATTTCCACTCTTCAGAACACACGTGATTATCTTCAGCGATGAATGTCCTGCCACGTTCATGCCCGTTTCGCGACGAACCGTAGCCAGTGTCAAGCTAAATTTACGCAGGGGCATGGTTATGTCAGATTCCAGTACAATGAAAAGTTGCATAATGAAAAGTGCCAGCCGGTGGCGTAGCCAGGCGGTGGCACATAGAGCCCGTTGCCCTCCACCCCACCCCTCCCCCCCCCCCCCACCCTTCTTCCCTTACCTTTTTTTCGTCATGGCATACGTAGCGTAAAATGGCGATTTGCCTGCCCGGCCCCCACTTTAGGTCGAAAAGGTGCTTCAGGTCGAAAAAATTCTGCCTAAGCCACTGGTACCCGCCAATTATGTCCGTTCATTTCATGTGATGCCAAGCGCTTTTGCATGTTTGTAAAACAGCTAATAGTGCCATACCGATGAATCATTCCTCGTCGTAGGTTTCGAATTGATAGCCTAAACGTCCTCGCTTTTCTTTTGTCATCCCATAAGCATAGACATCCACATTAGCAGAGTACAAACCCTCACGCCGGCACGACCCTCTCTCTCATCCTCTCTATCTCACCTTCTTTTACAGGAGGGGCACATGCACAGTGGTTTCAGCAGGGGAATGGGAAGAGTATTGGGTGAGGACCCGTACTCTATTTTTCATTCGCCGTAGAGTACAAACGTTCGTCGTCCCCACAATAGGAATGTATGTACATATAATTTTCCATTGGTTTTACTCCTCTCTCTGCTTTTCCACGCTGTGTCACTTCTTCGCCAACGACAACATCAACGAAAGAAGATGAACACATGCATAACTCATGAGTATTGTCCGTCGCTTGAGTAGTACAGCGAGGGAAACAAAACGATTAAATCGATTTGATTGATATGTGCCATTTAATGTCCCAAAAACACCATATGATTATGAGAGACGCCGTAGTGGAGGGGTCTGGAAATTTCGACCACCTGGGGTACGATTAAATCGGCTCAGCCAATATATATATATATATATATATATATATATATATATATATATATATATATATATATATATATATATATATATATATATATATATATACAGGACATGACGGCGACTGCAATGGCGACACAAAAACCACCTGAGAGTGTCCATACGACTGCTATCACAATAAAAAAAAAGAAGATGGATTTCACCTTGGGGTTGTCTCAGACGAATGCATGGGCGACCCTGTGAATTTCATGCACCGAACGTCTGCGACAAACTCATTTGCGCGAGTCGTGAGGAGTAAGCGCGAACGCTTTCGTAAGGGACATTTCCCGCCGCGTTCGCCCGCACGCCTGTATTACGAGAGACAATACACGGTCGCTATATTGCGAAGGTGCGCGTATTTATCCCCGGGACATGCGCAGACTCGATAGACTCGGCGTGCGCTCGCGTCAGAGGGGTCGCGTATAGAATAACAACGCGCGAGTCCCACGTATGACAGCAGCCGTTCCGAGTTGAGGAGCTGGAATAAAGAAAGGAGAGAAAAGAAAAGAAAAAAAAAACAACGCATCGCCCTTTTTGTACGAGGCATTGTGTTGTCGCACAATGGCGAGACCGGGTGCCTGTGTACGGCTTGGACAGTGCCGCTCGCACGGCATAGGCAAGCCCGGCATTCCTTCAGCCGCCTGCCCTTATGGTCGTCTATGGTTTCCAAAGCCGTTGCATAGCCGCAGTACCGATCCTTACCTTTTTTATGGTACCTATATCGCCAAGAGGTATGCGATCAGGACTGTGATGGAGAGGGAAAAAAAAGTGGCGTGTGGGGTGGTATAGAGCAGTAGATTTCTTTGGTGCGGGAAAGGAAAAGGAATGGGGGTGTCGTGGGCCGAGCTCGCAATGTATTGCGATGCATCGTTGGTTATTCTTTAATTTGTTGGGAAACGCGTGTCACTGTTACGTTAGTTTCTCGGTTCGACACTGTAGCAGAGATAAACGAGGGGTACTGGCAGAAGGTTAACCAAACCCTGCTACACACACTAGCAATGTGCAACAAATCAACAGTAATTGAATACATTTAAACTCAAATGACAAAAAAACCACTGAGGCGCCACTTTACCATTTTTCCAAGCCATGGGTAGAAAAGGAAGGGATCGGCAAGCCAATGTATCTGTGTAATGAGATGGGTTAATTGTTAATAATTAATAACTAGTTAATATAAATTAATTGTTAATAATAATCAACCACCATAAGATTATGAGAGACACCGTAGTGGTAGGCCCCGAAAATTTCGACCATCTGGGGTTCTTTTAAACCTAAGCACACGGTTCTCAAGCATAATTGCCTCCATCGAAAATGCGGCCGCCGCGGCTGGGACTCGATCCCGCAACCTGCGGATCAGCATCCGAGTGCTTCAGCCACTAGACCACCGTGTCGGGTTGTGTATTAGGACGGAGGCACGCAACATCCGTTATCATTGTTATCAGAACGGGAATAGCAATATTTATAGTGGCTAAGGTTTCACGCACCAAAATCAATGTATTATTATGAGAGGCGCAGTGCCGGAAGGCTCAGTAAATTCCTCACGGGGGGTTAATTATAGTGCACCTAAATCTAAGTACATGAGCCTTAACTATTTTGCCCCCTTTGAAAGTGCGGCCGGTATTCGACCTCACAACTTTCCGGTCAACAGTCGTGATCCGCAACCACTAGACCACCACTGCGGGTATCAAAATAGGTAGTTTATTAAAGCATTATACTTTCTATACCTGCCGGCTACATGCTCATTCAGCCGGTGACTGAAGATGTTCAACGATTCTTTTTACAAAGGAAACTGTTAGACATGTAAGCGGGAGATGCTGTGAGCGTCCCCTAACGGTAACGAGCAAAAATCTGCCTTCACTTGTCGTTAAAAACATTTTCTTGCGCGCGAACCAAGGAGGGTCATAAGAAACATCAGGGGGCAGATCATGCACTCTTGGCATGTCAATGCGTCCTGCGCAAGACTTTCAATGCGCAGAGTGAAGTCGCCAGACCAGAGAGGACTCTCAAACTTTCTCTTGCCACCCCAGGAGCCCCATTGAAGCCTAATATATCAGTCATCCCCATCGCACTTCGCGGCTTTTCAATCTCGCGAAAAAAAAAAAAAATAGCGCGCTGAAGACGACCTTGGCCTGTCTTCGTAGAGACAAAACCTTCGCTCTATGATACGACGAACAAAATAACCTTCGAGCCCCCACTTTAGCGTACTCTTCTCTTTGGTATCCTGCGTGCGCTTGTTCTGAACGCACAAATAAGCAAAACAAGAAAGACGAAAAGCGGGCCAATATGCGGGTCGCCTGCACCGCCAGCACCCATGAGTCAGCTTCGGCTCTCAAACGCGGTCAATCGCTATATCTTTTTGGGTTATATAAGCACGTACTACACGCTCACGAAACTTCAGGCAGCGCGCCTGTCAGCAAAACAATCCCCTATACCGGGGTTGCGTCTCGTCTATCTGCTTCCCTTCCTCCTACCCTCACATAGCCGAGTCTAGTCCGACGCGTGTCGTGAGACAACGAGGCGCGAGCTCACTACCACCGGAAGCACTGCGTTTGTTCCGCATTTTGCTCCCCGTGAGCGCCGACATAAGATTCGAGATGACAGCACGCGACGGGGGAAGCGTGGCTGTCGTCATCAGAGGGAAGCACTCGTCTTTCTCTGGGGCGCAATCGCATCCCACCAACCTTCGTCCCCTGGTTTTTTCTTTCCTCTCGTTTTGTCACCGCGCGTGCCGTATGTGATGCCCTGCCGTTTCGGCAAACGTCAGAGGTGGAGACGCTTCAAAATGTTGTCTGCAGGATCCCTGAAAGGGCCCCTAAAGAACGTCCAGAAATACTAAAAGCCCGAGCGTTATCCTCTCCCACCGTTTTGCCGTCAGTCATTACGGCCCAGTTAATGACGTCAGACAGTTGGTACACATGACGTCAGGGTGAAATAAGCTCTCGATTGGTCTATATGCGAGAGATATTTATTGTGAGCTGATTCATACCCTGCTATGGCTATCGTGCACGATAAGCTGATTCTACTTGATTTTCTGCGTTTGCGACTGCGCAAACGGAAGTCGAAAAGCTAGAAAGTTGTGACTATAGGTCAACGCTTAGTTCCGACATTTCGCAGGATTTGTGAAGAAAATAAGTGGCAAGAAGGAGATAGCGCTTGTAGGGAGGATAGTACAAGCGAGAAAAGAAACCACTATCTCGCCTTTCTGCTGATCGACAGATATGTGGGGTTTAACGTCCCAAAACCACCATATGATTATGAGAGACGCCGTAGTGGAGGGCTCCGCAAGTTTCGACCGCCTGAGGTTCTTAAACGTGCACCCATATCATAGCACACGGGCCTACAGCATTTTCACCTCCATCGACGCCTTTGTACTCGGTCTGGTTTAGGGGGGGGGGGGGGGGGCTTTAGCACCCACCGCACAGCGTGTTGTTTATATTCTGTGACCCTGGACTCGCGCGTCGTGAAAGTTCCCGGCACTTGACAACCCGCACACACGGCGCTCCAGCTATTTTCTGGGGAAAATCGACAGCACACGTATCGTAGCAAGCGGTTGATACTGTCGCAAAGCTTTCCTATAGTTCCTTTCGTCTGTAAACATGTGTCCAGTGGTAAACACCAATGTCAACACAAACCGATTAGCAATTAAAACTTTGTTTATTTGGTCGATAACATGCCTACGGGAAAGGCCAACACTCGCATAAATAGGTACAGATGTACCTATAGCTAGTTAAGCGAGCTTGCTTCCTTGTTCTTCTTTTGTGGCTCTTACCCACTAAGGGAACCAAGAAAGAATTGGTCACGAGGTCGACGGTGACTGTCATTAAACAAGTAAGGACTGAAGATGATCCATCGGACAGTTGAGTACCAAGTACTCTAAATCGTTGAAAATTTTTCTAAACACACAGCAGCGTTGCTGATACGAGCAGCTCGTCTCCATCTATCTTTCTGCCATCCTTTTCTTCGTCCTGTTGGTCGCGATGCCACTGCGGTGAATCAGGATGTTGTGGCCAGTTATTTTTCAATATTCTTCCATCCTCGTTATTATATTTTTTTTGCCCATTTGTATACATTCGCAATTAACGTAAAGAAACCCTTACAACGTAGCGTATTTACCACCTCCAACGGTAAGTCGTAGGGTAATGTGAGATGAGAGATTGGCTGCAAGAGTGGACAAATTATGAGGATAACGCACGACATAGCACTCACGAATGGGAGAAAAGCGGGTGAGGGAGAACAACCGATGGCGATCCTGAGAACTGGGGATCGAAAAGCCAAACCACCCCCCACCCCTTTCAGTTCCGCGAACGCACCACTTGCGCAACGAATTCACGAAAAAAAGAGTGCTCCATGATTTTTTTTTTTCCTTCGCGACGCTTGGATTCACCACGCGCTCTGAACTCACCTGGCTTCGACGACAGTCCTCTTAACCACGACGTTGACAAACACAGGGCGATGGCGAGCAGAGCTCCGAAGACGAGACGCATGCTCGCCTCACATGGTGTGCACCGGGGACCGCCGCGCTTGTCACGGGGCGTCCCACCACACGACAACACACGCGCACACGACGACGAAGGACGACGCGTCACCCAAGCAACAAGGGAACCAGCGCGGCCGGTCAATGCGCAGCCACACGCGCCGACCGCCGCGCGTATTGGCGTCGGCGAGAGCGACGCGGCCTGACGCGGCGTTCTCTCTCTCTCTCTCTCTCTCTTTTACGCTGAGCGCGGTCCAGACGCGTACGGCGCGCGCCGAGCGCGCGGGACACAGAGCGCCCTCTCCACGCGCGCGCCGGCGCGATGACGTCGACTACTACGGCTCTGTATCTCCCTCTCCCCTTCTTTGTTTCTCTTTCTTGTCGTGTGGCGCGCGCTCTCTCCGTTTCCAGGTGGCTTTTAAAGGGACTCGGGAGCGGACGCCATCTGCCGGAGAGGGAAACAGGCAGAGCCATTGGCGCGCCGTGTCATTTGGTTTCAGCAGTACCGTGCAGTGCACATCGGAAAAGGTGCCATTGAAGAGGAGCACATGCATGGCTGCTGACAACTGCATAGCCCCAATGTGAGAAGGGGGAGTGGGGGGGTTCCAATTTCTCCTCCCGAAGTTTGTCAATATATATATATATATATATATATATATATATATATATATATATGAGCAAGAACATACATAAAGTGCAGTTGAACCCTCCACCCCACACCAGCTCCAGGTGAAGAAATTCTGGCTTCGTTACAACTGGCTGCTGCTGATGATGTTGTCTGATTCCCTCTCCCTTCTAAGCAAGAGATGGACGGGTTATTCACGATCGGGCAAATAAGTGAAGAGGAGGGGACGACTGGCATTAGAAAAAAAATTATCAAAATGAGCCAGCCCTGTTCCTAAGAAGCGCAGACCCTCAGAGATATTTACAATATGGACAATTTTGATGGGTATCGACCAATTACAGGCTATTCTGATGTGCGTACGAGTTCGGTGGCTGCGTTAGCTCGAGGCAGAGCTAGAACCCCAGGCCCTGCATGGTACTGATGGTGCGGGATGGATTGGAGTAGGGGACTTGGCGGGAGGGCGGTTGCCGGGACAAAGCGGGGGATGCGAAAGCGAGCCGTATGAGAGGGAAAGGAAGTGAGAGTAAAGGAGAGCGGCGGTCTTTGCGCAACCCATAGAGCACAAGAGAAAATAGGTGACTTCAAAAGAGGTGGACGCGTTGCAGCAGTGGCTCGGTCCTTTGGTGTGGCTGCCGCTAATCGCGCGGTCATCAAACTCACTGAAGTCCTGCACGACGTGTCAGGGCCACTCAGGAAAACCACGGGGTGGTGCTTCTATCGCCGCTTCGTGCGACGTTAATGAATATGAATCGAAATGCGCACTCCGTGTATCGCACTCCGGCTTGCGCGTACTTGCCTAATTAATGACCAGGTTGACGCTGGTTGTGGTGCAGAGGATTGATTGATGCCCACGAGGAATGGAGTTGAAGCCACGTAAGCCGTCAGGGTGCCAGTGCAATTTGACGCTTGATCAGAAGTGGGCGTGTCGGTGGCTGGCATACGTGTTTGGGATGAAAAGCAATGCCTTTAGGCGCTGTGCCATGACATGGACTTATAAGCTAGTTTGGCATCAATCACTTTGGTCCTCTTCAGGCATGGACTCCTGAATGGTATATATTCGTGTTTGTACAAACAGAGCTGGTGCAGTCAGGGGGAAGACACACTTGGCAGGAGCCCAATGATGTGGTGTGGGAACTTCTAGGTGGACATTAATGTTATGCGAGAATATGTGTCCTTTGTGAACATTTCTGTAGAATGGACACGTTTTTACATTCAAGAACTGGGATCAAGTGTTTCAATGTTGGTCCAGTTTGTATAGTATTGTGCTTGCTCATTACTTGGCACCGTCGACTGTTGATAGGAGTAGCAGCCCACGCCACGCGTTGCCACTAGCTTCGCCTTATGTATACTTATTCATACAAAAAAGTATGGTGCATCAAAACAGACCAATCGTATTGGTCAAGCGAAGACTTTTCAGCCTTATCTTGTATAAACGTCACTACAGACAATGAACAATAAATTGTCCAGATTTTTGCATCTGTCTTGGCAAATATTTTGCTAAAACAGTTCTTGTCAAATTATTCACGGTCTTTCAGACGCGATACTTGTTAGCGTACAAGAAAAAGACCTTTTTTTGTAAAATTCCTTAAGTTCGAAAAGCTTTCCACTCGCTCACCGATAAGGACTCCTCGCAATAAAGAAGAAGTAAAACAGACCAGTTTAAGAAAATATCAGAAAATGGGGTACCACTTAGTTTTGAAGTATAGTGTCAGTCTGCGGCTTATAGCGCTATAGCGTTGTCATTTACACCCGTCACAGCTGTCAACATTTCCTCTTTACATAGCTGTCCTAGCAGCACTGAAAGGCCGTCACTCACCAACAGCTAAAGGACAAACTACAACTTCCCCGTAGTACCACAAAAAAAAGAGATTAGGAAGAAGTAATTCAATGCACACACAACTTCCCAGTGATATTAAAATTAGCATAGGTAATTACACGTACGAGATGCAAGTTTTCTGATGCACTCACTTCCTGACGCAGTGTGAAGTAACAAATGGTAAGACAAGTATTATGAAGGTACGGGAGTTAAAAACTCAATAAAATTTTTAGATGATGCGGTGAACTCCCACTATGGAATTTATGGCTCCTAATATTCTCAAAACAAATTTCTAATACACATAAATTTCTAAAACAAAATTTGTGGCTCGGTATAAAAGATGAAAAGGGCAGATCAGGCAGATTCACTTCGCTGGATACGTCGAGACGCCTAGTTAAACTTTCATCAAACACATGACACTCATCGCGCCATGTAACCACTACGTGAATTTATATACGCTTAATTTAATTTCCCGTAATTGCAAAGGGTCGTTTAACTTTGTCTAATTTGGAGTTAAAAGACCCCGAGCAATCAAACTGGCGATACTTCCTAGTCGAGTCTCTATAAGCAACGCCTGCCCAGTGATCCAAGTTTCTGTGACAGAACTGCTTCAGTCAATTAAATTTGGGAATTCTCTCCAATTAGTGCACACATTTACGGTGTGTCTACGGTGCCAGATAATCCGTGAAATTAATGTAGAAACCACGCCGTTTAGCGCTGATACGCTGATCGCGTAACGTGTCCTCACAGTTGCGTGTTTGAGGCGCGTTGATCTGAGGCAATAGACTCAGATATAGCTTCGGATAACTGTATTTTCACCTTGATGACGTCCCTCGAGGGAGCTTACGCCGACTCAAAAATGTCAAGGGTAACGCTCCTCTCATTAGCCGTTAATAAGTCCGCTCATTTGGGCATGTAACGGAGGTGACGTTGACGCACACTGGGAAGGCATTGTGCAATGTGTGAGGAGAAAAAGTGGGTAACGATTTTGGAGTACTTAAAACTCTACACTACGGGAGAGCTAAAAGCCGTCCTGTGACCTCTGTAGTGCTGCAAATGCCGCAGTCGTACTCGTATTGCACTGCGAGCGACGTGAAAACTTGAGGGTGCGCAACGCGAACGTCTAAACGCGCTAATCTAGGAGAAATAGCAACGCAGACGTTTTCATTTGGCGTACTGGTGAGTTGTGTCGGTCATAGCTGACTTTCTACTCATTATTTGTTAAATCACGTTAAAGGGCTGGCGTCGTATTATTGTCTGTTTAGTTGGTATTGGTTTTTAGTCCTGCGAAGCGGTAGTGGTTGGGGTGTACGACTCCTTTCCCGAAAGTGGCGAGTTCGATCCCGGAAGTGGTGGTCACATTTCAACACAGGCGAAATGACAGAGGCCACTATACTGTGCGATGTCAGTGCACCAGATGGTCGAAACTGCCGGAGAGAGAGAGAGAGAGAGAGAAGGAATGTAGGAAAGGTAGGAAGGTTAACTAGACTATGCGTCCAGTTTGCTACCCTCCACCTGGGGAAGGGGGAGAGGGGAGTAAAATAGAGAGAGAAGGATAGACACATGTCGCATCACACACACAATGCCGGAGCCCTCCACCGGGGTTTTGGGATGAAAAACCCCATACATTATTAATATCATTACTGGTTATCAGTCTAGAAATCAGACTTCTCGTTTCCGTCTTTCAACGTGACACTGATAAACCATAGTGCTTATGTGGCCTCCCGCGTACACGTCATCAAGGCCACAGACCTCCCATGCACGCGTGTTATCTGCATGGTGATCTGGCATCAGCAGCCCGATAACAAAATGCTTCGTTCTCGGGCTGCTGGCGTAATGGTCGTGTTACATAAAGTGTCCTTGATACTTGCCGCGTAATATCAGCCCAAAAAGATTGGTATCGCAGCTTTTGGAAGTCCCGATACTAACAACTAAGAAAGTGGGCGAGTTAAGGTAACGGTATTGCGATTTTGAGTGTGCAGTCACCTGAACACCCACAGGTTGATGGTGGATGATCAAATGTTATTGTCGCAAGTTGACCATGACAATAATGAAGGTGATTGTGTTTCAAATCGTTCTTTCGATGAAGGATCGGCCCAGAATAACGTAAAGAAACTGAATTAAAACTGTATATAATAACCACGATCTGAAAACACTTAACTAATAAAAAATTCAGAACAAATGAAAGTACCATTGCACTTATTAGAATATATAATGAATTCAACAAATGCATAATAATAATAATGATAATAATAACGAAATGTGATTGATCGGCATGAATATTTTGTTGCTTGCATCATCACTCGCAGAATCAACTACCCATCTATGACTAAAACAAAGTACAAAGACTCTGAATGAGAGGGGTAGGCTAACATTTGGAGTCAGAATAAACAAGACACAGGGGACCCTCAAGACACCATCAAATTCGTTCGTTTATTAAGCCTTCTTTTTCTAAATGTGTCCTAAATGTATATATTTCAAATAAACTTCAACTAACGCTACTGTGAGAGCTCAGCCAAGAAATAACACGCAGTTCTGAAGTAAAAGTCACTAATAAAACGGTTTTACAAACAAAGTAAGACTAAACTAGCGTAATCATTGGAGAAAGGTGTCTCAAATCAAATAGAGATTCTTCAACGACTGCGCAAGCATTTCATTTGACTTAAATATACCTCTCATTAGGAAAGGAAAGCTTCATTCCAATAGACGTGTGTTTCTACAATTTTTTTCTTGAACTAAAAGAAGAGGTACCGAAAATGTGGCACGTATATCATCGTCAGATGTGCTTTATAGAAAGGACACAGGTGCAGTGGCGTAGCCAAGAGGTGGCACACCGGGTCCGAGCCCCCCACCAACTCCAACATTTTTTTCTTTTCGCCATGGCATAGAGCCCGAAATGACACTCGATCCCATCTGCCTGGCCAGCACACACTTCAGATCAAATAAGATGCACTTCCCCCCACCCCGAAAAATATTTTCCTAGCCCCTGCACAACGGCGCCCGATTAGATTTACGAAGGACAAGTCTGGCGCCAATTCAGTAGAGAAGCTTGAGGACAAAAGTGGTATTCACTGCACATGAATGAACATGGTACAGCTGAAACCACTTCGAAGACTGGAGGCTAGATTATTGTCTGACAGATGTATTTGGTGGCACCTGTACAGCCTTGAAATACCCACGCACAACGGCAACAATAGACCGGCCTAGGGCAGAAAAGACAACGCATACAAATGTTCATTCGCAAGCTGACAAAATTTCTGCAAGCGAGTGTCCAAAAAAATGATGATGATGATGATGATGATGATGATGATGTGTGTGTGTGTGTGTGTGTGTGTGTGTGTGTGTGTGTGTGTGTGTGTGTGTGTGTGTGTGTGTGTGTGTGTGTGTGTGTGTGTGTGTGTGTGTGTGTGTGTGTGTGTGTGTGTGTGTGTGTGTGTGTGTGTGTGTGTGTGTGTGTGTGTGTGTGTGTGTGTGTGTGTGTGTGTGTGTGTGTGTGTGTGTGTGTGTGTGTGTGTGTGTGTGTGTGTGTGTGTGTGTGTGTGTGTGTGTTGGTGGCCCAAGGGTCAGACTTGGCCAAAGAGTGTCATAAGAGAGGATGGCAAGTTAGCAATGACCAATGATTTACACAGCCGTGCGCAGCGTTCCCATTCAGGGGGATGGGGGGCGAAGGTACGTCGCAGCACCCCCACCCTATCATTTTAATGCACGGGGCTGGCTTTTGCGGCTCCCTTCTTAAATGACTAGGGGGGCCGTCATCCCCCCCCCCTGCCTCCCTGTGCGCACACATATAGTGATTTACGATTATATATATTGTATGTGAACTATGATTATGTTGCGTGGCTAAGGAACACTTGATGCACATATATTGTACAGACTCGCAAAAGTCATTTCTCCAGGCAGGTTATATTGGACTTTCAAGTCGTCGCAGTAGCATCTGCCAAACTCCCACTGACCACTGCTAACATCGTTTAAGGCCAAGGGCACCCCGTGACCTTCGGTCTTTCAGAGAGCTGACTGACCTTTGGCGCTCACACTGGGTTCGTGTCGCATCGAGATCGCACCACCACCCCACTGCAACGTCTGTACAGCGCTAAGTCCCGAACAATTTGGTGCATTGTAGTGGAGCCTAGAAGTCGGACCCCACAATCAGTTTCGAGTGCCCCCTGTGTGTCGTATAGAGAAGGGAGGAAGCCACACCCATTGCACTCGTTTAACCTTATCGTGAAGCTTCATTTCCGTATGCTTCGCGGTTAGCTAGCATGGCTTGTAGCTCGTGCAGCGTTTCACGGTGTCGTCAAGGGCACAGACCCCGCGTGAGAGGATTGAGAGACAGCGGGGAGACAGAACAATGCACACCGAAAGTCGATACCGTTTAATCAACGAAAACAAAGGAGATCGCGTGGCGTGAAGGTCGCGGTTGCGTTGTGACAGCTCTCGACGGTGGTCACATTGCGGGTCCCCCGTGCTGCGTACTCCATTCGGTCGTGACGCCGCCCCCGGGAGTGTGACCGTGACATCTCCGCGCAGGGCTTGCGTGAAGGCTGCAGGTGCGTGGGTGCAGGTTCACAACCGTAGGCTGAAAGAGCTGCGAGTGCATGAAAAAAAAAAACAAGATAGCGGAACCAATTATTTATTTTGTTTATTCACTCGTTTATTCTGTCGTCAGGGCTTTACAGCATTGTTACAAGGAGGGGCGAAAAGACAGAAATGAAGATAAGAATTCCAACTATAAAGCGCTTTCTGGTTAGTAAGAATACACCAATACGCCAAAATATTAAAAAAAACACGAGGGACACTTTAACAAAGGGGCTTTTTTTTCACTTATTTGATTTGCATACACAGGTAAGGAAGGAGAGAGAGAAAAAAAAGAGAGAGAGAACAAGCTGGCATCTGCCACCTAGAGGGGCACAACACCTGATTACACTTTCGAGAGTAGGAAAGAGGAAAGAGAGATAGGAGGAGAGAAAGAGGAAAGAAGAGGGCGAAGCTAAGAAAGAAAATGACGAAGAAATGTACAAGCATAAACAAACACGAAAGAAAAACTATAAAACGGGTGCCCATGTTCATTAGGTGCATAAGATCTAGTAGTGCGCGATTGCCGTGGTCGCGTCGAGAAACTCGTAAACAACGTAATAATAGAAAATAAAATATAATGCGCAACGTGTGCGTCTTATGCTGTCATATTGACCGTTGTAACGCATTGCGCATTGTGTCAGGGTCAGCGAGGCCGACAGTCAAATGCAGACAGGTGATACCGGTCACAGAATATGACTGGAATCATTTGTTCGTCAGCAGGCTTCAACCGGTGCTACTGTCGACGACCGCGTTTGCGGTGGTATCCGCTTAATTTTTTACGCAAGTATTTTTTTTTTGTCTCAACAGGGAACGCTCGCGTCACGTGGGGTATTACGCGTGTGGACGCTCTCATGAAAGGGCACGAGCTCAGAGTGCAATGGAGAACACTGCACGCTTGATCTGTTGCGGATGAGAAAATGTTGATGATGATTAGTGGAGTTAATTGGCGCAAAGACCAGATATGGCCAAAGAGCGCCAGAGCGATGATAATGAACTGTACGATGTGCAGTGTGGATAAAAGAGATGTGACGTGGCGGTAAATGGGCCTATAAACAGTCGCTGTAGGTGCGTAAAAATATTATGAAGTCATAACAAAAAAATTATGAAGTCATAACAAACGCTTTAAGCTGTGTTGGGCGTGACCTACATGTTCCAAGCACCCAAAAGCTTCTCCACCGAGAAGGTTCGTCAGTCTGTCGACGATCTGTGAGGCAATCCAGTGTTGACTAAGGAGAGACCAGGAAACGCCACTACATATAGACAGCGGCTGAGTGTTGCATATACGTGACGATACCTTTGAAGGATTGGACAGAAGTGAAACCCTAACTGCAGTGTGTGTCACACGTCAGCGACTATTCGTCACATCCTGCGGATGAGAAGTTGATTGATTGATATGTGGGGTGTAACGTCTCAAAACCACCATATGATTATGAGAGACGCCGTAGTGGAGGGCTCCAGAAATTTCGATCACCTGGCGTTCTTTATCGTGCACTAAAATCTGAGCATGTGGATGAAAAGTTCTCGAACATGTTTCGCCGCAAGCCAACATTGCGGCGCTGCGCCCCCCGGAATTTCGAAAGTTAAGTGCGTTAAAGAACGCTACAAAAAAAGATAGCTTGGAGAGGCGAAGGTGCATGCAGATAAAGGGCATGTATGAAAGGGTGTTTCTATTCCACTAGCATGACACTTGACGAGGGTAGAAGCATTAACTGTGTGCCAGTGTTTCCCAAAGCACAATGGCTGCTAATGGCCAATCAGAGAAAGAAGAAAGGGCCGATAGCGGTAGCAGCAAGCCATAATGCTGTTTTGGGCAGTAACGACGTATTTTCTAAGTCGTAATATGCATAGTATAGAACAGTGGCGAATACGGAGATTGAAACAAATTTTGTGGAGCCTACCCTTTTATGATGGATCGGGACGACGACATGACACGCCGACAAGCTGAAACACCTCGCCTTCTCATTTATCGGCACCAAAAAAAAGCTAAGCTACAACAACAACAGTGCCTCTCAACCACGATTTCCACGCAAGATGCTTATCCAGAACGCCAGGAGGTGAAGCCTAGCGACACCCGCTCCCCCAGTCCCAGTCCAACCACGAAGCGTCGTGGCTCCCGCAGCCGATCAAAGCAGCGGCGCCGGAATCAGCCCCAGGAGCTCATATTGAGATCTGCGGCGCCCGAGGCTTCGGATGGTCCCTCCCCCCCCCCCCCCCCCTTCAGCAGCGGCAACCCGGTCTCACCCTCGCCACCCCTACGGTAAGCCGTAAGCCGTAGCAGTGCCTCCCAACCTGCTCCTATACATAATACAGCGCCTACAACTGCACACACGACCACACCTAATAAGGAAATCATGTTAAGTACTATCACACTGGAGCTGCGTTCACTCCGTATGTTAGTAAAAGAACTTCGCGTTGAAAAGATGAGAAGGTACACACAATCACGAGCACACTCGGGGAGCACACAGTCTACAGGCGGTCACTCAGGTTTGTTGACTTTAGGTAAAGTAGCAGTGCTTTAGTTGCTTTCTGCGCAACTGAGGCAGATGCCCAAGGTCCTAGTATCTTCTGCACACAAATCTTTTCTCCCCTTTATCCCTTCCCCAGTGCACACAACCTCTTTTCTCCCCTTTATCCCTTCCCCAGTGCAGGGTAGCAAACCGGATATGCGTCTGGTTAACCTCCCTGCCTTTCCTTGCATCTTTATCTCTCTCTCTCTCTCTCTCTCTCTCTCTCTCTCGTCGAAAACACTGCTCTTCGGAAACAACTTGCCCAGCAACCTCCGCCCTCTTCTCTGCTTCACTCCGCTAACCTCCACGCCAAACGAAGGGCTCCAGACAGAGAAGAACCAGCCACACCATCGTCGCAACCTCCGACCGCCTCAGCACCGACTTTGAGAGTCTGTACCGCAGAAGCAACTTTATGAGACGATTCAAACCGTACTTTAATGGCAGTTACCGCTAATCCTTGAACAAACCATTGCACAAACACTATAGCGATCCCTCGATTCAATCCGCACAGCAAAGTTAGAGCATCACCTTACCTTAATGCTCGACGGAAAGCTGGAAGCGTGAGCGGCAATTATCGAGAAAAACCTGGAAGCCTCACTTTCGAGTCTGCTCGCCAGCTACAATAGCAGAGTCACGGAGCTTGAGTGGTGTACACATCACTCTCACTCACACTCGCATCAGAAGCCTTATGGCCGCATTAACCAAGATGGTCATGCGTAATCTACACACTCAGTACAGCATCTGGCACTGGAAGTGCCGCGGCTACCACCGTAGGAGGAGCGTGCTACAATTTCTATTCACACTCAAAGAAACAGATACACCAGATATTATTGCTTTACAGGAATCGGGCGGGCAGGCTAATCTGGTCGGATACGCCTCCTTTACGACTGCTCAAATCCCTGACAGTCGCGAAGTCCTTACCATCCTCGTGAAACGAAATATCCCTGTTATTCAACACCCCTCGCTCTCTGATGCAGTGCCACACATTATATTGGAAATCCTCTCTTCATCTCGCCGGACACCCACCAGTATGTTCTTGGTCAATATTTACAGCAGCCCACGACAACCCCATCATTTCCACAAGCTCCTCTCCTATGTCAAGAAGTTGGCGAGAATTTCCCCCCTCCCCGTGGTAGGGGATTTTAACGCTCCATCACCCGCTTGGGGCTACATGTACGACACCATAAAAGGACGAATGCTGTGGCAAGACACCCACAATCTTGGCGACACCATTATCACCGACCCTGCCTTCCCTACGCGGTTGGGCAACAGTTTTGCGAGAGACACCACTCCTCACCTCACTTTCACTGCGAACATTACGCATGCAGAGTGGTTCAACCTTCATGAAGATCTAGGCAGCGACCACTATATAATACAAACGATCGTCAAGGCTGGGCCGCAGTGCAGGAAACCCAAACAACCTGCCCAGGTTCACTGGGATGTCTTCCGCGAATCGCGGGCAACGGCCTCTCCAGAATATGCCACCTCGATCGGCCAATGGACAGCTTCCTTACTACGAGACGTTAAGCGTGCTACCAAGACTCCCCCAGAAGACGGCGTAGGCGACACGGTAGACACCAAGCTGCTGCACATGTGGGAGGCCCTCGCTGGTCCGCTCAAGCGCTATAACTCCAACCGTGACTCCAACAAATTGAACCGCTCATTACGCAAACGCATTGCTATATTAACGCGTCAGATTGAAGATTACGCCCTTCAACTCTCCCGCCAGAACTGGCATAAGCTTTGCAACGTTACGGAACGCTCACCTAACGTGCCCAAAACGTGGAATATTTTTCGTCATATGATAGAACCAACATCGCCAAAAACTGCTCAGCGCCACTCCTTAATCACTGCTCTGCACAATTATCCACGTATTAATGAAGACCTTATCCAGGACCTATCTTGTCGGTAAATTGTCAGTGCTACTTCGGTTGATCTCCCATGCTACACTGGGGTGGACAATCCAGCCCTCGATTTCCAGACTACAAAAGCGGAAGTAAGGTCCGCAGTTCCACAACTAAGACCCCAATTAGCGCCTGGCCCGGATAAAGTTACAAATAAAATCTTACGAAACCTTGGCGAAGAATCACTTGAAACGCTCACATCTTATCTGCAAATGGTTTGGGAGTCTGGAGAAATACCAACAATATGGAAAACCACCACAGTCATTCTGATACCTAAACCAGAAAAACTACTCACTATCGAGAACCTACGGCCGATATCTCTTACATCTTGTGTCGGCAATGAACTCGAGCACGTTATTCACACTCGACTGCAAAGTTAAATGGAAACGCATGCCCTCTACCCACACACAATGTTCGGATTCCGCCCTAAACTTTCGACACAAGACGTAATGCTGCAACTGAAGAGTCACGTTATCGACGGTGAAGACGGCTCTCGGTATGGGACACATGCCATTCTGGGACTAGACGTCACCAAGGCATTTGACAATGCGTTACATTCATCCATCCTTGACGCTCTCGCCAAGCTCAACGTAGGCGCCCATATACTACTGCTACATCCACAACTGTTCAACGGACAGGACAGCCACCCTCTTGGTCAATGATTTGCCTGCACCTTCCATCACTCTCGGTGGGAAAGGGACACCACACGGGTCGGTCCTCTCTCCATTTCTTTTCAACCTGGCCATGCTTCACCTTCCGCCACTTCTAGAAGATATCCCCGACCTCCACCATAGCATATACGCGAACGATATCACTTTGTGGATTGCCAAAGGTAGCGATGGAGACATACAGGATGCACTTCAATTGGCTATTGATAGAATCACAACTTATGCTGAACAAAGAGAATTGTCCTGCTCACCCCAAAAGTCAGAGTTACTCGTATATCGACCTAGATCTCCCTACAACAGAGACCTTCCCACGATAAATCTGAATGTGCAACATCACCCTATATGAACAGTGCCTACCATTCACGTATTGGGCTTCTGAAAACAGAACGGCGGCAATTCCGAAACAATGCAACTACTGCACCATCGTGTCTATCAGACTAGTAGGCTCATCTCCTGCATCGCCAATAAACAGCACGGCATGAAAGATGCCAATCTCATACGACTGGTGACCGCCTTCTCCATAAGCAGAATCCGTTACGTTGCTCCATTTATGAAACTTACGCTCAACGACAAGAAAAAAACCAAACATGATGATCAGGCGCTGCTACAAGTGCGCGCTGCATCCCCCATGTCTACGCCCAATGCGAAACTCAATGACCTAGGACTTCACAATACTATAGACGAATTCATTGAAGCCCAACGTATATCGCACTACGAAAGATTAGGCCAAACTCCTACAAGACGTCATCTCATGTGCGCACTCGGCATACCTTACGTCTCCCAGTTTGGCCAGAAACTCCCAATTCCTTCGCACATTCGCGCCAGCTTCGTGATTCCTCCCATAACACGCAATATGAACTCTGAATATAACATGGAAAGACGAGTAGACCGCACCAAGCAGCTAGGTAGGCGCTACGCGAAAGCCACGCACGTGGCGTACGTAGACGTAGTGGAATATTCTACGCATCGGGCCAGGGCCCTCGCTATAGCCACCGGGCCGCAGTACATCATTACCGCAACTGGCACCTTTCGCACAAACAAACCCGAAGAAGGCGAAGAAGCAGCCATGGCTCTCGCCTACGCTTCAACCCAAGCATCCTGCATCATAAGCGACTCCAAGACTGCCATCCGCAACTTTACCAAAGGTTTGATCTCCCAACCGGCGCTCCGAATTCTCACAAGTACACCTCTGTTACGTCGCCGCCGCGTTTTGATCGTCTGTACTCCGGGCCACTCGGGGCTTGCGGGGAACGAACACGCTCATGACGCCGCCCGAGCTCTCGTCCACCGGGTGCGTCATCCAACAGAGCACCACCCCTCGCGACCTGACGCGGCTGAGCGGGAGATAATGGTCTTCCGTTTCGCGACATTGCGAGGGACAGAATGGTTACCTTTGGAGAAATCCTAATGTATTACCGCAAGTCCAGACTTGCGGTAATACACCACCACTAGACAAGTGCCTTAGTAAGCAGCAGTCCACTACCTGGTGTCTAATACAGACACGCACTTTCCCCTGTCCGTCACTGTGCAGCCGTATTCACCCCACTGTTCACACACCACGATGCAAAGTGTGCGGTGCACCTAACGCTTGATCGACCAATCATATGGGCCTGCCCAGCAGCCACTCACTCAGCTAAACATAGAACGAACCCTACATTCACAATCACCACGGCCGAGCAGTGGGAGGCTTTGCTGCGCAGCACGCTCCCGGAGGACCAGCTCTGGGCTGTCCGGCTGGCCGAAGACGCCGCCAAGATTTAAGGCCTGGCCGCGGACTGAGGAAGGAGTTTACAAGAGGGGCCAGTTTCCCGCTCCGCCGCCACCTCTGACCCCAGCAGGGACACTTCAATAAAGTTTCTTCTCTCTCTCTCTTACATTCAAGAAGAAGCCTTCTCCTCAGTGGTCGTCGACTGTGATTGCAGAGTCATCAGCTGCGCTACCATCCGCACTTCTAGTTCCAGCGTTGCAGAGCAGGTTGCCATTGCTCTTGCATTGACGGACGGTGTACATGACACAATTTATTCAGACTCCAAGGCCGCTATCAAGGCCTTCCAGATGGGCATGGTGGCTCCCCAGGTCCTACAGATTATTCAAAAAGTCAAAGACCTCAAAAATCACTCATTGCTCTGGTTTCCTGCGCATCTTGGAACCATTGAGGGTGCCTCGCTCAATCCCAACGAGGAGGCGCACTCGGCTGCACGAGGTTTGACTGACCGTGTGCCGGGTAACGCGTCATCTCCTGGGCGACCTGAGCCTCTCTGCTCCTACAACGAGATATGCAAGCACCACTATCTGTCAAGAAGACTGCTGCCTCTACCACACTCCTCGCTATGCAGGGCCCAAGCTGTTACTCTCCGACTGCTACAAACTAACACTTACCCGAGCCCTGCGGCACTGCACACAATGTACCCTGAACGGTTTCCAAGCCCGGACTGCCCCCTGTGTGGTGGTTATGCGGACTTCGAACATGTACTGTGGGGCTGCGCCTCTGCCGGTCCCCCTTTCACCCAAGAGGAAATGAAGCGACTCATCAAGGCCCAGGACCAGACCTCTCAAATCCTGGCCGTCCAGAGGGCCCGCGCGAGGGCCGTCAGGTTTAACCTGATGGTCCCCGAGTGGGCCTAGCCAGGTGACGCTGAGTTTACTCGCGTCTATTGTGGACCAAATAAAGTTGTTTCACTCACTCTCTCTCTCTCTCTCTCTCTCTTCATTCTTAGTATGGAAATTAGATTTCTATTTACGTGTACGGCACCACCACACTTCAGCTGATACAGGCAAGGAAGAAGGCCACGGCTTCGTATTCGGACAAGAATGAGATGTGACAACGCAAAATGAAAAGCGGTGCAATTAAAAGATTAGTATTTTATATCAATAACAACTGATCACGCATAAGCCCGTGATTGACAAAGAATCGATTATTGAAAAACAACGCACACCAGTACCCGTACGACAAGTGCATTTGTGAAGGCCGCATTGATGTACACTCATCAGCGCGGACATTTTGGCCTACAACGTTGCTATCAATACAAAAAATTCAAGATTTCTTGGCTGTTTTTACTGTCTTGTAATCGTTGAACATTGGTACAGAAAACAAGCAATAAAATACGTCGCAGGAAAAAAAAAACTCCCAAGTATTCCTCTGACGGTGCACACGGTTAAGTGCGAATGCACCGAGTGATGCTATGAGGGGGAGTAAAGTTAAAATCCGTTGGCATTCGCGAGTAAGTTAACGTAAACTCTTCCGTGTGATCGCATTGCGATTCCCAGGAACCATTAGACCCTCTCGGGAAATCTCGGTGAGCTTACGCGTATATGTGAGAGCAAATTCGCACTATAATGATGTTTATGTCCGTGGCCCGCTTCGCCCGCTTGCGCTCGGCATCACTGGCCTTTCGCCGCACTGCCTTGTCTTCAACCGGCGCGACATTTTCAACGACGCGTGCAATGCTCGCATTCGATTGCGTTGTACTCGTTGTTGGGGGTATCGCAGTCGAGGTTGATGCCTGTGATAGATCTATACTGTTATGCCAGCGAGTCCTCGTCAAACGACCGTGCCTCTGAAAAAGGCAATCTGGGTCAAGGCCAGCCCGCAGTCCACCTGACGGGAACAACCCGACGGCGTGAACACGCGCGGCGCTCCTCGGGCCCACGTGCAGTGAGTCAGTTGCGCACGTGACAGCGAGCCGGCGTCCTCGTGTCAGGTGGTCTGACGCATGGCGCGGCGGCCCCCATTGGCGGAATCTGCCCGGACGACCCGCGGCGCTTCTGATTGGACACTTTGGTTGGACCCGGTGCAAATAAAAGAAGCCCTGCGGCGTGTCGCGATCGGCGGTCCTACGAGAGAGAGGAGTCCCCGTGTCGGAGAGCCGACATGTGTGTGAGTCAGCGGTTTTAGGCGAAAGGCTGACCTATGTGTTAGAGAGAGGAGCTCGGCTCTTCGAGTCTCTGCCGGCCCCAGTGCCGAAATTGTAACGCCTCTGTATATATGCTGTACATAAACCTTGTTTAACTCACCGTCGTCTCGTCCGCTCGTCTCCTCAGCTCTGCGCAGAAGCAGTCGCGAGCTGAGAAACATACGCTACCAAACGGCTGGTGACCTTCCCGGCGGGGTCGAAAGCAGTGGCGCCTCCGGGACCGCGTCGGCGTCGCCGTCTTTCGCAACAGTGGTGGCTTCGGCGGGATCGGTCCGCCGTTTCTCAACAGTGGTTGGCAGCTGCGGGATCGGCCGGCGTCAGCGACATCGATGCGGTGAGTGCCTGATGTTTTCCCCTCAGTTCACCAGACTACTCTAGCTCAGGTTGTAGTAGTTTAGAGAAGGGCTGTGTGAAGCATTGAAGTGAGCTTTGATCGTTTCAAGCCAAGTCGAAGCGCTTTGAAACCAAAGTTAATGCGGAGGGGGTAAACACGGGAGTGTGAAAAATTGCTTGCGCGTCTTGCTAGTAGGCTTATAGTGGGTACGGCAAGTAGATTCTTAACAGGGGCAAACAGCAAGAGGCTAGTGTGAACGATGGAGAACCTTAAAGTGAAGGAACTCATCGAAATTTGTGAGGAACTCGGCATTACTTTGGGCCGTGCGAAACGAAAGCAAGCGATCCTTGAGATCATGAAGGATGAGGGAGTGTCGGCTGAGGAAGTCGATGAGGCCTGGGTGGATATCAAAGCACGCCGTGAGGAGGTTGAAAGGCGAGAAGTAGAAGCTCGCGAACGTGAGGAGGCTGAAAGGCGCGAAGCTCGCGAACGTGAAGAAAGGCGCGAAGCTCGCGAACGTGAAGAAAGGCAAGAAGCTCGCGAACGTGAAGAGGCTGAAAGGCGAGAAGCTCGCGAACGTGAAGAAGCTGAAAGGCGCGAACGTCGCGAGCGCGAGGAGGCCGAGAGACAAGAGCGCCTAGAGTTGAAACGACTAGAATTGGCAATCCTACAGTGTTCGCAGGCGCCTAGCGTAGCTTCTCCGACGAGTCAGGTCAGCGGTATTAGAATTCGGGATCAACTGCCACCGTTCGTAGTAGGCGAGGACATGGCGAAGTATCTCGTCAAGTTTGAACACGTCTGTGAGCGAAACGCTTTGGAGCGGTCTCTTTGGGCGCAGAACCTGTTAGCTCTTCTTCCCGGCGAAGTGTCCGACGCATTAACTTGCTTGTCTAGGGAAGCGTTTGAGAGCTATGACGAGGTTAAGGAAGTGCTCTTGAGACGTTATAAGTTGTCACCCGAGGCTTTCAGGCAAAGGTTCCGGTATGCTGAAAAGGGGAATGAGTCACACGTTGACTTCGCGTTTCGTCTTAAAGCCGATTTAATTGAATGGCTCAAGGGCGAAGGTGTTTATGATGATCGCGATAAAGTGGTGGAATGCGTGGCACTGGAGCAGTTCTACCGCTGCATCGAGGATAATGTCAGACTTTGGCTGCAGGACAGACTTAGTGAAGTACAGCTAAACAAGGCAGCAGAGTTAGCTGAGGAGTATTATACTCGCCGAAAGTTGCACAGCAGGGCAGTGCGCGTTGAAAAAGATGAGAGAAAAGAGGGCTTTTCAAGGAAACCTGATCAACGGAAACCCGTTCCGCACCGTAATTTCAAAAAGGACCCATCTCTTACTAAGGACAGTGTAGGGGAAGGGCAAGCAGAAGCGGAGAAATCGAGTGAGGTTTCTACCACACAGGCATTTGAATCGGAAAACAAACGGAAGCCGCTAATCTGCTACAACTGTAAAAAGGAAGGGCACATCGCGAGAAACTGTCAGGAAAAGTTTGCCTTCGCAACGATCCGAGAATCAGAGAAAAACATTCGGTTGTTGGAGCCGTATCTCCAAGAAATTAGGGTGAATAAGAAAACGTGCCGAGCACTTAGAGACTCAGCGGCAACCATGGACGTTGTCCATCCTTCATTGGTGTCTCCGGATGACTTCACAGGAGAATGCGCGTGGATCAGGCAAGTCGCCGAGGAGCAGAGTGTTCGCTTACCAATCGCCACGGTTGTCATTGAAGGCCCGTTCGGTAAGCTTCGCACCGAAGCGGCTGTGTCTGCCGCGCTGAACGATCGTTTTCCTTATCTTTTCTCCAACAACTCGGAGCAGCTTCTCAAAGAGCAGGGCAAATCGTTCTTCCCCAACTTAGCGTGCATGGCTCTCACGCGATCGCAAGCGCGGAAGCTATCGCGGCAGCTTGATCTGGTTCCATGCGGTGAACTCTCAAGTGACCTTGTCGGCGGGTCGACGGAACCCCAGAAAGGAAAGTTTCCGCATGAGTCATGGGAGCAGTCACGCGAGCGGCCCGTCGCCGACACGACCGGCGCGGTTTCCGGAGAAAGGGGAGACGACGTGGCGCCATTGAGTCAGAGCGAGAGGGTTGCAACGCTCTCGCCTGTAGCGGAAAGTTGGAGCGAGCTGCCGAGAGTTGATCGAGAGACGCTCATTGGAGAGCAACGTGAGGATTTCTCGATTGAAGCGCTAGTGGAAAGCCAAATTGAAGCGCGAGTGGAAAGCCAGAAAAACGCGGCAAAAGTGCTGTCGAAGGAGCACTACGAGAAATCGGGGAAGAAGCGCGCTTTTGAAGTTGATAATCAGGTAACGCTGCTGCAGCCGTCCAAGAGGAACCAGCTTGAGGTTGATTGGGAAGGGCCCGCAAAAGTAGTATCGAAGCTTTCTGATACCAATTGTGAAGAGAAATTAGGAAGGCGGCCGAACAAAATTTATCACAGTAACTTGAAAACAGTCGTAAATTTACTCTTAAATGCTTCAGAGGAAGAGGAAGCAGAAAGTTTGAGTTCTAGTGAGGTAATCGAAGGGGGATCGAAAGTAATCTGGGAGCAGTTGAACCTAGAGCCTAGCTTAAGTGAAGGAGGACCTGAGAAGGAGGACCTGAGAAAGATTGTTTCCGAGTTTGGGTATGTGTTATCGGACCGTCCCGGAGACACGACGGTGATCGAACCCGATATCGAGCTAAGCGGTGAGGAGTCAATCAGTAGCAAGCCGTATCGTTGTTCCCCTGTGCAACGTCGCAAGTGTGAGCCGCTCTTGGTGCCGCATAGATATCGTCGCCTAAAAGTGGCCGGTTACTGAGGTGGAGCATGTTGCTCCACAGCGCAACTTTGACGTTCGCTAAAGAAAAAAAAAGGGAAAGGTAAACGTTAATGCAGGTGCATTGAGCAGTGCGTTTAGTTAGTACCTTCTCAACCTTTCGGTTTCTGGCTGGCGATTCGGGGCAAAATTTTGACCTCATCACGACCTGGGCTGAGCGCTCTCGTTCAGAGTGATCTCAAGGGGCCAACTTTATGTGGTATTCTAATTCGTTGCGTTGTTGTAATTGTGAAAAATTCAAGTTCTTACTTTAGGAGTCTTGTGTCCCACATGTGCCTCTTGATGTAGAGGGAACAAAATTCCGATAGACACGTAGATAGGTATATGTTGTACTATAATTTGTCTGGTGTTCTGTCGGGTGACCGAGGGCACTTGCTTGTGTCGTGTGTTGTCTGTTGTCGAACCGTTCTTAGCAAGTTGCAGAACCATCGACAAGTGCTGAAACCGAAGATGGTCAGAAGAGACGAGCGAAGTTGGCCAGCAAGTTGTGGCGACAAGCCCATGGAGCTGGGATCCGTCGTCAAAATGGGATGTGTTCCCGGAACAGTCTGGAGCTGTAGTCTCCCCATGGCCCTGGAGGCGAACCTGGAGGGACCTGGCGAACGAGCGCACCTGCCATCCGAGCCCCGTGGAAGCAGCTCGTCTTTCCGGTGCATTGTCTGGCGGCGGGGGTGCTGTTATGCCAGCGAGTCCTCGTCAAACGACCGTGCCTCTGAAAAAGGCAATCTGGGTCAAGGCCAGCCCGCAGTCTGCCTGGCGCGATCACCTCGACGGCGTGAACACGCGCGGCGCTCCTCGGGCCCACGTGCAGTGAGTCAGTTGCGCACGTGACAGCGAGCCGGCGTCCTCGTGTCAGGTGGTCTGACGCATGGCGCGGCGGCCCCCATTGGCGGAATCTGCCCGGACGACCCGCGGCGCTTCTGATTGGACACTTTGGTTGGACCCGGTGCAAATAAAAGAAGCCCTGCGGCGTGTCGCGATCGGCGGTCCTACGAGAGAGAGGAGTCCCCGTGTCGGAGAGCCGACATGTGTGTGAGTCAGCGGTTTTAGGCGAAAGGCTGACCTATGTGTTAGAGAGAGGAGCTCGGCTCTTCGAGTCTCTGCCGGCCCCAGTGCCGAAATTGTAACGCCTCTGTATATATGCTGTACATAAACCTTGTTTAACTCACCGTCGTCTCGTCCGCTCGTCTCCTCAGCTCTGCGCAGAAGCAGTCGCGAGCTGAGAAACATACGCTACCAAACGGCTGGTGACCTTCCCGGCGGGGTCGAAAGCAGTGGCGCCTCCGGGACCGCGTCGGCGTCGCCGTCTTTCGCAACAGTGGTGGCTTCGGCGGGATCGGTCCGCCGTTTCTCAACAATACCTATGACGACCTGCCGATCTCGAGAAAGTCGTGGGGCGCGCGCAGCCACGGAGCGGAGGGTGGAGCGCGCGCAATCACGTGGTGTGTGACGTCACTGCGCCGTTGCTACAGACCCTCCTCTCCGCTCCTCGCACCGTTGCTAGAGGAGAGGAGGAGGCACACCGCGGACGGCGGATTCGGGGTCGCTTATAAGTACATTCGCACTTTAAAAAACAGGCCTGCGCAGAACGTGCAGCACTGTCACGGCGACAGCTGAAATGAGCGGCCTTCTTTGGGTATATAGCTGCAGCAAGCACACAATAGCTTGGTACCCCCTACGCTATAAATCAATTAGTAGTAGGCAGGCATTCGCTGTACGATCCTTCGTCATTCTTAGGAGAAGCATGGTTCCTGCTTCACACCCGCGAGGAATTTCGTGATTTTTTTTATGCTGTGGCTGACGATGATGAACAATTATATGCCAGAACCTTGTGTAATCCACGGACTCCCCAATAGTGGGTTTGCCCCCCCCCCCCAATAAATAGGTGAACAAGAAAAAGCTTTTGAAATGCGTCGGAGCATTCGACCAAAAAAAAAATCGAAAAGGATGCACATGAAAAAAATAGATAAAAGTTTTGGGTCCGAGTGAGCATCGAACCCGGGCTGTTTGCGTGGAATGCAGGTGTCCCATCACACAACCACGCATCTGCTTGGAAATACAGTGAAAATAAATTGCTATGCTTGGAATTACAGTGAAAATAACATTCATGCTTTACAAACACATGCATCCTGTATACAGGCTTTGCAATACAACATGCTGTAAAGCCGCGGTAATACTTCGTGGTACAAGCGTACATTGCCATCGGGCGTCAGAACATGGGATTATCATGACTGGAGGTTTTAGATTCGACCACCCGCTGCGAAAACACACGTTACTGTACGTTTCGCCAAAGACCACGTAGTGGGTGCATAACAAGTTCGACAACATCTCCACCGCGACACTTCCCTGCACATAGCAACTTTTATTGCGATAGCAATTATATGCACACTTTCGGCTGGATTTTGCCGTCGGCGTCGATGTCATGCATGCACCGTGTATGTATACGCATCTATATATATGAAAACGCAAGAAAGAAAAAAATCCAGAAAAGGCACTTCGGCACGCGTTATCGAACGTGGGACCTCTGCTTCGTGAAAGCGAGGCGTTAATCACTGAGCTACCCCGGAGCCCACCCTTCACCATTCAAACGGCAAGCTACTTATATCTACCACATGCCGCTGCTCACGACTATCTCGGAGCGAATGGTGTTTTCAGAATTACCAGCAAGATGGCGCAAAGAGCACGCGTCGCCACATCGCGTGGCAGCGCCTGCTCTAATCTCCTACGCGTACTTCGCCCAGCGAAATAAGGGTGCGTGAGGGAGACGCGCTCTTGTCTTGCGGCGGCGAGAAGGCGAAGGTCGTACGCCTTGGCTGGTCTCGGGCTTTACGTGGAATGATTCTGCTGTAGTTGCCTGGTGCACAAAGGTCACTGCAATCGTTGCAGTCTCCGTTTACGAAAAGCACGCGCCTTTCAGACACAGCAAAGTAACAAATTAGACGCTTATTCGCGTGCACCCGTACCTGTGAGTACGCTTTGTGCGTGAGGAACGCGGGGCATGTTTTGATCTGCTTTCAATTCTGCGCGTGACCTTTCAATTCGATGCTATCGCGTTCATTGCTTCACCTTTCCGGCAAAGCTGTGACCTTTTTAAACAGCGCGAAGATAGGGTTCGACACAATTTCACCAAGACGTAGAACTTCTTTGTAGTCTAAGCATAGAGAAAGAACCTTTTTTTTATTTCTCTATGGTCTAAGCGAAGAAGAAACGCCAAGCTGTGCGTCTGCCTGTGCAGAAGTTGTAAAAAGTAACAGCAGATGTAAAGGGGAAAGGACAGGCATCTCGTACAAATCGTCGAGTTCTTGGCATCCAAGAAACTTCGGTCCTTGGTGTCGGACAATGAAAGTTGTTTTTTTAATGCGAAGCATTTCTTTGCGAACTTCGGCGACCTTGAGCGTATCTATCTATCTATCTATCTATCTATCTATCTATCTATCTATCTATCTATCTATCTATCTATCTATCTATCTATCTATCTATCTATCTATCTATCTATCTATCTATCTATCTATCTATCTATCTAGCTAGCTAGCCGCCTACGACTTTTAGCTCTCCTGGCCGTTTCGATAATGGCATCAATACCAAACTTGCCATGGCATAACATGACTGTATGAAAAAACATATTTGACTAGTCATAACGTGAAAATCTAGACATGTATATTATGAATGTCATGATTTACATTCCGTGGTCCTGCAGATGTTGCGGTAGTTTCGTTCACATGGGTTGTTGCAAAACTGGTATGGTATTGATTTGATTTGCGGGGTTTTAACGTCCCAAAACCACTCACTATATGACTATGAGAGATGCCGTAGTGGAGGACTCCGGAAATTTCGACCACCTGGGGTTCTTTAACGTGCACCCAAATCTGAGTACACGGGCCTACAACACTTCCACCTCCATCGGAAATGCAGCCGCCACAGCCGGGACTGGTACGGTATGACATGATTGCATGGCGAACACTAGCGACAGAGCCTAACTTAAAAATCATGGCATGCGTGTCATGTAACAACATGACTACATGTGACGTTGATGATGCGCTTGCGGCCATTTCGACAGCGTCACATATACCAAATTAGGTATTACGATATATTAATGGATGACGAAGGTATGGGACTGGTGCATACATGATAATCATGAGATGCGTGTCATGCAACAACATGACTACATGCTACGCTCATGATGCACTTGCGGCCATTTCGCTAGCTTCACATATGCCAAATTTGGTATTACGGGACGCCAATGTATGACGAAGGTATGTGATTGGTGGAAACATGATAATCATGAAATGTATGTCATACGAGAAGATCACTAGATGCCACAGTCGAGGCGCCAATACATTTCGACGCGTCACGATGCGCGTGCTCGCCGGCGTTCATTTCGTCGCGTCAGGCCGGCGTTGCCACGCCAGGCGCCGGTCCTGCCATATACTCGCCGGCACAAGCCGTGCTGCGTTGCTTTGATGCATGCGCCTTTCAGCGCGTCCGGCGTCCCTTCGTGACGAAAAGAGAGAGAAGCAGTGTTGTCTGGGTAACGCATCGGCGCGAAATGCAACATGTCGCATTTCGCACAGGTTGCCGTCGGGCCGCGCCGATGGACGCTGGTCGCGTAGGTCACGCCTGGCGTCAGACTATGGAGTGCTCGCATTTTGCTAACGTAGCGTCGCTATGCCCAGCATGCGCGCGCGTCCACGCTACATTGAAGTGTATTGGGCCCTTCATGATGCACTCGCGGCCATTTCGCTAGTTCCACATATACTAAATTTGGTATCACGTGACGTGAATAGATGAAGAAGGTAAACGACACATCCAAACATGACAATCATGAGACGAAAGTCATGTACGGCATTATTTACCTCCACCTCGTGACGTTGTGCTGATTTTAAGGTGACATATCAACATTTCTCGTCCGTGCTTCGCATATCACCGATTCCCACTGTACGTAGGATCTGCCAATATTTTTCAGGGACATATTCTACGCAGCCAAAACACACAATGATAAATTGATTTGTGGGGTTTAACGTCCCAAAACTACGATACGATTATGAGAGATGCCGTAGTGGGGGGCTCCGGAAATTTCGACCACCTGGGGTTCTTAAACGCGCACCCAAATCTGAGCACACGGGCCTACAACATTTCCGCCTCCATCGGAAATGCAGCCGCCGCAGCCGACATTCGGTCCCGCGACATGCGGGTCAGCAGCCGAGTACCTTAGCCACTAGACCATCGCAGCGGGGCCCAAAACACACGTCTGATATGCCATTCAGAGCTATAGTGTCTGAGTGTGGCACCTGGCTTCAAGCGGTATCTGTTTACCTGCAAAGACACATAGAGTGTCTTATTATAAAAGATTCATTTCTTATACCAAATCCAGTGACTCTAGTGAACTATCTGGTGAATCATCATCAAGACAGCTTTTACTGCTGCATTTACTGTGGCATTTAATGTTGAATTTACTGTTGGAACAATACTGTTGCAACTGTAAATGCATTTACCGTTGACGTGAAAAATTTGTTCTGCTCGCTGCTGCAAGACGAGTTACTTGAAAAATGGGAATGAGTGTATGAAGATTGACAATAATGAGCAATGTTTCAGACAGAAAAGCGGGATCTTTGTGGAAGGTTTCCTTGAGCTTTTGGCGTCCTACCTTAAGTTCACCTTCATAGGGTGGGAAGGGGGCGGCTATGTACAGAAATCGGGCCAAAAGTGGTTCGGTTCTCAGCATTATCTTGGCCAAGGTTGACAGGCTTATTGAAGCTAACTTGAATGGGCTCACGAGAAAAGTTTACAGGTATGTTGACGGCTAAATCACTTTCGTAAATAAAAGAAACTTCACGGACAACGCTATTGACATTCTGAAGATGTTCAGAAGGAATGCGCTAAGCTAAGGATTTACACGTGAAACGCCGTAACAGGGTGCACTGAAATTTTTAGACCTAAGCTCATTCTTTCTTCATAAGCAATTATGCTGGCGTTACCACCCTCGTTATTATTAGACCTCGCTTTGCTTCGCTTCTGCTCATTCGAAAATTATCAAAAATGGTATTGTCTTTACCACCTTGAAGTCTGCAATAACCAAGTCATGCCCGCGAGCGTATACAATCACGAATCCTGGGGCTAAAAGAAGCTCATTATCTGGAAGGTGTTGTTTTGCTGGCATGCCATAAGCTTATGCGAAATTCGAAGTGACCTGAAAAGTAACACATCAGCAAAAAGAAAAGAAAAAGAAGAAGTTCGTCGTTTTACCTTACGTTCACCAACTGTCGCATAGGCTTAAGAACCTGTGTGCATGCACGTCATGAGATTGACGTGGTTTTCGCTGCCAAAAATGAGGTCGGCAATGTTTGCGCGGCGGTGCAAAAACTTGCCGAAAACGGCCCGCTGTTGAAGAATACATGCTCCATTAAGCACAAAAATATGTTTGTATACAATGTGTCATTGCAGTTGTGCACAGCATACCTTTCCCGCGCGGATGCGTTTAT